>NW_023270433.1:29609085-29909448 GCF_011800145.1 Mirounga leonina | reverse complement strand
TTTATTTATTTATTTATTTATTTATTTATTTATTTATTTATTTATTTGAGAGAGAGAGAGAGAATACACAAGCAGAGGAGGAAGGGGCAGAGGGAGAGGGAGAAGCAGACTCCCCACTGAGCAGGGAGCCCCAACATGGGGCTCTGAGATCATGACCTAAGCTGAAGGCAGATACTTAACTGACTGAGCTACCCAGGTGCTACCCCCCGCCCTGATCTCTTTCCTTTAAGGAATAACTTAGACCTCCAGAGGACTATTAGTAGCTTTCCTTCCTCTGCTCTGAGATGTCATGGAAGCTGTGGAGAGGGAGAAGCTGGCCCCAGTTGTGCCTCTAGTGACTTCTTCTTGACTCCTGGCCAGGAGTCTGTGATTGCCATCTGTTGATCCCTCCTGCACTCTAAGCACTTTGGGTGAACACTCCTGGTTTGGGCAGAGAGTATAAATCTCTCAGGAATAGGATGCCTCACTGAAGGAAGCAGAGAAGTGCATTTTTTTTTTTCCATATCACAAAAAAGGCTTCTAAAGAGGCTCAAAGCTGGCTGAGAGCCCCAATGCCCACCCGCTCTGGTGAAAGAGGCCCAATTTCAATGCATGGGTCATATTCATGGCTTGAAGATCTCTATTATACATACTCCTGACTAGTCAATTCCCAAACAGGAAAAAACCCTTGCAATTCATGATTATTAACACAGGAACAGGTAAAATGGTTTAGGCAGAGAAAGGTCCCTAGAATGTGGGAGGAAAGAAAAGAAGGATCTCTTCTGTACTAGACACTATTCCACACATTGTCATAAATTAATTAATTCAGTCCATAAAAATTTGATGAATACTAATGTGCCAGGAAGGCCTGTAATAGGTCCTGGGGTGCTGGGATTCATTTGACGACATATTCCTTGCCCTCATGGAGTCTAGGATCTAGCAGAAGGAAAGATGTAGGACATTTTGTATGTTCTTTTCCTCAATTCCTGAGAAGCAGGAATGCATTTCCAGTTACCAATGTAGAAATTGAGGCCCAGAGAAGCAAGATGTATTGCTTCGTTTGCAGGTCCATTAAGTTAAGCAGAGTTTCATACCCAGTTCTTTCTAGACATTAATTTTCATATCCTTCTATTTATCACAGAATCTCTTCTGCCATTAACTTGATGGTTAACTTTGTAGCCAGCATTACTTAAACAGTAAACTTCAGAGGCAAGCTTGTGAGATTTTGACTTATATTGTTCTTTAGGAAATCTGCCAAATCCTTTCATTCAACCTACTAAAAATTCTGAACATCAGAGTTTTGAGTATTGACTCTCTTGCTTAAAGCACCAGGCATATTAGGCACAATTATTTCTGAGTAACTCAATAACAAAGTTTTTTCCACCCAGTCCCTTAAGAGGATATATATAGATTTAAAATAAAATTCATTCCAAATTAAAAAGTGGCTCAAATGCTGGTATTTAATGCTTCTCTCAGCCCCAGCAAAGAGATTCCCAGTGAAATGCCCTAAGGGGTATAAAAATGGAGACCATTTTGTATCTACCCTGGACAATAGGAAAGGATGTGTGTTAGAATAGGCTTGAGAAGGGTTCTCTTGAACTTGTTTGCATGTCTGTCACAACAAAGATTTATTCCTCACTTCTCTCTTCCTTCAAGTCTTTGCTGGGATATTACTTTCCCAATAAGATCTTATTATGTTCAAATAATGCAATATATGTTAAGAAAAAAAAAAAAGAAGAAGAAGAAGAAGGTAGCGGGAGGGGAAGAATGAAACGGGGGAGATCGGAGGGGTAGACGAACCATGAGAGATGATGGACTCTGAAAAACAAACAGGGTTCTGGAGGGGAGGGGGGTGGGAGGATGGGTTAGCCTGGTGGTGGGTATTGAGGAGGGCACATTCTGCATGGAGCACTGGGTGTTGTGCACAAACAATGAATCATGGAACACTACATCTAAAACTAATGATGTAATGTATGGGGATTAACATAAGAATAAAAAAATTAAAAAAATTAAAAAAAAAAAGGATCTTATTATGTTCAGTATTTCCTAGCCCCTTTCCTCTGATGTTAAATTTTTTCTTCCCTGTTATATTTTTCTCTGTGGATTTTATATTTTTTATTTTTTAAAGATATATTTATTTATTGGGGGGAGGGGCTGAGGGAGAGAATTCCAAGCATACTCTGTGCTGAGGTCAGAGCCCGACATGGGACTTAATCCCATGACCCTGAGATCATGACTTGAGCTGAAACCAAGAGTTGGACACTCAACCAACTGAGCCACCCAGGCGCCCCTTCTCTGTGGATTTTTAAAAAATCACCGGCCATACTATAAACTTAGCTTTATTATTTATTTATTGTCTCTCTTCCTGTTTTGCACCTCTGGAACATAACCTCCATAAAGGAAGATTTTTTTTTCTTTCATTTTCTATTGCTATATCTCTGTTGACTAAAATAGGTCCTGGTACTAAGTAGGCACTCAGTCAGTATTTCTTAAATGAATGAATCCCTGTTTTACTGATGAGGAAACTGAGGTTCGAGAGTATTGTACTCTCATTCTGCCTATTTTATGTTCATCATTATGTTTCTGAGATCTCTGCCTGTTGGTATACACAGATCTAATGAATTCTTCTCAGATAGCACAATATTATGTAATTTGAATATGGCAATTTTATTTTTCTGTTCCCCCACAGATGGGCATTTAGGCTGTTTCCAATACTAATGTAACAGCTTGGCACTAGGTGTTGAGTGAGGTGTTTCTAGTTGGAAACACCAGAAATTCCAGAAAAGCAGAAATCAGCCAAGACCTAAAGCTAAGGACAAAAGGAACTAAGTCCTCCACATTCTATGTGGATGGAACCATCAGCCACAGGTACCACCTGCCTCTCTGCAGGGTGTGGCTCTCCCAACTGGCTATAAGAAGAGGTATGGGGGAGAGGAGGTGGCCTCGTGGGGGAATACCGTGTTCACAAAGAGAAGCTCTCTTCTCACCCACTTGTGTGTGTGTGTGTTTGTGTGTTGTGGGGTGGGGGTAGGTGTCCTTTTTCTGAATCCCAGAGAAAGAGTCCATAAGGAAATTATTTACAAAGTTCTGGGGTGCCCAAACTGTCCACCCTATACTACATTTTGAGCTCAGGAACATCTCTTATGAAACTTGCCAATGCCCTGGGATGTTGGAAAAAGGGGCAGGAGAGAGAACAGATTCAAGAGAAGGAACATCAGGAAAGCAACTGGAATCTCCTCTAGCCAGCATGGCAAAACTATGCTTTTGTTTCTTTTAGATGAAGGAGACATTTCTTTGTCAGTCATTTAAAAATTTGAGTTGAAATTTGGTACGTTCTGTGTTGGTCTTTCATCTTTCATCATTATTTGAAAGTTGTTTTCTTTCTTCTTAGTTTAACCATATTCTCCTAATGTCCCAAAGTTTCCAACAAAAGGGTTGATGTCAACGATTTCACATGTGGTTGTGTAACTGTTACTTCATGTTACTTTAAAATATACAATGAGGAAAAGCATGCTGTAGTCAAGAGCTCCACTGGAACAGAAATAATTTTGATCATTTATAACAACATAGTTTTACTTGAGGGCTTGAATAAATTAGACACCTAGAGTAATTTTTATTTATTTATTTAAAGTAGTTTTTAGAGATATTAAGAACAGTGTCCAAGCTGCCTTTAAAACGTCCTGAGTAGGGTTTATTTTTATAATTAAGAATACCACACTTTAATGTACATTTGAAGTGATTAAAAGCATCTGATCATAATGTAATACCAAGACATCACTTATATATGATTTAATCAGGCACTTCCCATTAGGCATTATTACTTGCCTTCCAGACATTGATGGTGCCATTTCTGATTTGATCATATCTCCTACCCAGAGTCTCTCCATTTAGAATGTCTTATTATCATTATGCTTTTCTCTAGAGCTGGGACATCAACGTTTGTGAATGTTTTTTGAAAGACTGATTTTTTATTAAAGCTGTACTGAACCGAAATCATGCTTTTAAAGGTTCTGACTCTTCACCCTGTGGTTTCTCTTCACTCTTTTCCAAATCTGCTTATTGCATATTGTGCTTGAATTGGCTTTCGTTGCCAAAGTTTTAAGTAAATGCCATAGCTAGAAATTAAATTAGAAGCACTTATCAAATTGCAGCCAGGTGATATCGATCTTTAAATGTAACCTATATATTCAAGGCAGCATGCAGGGTGTGGACTTGCTATCTATGAAATGAGCTTAGTAATAAATTGGGTAGGCTACATTCCTCATCATGCTTTTATCATCCATTAACCAATTACTAAAAAAGTGGGGGGGGATGGGTGGAGAAAGGGTATGAACGCTGCAGAGTTTTGAATGTATAGTATTAGCGGAGAGGAGAGGGCATTGCCTTAGTCCTTTGTTTATAGTTCCTCCTTAGGAATTCTTTCCTAAGGGCATTTCTCTACTGTGCATTATCAGAGTGTAGGGTGTCTCTAACTTAACCACATGCACGTCAAGTTGGTTCTTCTCTGGAGAAATGATACTGCAGGCAGAATTTTCTTTACATCACCTCTCCTTGTGGATTTTTGTCCAATCACGAGGCATTAGAGGAGCTGCAGCTAATACTCTCCCACCAGCCACTTGCCCATTGCCTTCAATTAGGGAGAACAGGTGTCCTACCAGACAGCTGTAAATGCTGAGGGGGCATCAGCAGCTGCCAGGTTAGCGCCAGGACTTGGCAAATGAATGGCCAGATTGCTGCCCGAGGGCACCAAGGTTTAGAATTTCCCGGGCAGGGGCAATTATCTCCAACTCAGAAGGTGAAAAAGAACTTCTGTTGAGGCTTTCTCCCTTATAGGGAGAGACTGCCAGCAGACAGTGAAGTCTCGAATTAATTGGGTGTCAGCCCTGACTGCTGTCAGAAGAACTGTGATAACTGGGTCGTTCTTATTTTAATCCTGGCTAAGGAAATTGGGGGATTAAAATAATTGCCTGGATATTTCTAGGGCAAGTACGAGTAGTAACTGAGGTTCATGGATAAAGCTGATCTCTCAGCTAAATCTTGTGTTATTTTCACTTCATGCTCTTTCTTTCTCCTCCCCACCTCCCATGCTCTGCTCCTTCACTCACCTGAAATATTGGATAGTAGTGAAAAGAGCTTTAGCATTAGAAACATTTGGTTCATATCCCCAGTTTTCTGCTTATTAGCTGGTGTGATTTTGGGCAAATTGTTTTATTTGTTGCTCCTTCATTTTCTCATCTACCAAATGGGTTGTTGTGAGAATGAAATGATGAGTTAAATGATACAGTCTTGCACCTGGTACGTTGTTGGCACATCATAATGACTAATTCCTTTATCCTTCCCAATATGATTTCTCCATTTACCCTGGGACTTCACAGCTCTAGTTTACAAAGCTTCAAAGCTTGTTTTGATGCCTGGAGAACACCCTGGGTTGTTAAAATAATCAACCACATCAAGCACTGTTAAACTCCAGGCCAAATTAACTCTATAGCTATTTTGTCGTTTATTGACTAATTGGTTGATTGATTCATTCATTGAGAAATTGTCTCATAGGCAGCCCTGTATTCTGGATGCTGGCTATAACAGGAGGTGGGGAAGAGGAAGTCTATTCAAGGAGATAAAAGAGAGTTAAATCTGGGAAGGTAGAAAATTTTCTTAAAAAAAAAAAAGAAAATATAAGACTAACTTTATGTATAATAGCAATAAAATTCTACCCTAAATGATTTGTTTTGTAGTTTTATATTCCTATCTCTTTGTCTTTCTCAAGGTAGTTGTCTTCATGTTGTAGACAGCAGGGTGTAGAAATTATGAGCACAGACACATAAACTCTAGTCTAGAACTAGATTTACTGGTTCTGTAATTCAGGCTTAGTCGCTTACTGGTTATATGACCACAAGCAAGTAATTTAGCCTCTCTGTGACTCATTTTGCTCTGGGGTCTATAACTGGTAATCACCTGATAGGGTTGTTATGAGGATTAGATGGGCTAATATATGTAAAGCATTCAGAACAGTGCTGGGCAGACAGCCATAGGTGTTAATAGTTACCCCTGGAGTATTTATAGCACTGTAAAGCAGTGTCTTAACCCATGATCACACAGCATCTTTTCTGTATTCTCACTGGTTCAGAAGATTTTGTCCCGACTTACTTTAATTTGTATTATAAAGCAAGAGTATATGGAATACTCTCTTTTGAATTTTATACCTGGTCTTGAGATTCCTATATGCCATCCTTATCCCCCTCTCTGGCTCTCCTCTATTAAGAATTGCTGAAAAATAAGTGAATAGAAAATAATACTGGGTATTTGGTGGTCTGTGGAGGGTGGCTAGTGATATAGCTAAAAGCTGAAATGATGGAATGAAATTGGCTGGATTATTCCTGTAAGAACTTTACCAACACTAATGAAATGCAGTAGACCCATTTCCCTCTACAGAACACATCTGGTGCAATTTCCCCTTTGGCCATAAATTTCTGCAGCCACAGACAGCTGAGCAATAAATTCATTGTTTAATATTTCATAGTCCCCTGTTGGAAGGGGGTTCCTTCACGTGATTATACTTGATGTGGAAAAAAAGAAAGACAATGTTCCTATTCAGTTTTAATCAGTTTGCTTCCCTCTGTGATATATATAATGCTTAGGTTATTTTTATATACTTAAGAATAATGGGATAATTAAATAGAGTTTTAATGGTTTTAATTCTCCCTGTCTTTATGAAATTGTTTCTCTTAATTGCATTGAGTTTGAGAAAATGAAGGCATATATTTTATGTAGTTAATGTAGCTATTTTTATGATTTGTAATTATGGAATAGGTAGCTCTAACCCCTCCAGACTCACACATACTCACTAATCACATTTTTAGGTGCAGTATTGCTCAGGATCAGGGGAAGGATTTAACTGTTCTGTCTTAGGCTATCATGTGCTCTCCCCGGAAGATGGTCCACGGCAACAGGTTGGAGCCGATGGAGTTAAATGTTATTCACCCAGTTCTCTCTTCTTTTATGTGGAATTAGAACTCCCACTCTAATCATCCTTTGTCAGTTTTATTTAGTTTTAATAATTTGAATCTACAGTGCCTTCATTTCCACAACTTCCAAGTTTCATTTAGAATCCCTTACTAAGCTGTATATAGTGGTGCCCCAGTAAATGGATCTCTGGGGGGAAAACGCCCTGTTGGAGCATATGCCTTCATGATATAAATGCTCCCGTCATGACTGATTTCAAGATACCGATGTAACATCACTGAATGTGAAGTTGGGAAGAGATGTGTACATTTGGTGTTTGAGAGCCAATGAGGTAGCTCCAGTATACCATTGCCTCTGTAATTAACAGCATATTTTACCCAAGAAGATGAATCAGTATTCCAAAGTTATTCTACACTAGGTGAAAGACATTCGATGTGTGTGTGTATAAATCTGTGTGTGTATGATATATTTTATGTCTATATATATATATATATCTGTATAGCTATATCTCCTTTCCTTTTGTAGCCAGAATTCTAGGCATTTTTGATTTCCTTGGCAACTGAATATCATGTGATTGCAAGTGAAATCCAATATAACAGCTTAACTCCTTTGGATAAAATCTAAATGAATAAAGAGATTAAGTATAAAAACTCTCCACAATTGGAGAGATGCCTTCTTCTCAGGTTGCTTTTCTAAGCCAGGTGTTCTTAGATTAAAAAGAAGAAAACCGAGCATTGTTCCGTTAACCTGGTTTTTAGTTTAACTGTATTTAAATGAATGAAAGGTCTTATCAAAGAGGCATCTCCCTTTACACTTCCTGAAAGCAGACCCACATTGCTGTAAATTGTGATTTTCTTTTCTTCTTCTTCTTCTTCCTCTTCCTCTTCCTCCTCTTCCTCCTCCTCCTCCTCCTCCTCCTCCTCTTCTTCTTCTTTATCATTCCAATACCATTCTCTAGGGAACTTCTCTTAGGCTGGTTGACGTTAGGCTGGGCATAGTTGGGAAGCTCTCAGTGTCTTGACAATTCTGTCTTTTTTTTTTTAAAGATTTTGTTTATTTATTTGAGACAGAGAGAATGAGAGAGACAGAGAGCACATGAGAGGGGGGAGGGTCAGAGGGAGAAGCAGGCTCCCTGCCGAGCAGGGAGCCCGATGCGGGACTTGATCCCGGGACTCCAGGATCATGACCTGAGCCGAAGGCAGTCGCTTAACCAACTGAGCCACCGAGGCGCCCGACAATTCTGTCTTTATTACCTGACATACAAAGAAGTTGTGCACGGGACCTGGTGGTATTCAGCTGGCTGCGGTTCTGTGTGCATAATCTCCCATGTACTGAGGCCTTTGGACTTCTCTGAAATTTGGTTTAGCAAACATGCTGCCATTGACATGATGGCAGAAGTAAATGAACTGGCTCTGCTCCACTGAGAAACCGGACCTGATGGAACATTGAGGCTCATTTTTATTATCAAGAGGTATTACAGTGTCAATAGGATGGGCGACCTGACTTTGGGACCCAGGGCAAAATGAAAATGTGGGGCCCCTTGTTAAAAATTATTAATAATTTCAAGGTGGTGATAGCAGAGTATTAAACCATGTGTGGGGCCTTTCCAAGTGCAGGGCTCTACATGACTGCACAGGTTGCAAGCTCATGAAACCAGCACTGATGTCACCACAGGTCCTCTGCATCTTCTCACCATGCCATGGAGTCGTCATGACAAAGGGGCTGGAGAGCTTCAATAGGGACAAGATATACCTGGGTCATGGGATGCCTCCATCAACATGAACAAGAAAGTTTCTAGTCCTACAATGAAAAATGGGAGTCAACATTTCCTTCCAGAAGACACCCTAGACAGAAAATTAAAATATACCACAGTAGAATGATCAGTCAGAAAAAATACAATAAAAAGAAATTGGTACAATATAAAGTCCAGGGGGTCACACTTGGGCTTCCCTGGCCAAAAGGAGTCAGAAACCTTAAATCAAAAAGTTCAGTAAGAACAATCTACCTAGTCCACTCTGTAAACAAAAATGACTAAGAAAAAAAAAAGGTTTATTTTCTGCCAGGATTCCTACAAAAGCAGCACTAAAACAAAAGACTATAAAATCTGTGAAACTGGCTGCTGATTTGGTGGAAAATGCTTAATTAGCAACATTTAGAGGTTAAAATACAGTTTAGACTCTCTTTTAAAAAAATGTCAACATCCTCTTATGACCAGTGTATTACACAGATCTACTGTGAATGATTATTCCTATGGTGAAAGGGTTCTCCAGAGCAGAATTGTGTCAAAAGTCCCACTGTCACTTAAAAATGTGGAGTTGACAGTTCTTATTCTTCTACTTGGAAATGAATGACAATTGAGGATGGTGCTAGAAAATGTAGAGACAGGAAGTGGTAGCTGTCTGAGTGAGAGTCTGGATACCAGGGAGGTTGAAAGGGGGAAGGGCTCTCATGTGGTGAAGCTTGTCTAGAATTGAACAGGGTGTTAAGAAATAACCAGGTCCATTGCAGACCTTGGTTCTTGGACTTGTTAAAAATAAACCGAGGTTGGGCACCTGGGTGGCTCAGTTGGTTAAGCGACTGCCTTCGGCTCAGGTCATGATCCTGGAGTCCCGGGATCGAGTCCCCCATCGGGCTCCCTGCTCGGCAGGGAGTCTGCTTCTCCCTCTGACCCTCCTCCCTCTCATGCTCTCTGTCTCTCATTGTCTCTCTCGCAAATAAATAAAAAGTCTTAAAAAAAAAAAAATAAACCGAGGCATGTTAAAAACTTTGAGTTTATTTGAGCAAAAATTGATTCAAATCTGGCAATGCCAAACTGGAAGTGGTTAGGGGTGCTCTGTGGACAGAATGGTGTGGAGGGAAGACATGTGGAGAAAGTGTGGAAACAAAGAAAGGAAATTAGTTGATTTGCTATAGCTTAAAGCTTAGTTGTGATTGGTTGTCCTTAGCATTTAGATTTAATAACCTTGAGGCATTTACAGATTTTTGGTTTGCTTAGGTAGGCCGCCAAGTCATTAGGGCCATACTAGTCCAATGGCCTCCTTGTTTAATTTAACAGACTGTATTTCTCACACCATAGGTGGTACAGTTGTCTTCCCTGGTTTCAGCAAGGTCCTTGAAGCTGAGGAGTTGTAAGCTCTGGCTCTAGCACGTAGCTCTTTTCTGAGCTGCAGACTCAGACCTCATCTCTCACCACACCCCCAGTCACACTGAGCTGTGGTGGGACTTGGATTACACCATGCCTTTCCACTTGCTCTTCTCTCTGCCTAGAATTCCATCTTGGGCACTATCCACCAACACCTCCACTTCACTGCCTTTCTAACTTGCTGAATCCTTCGAATCCTTCTAGACTCAGTTCAAACATAGTTCTTCCTGGAAACCTAACTCACTTCTCTTTCTGATTTTTATGCCCTTTTTCTAGCATCCCCCGCCACTTCCTTCTTTCCTACAGGACACATTGTTTAATTGATTGATTAATTTGTTTCCTTCCCCCAGACAAGAACTCCTCAAAGGGTCAGGACCAATCAGGTCATGTTCTTACTATATTTTTAGTTCCTTATTAGCCCAGTGCCTGAAGCATAGTGTGTGTTCAATAAACACATGTTGGCTGAATGAATACATAAATAATTAAATGGACACTAAAAATTTCAGAGGGGTAAGAAGGAGTGGTTTCCACCTGCCAGGCTATTCCTCTGAGAAAAATTGTTTTGGAGTGGTTAGTGAAGAGGTAAGAAGTATAAGCCCAGGGCGCCTGGGTGGCTCAGTTGGTTAAGCGACTGCCTTCGGCTCAGGTCATGATCCTGGAGTCCCGGGATCGAGTCCCCCATCGGGCTCCCTGCTCGGCAGGGAGTCTGCTTCTCCCTCTGACCCTCCTCCCTCTCATGCTCTCTGTCTCTCATTCTCTCTGTCTCAAATAAAAAAAAAAAAAAAAGAAGAAGAAGTATAAGCCCTATTTACATGTAGCTTAATAGTTAGTTACTATGGAGAACAGGCTCAGCTGGAGTGAACCTGGAGCTCATTTCATCACTGTCTCTGTGATGGGTGCTGGGAGAATTGTTTCACATTCTTACGCCAGCTTACCTCAATAGCGCCTTTAATCATGACTCTGTTCTGGCTAAGAGTTCAGGGTACTCATATCTGGGGCCTTCTCATTCATTCACTCCCACTTCCCTTCAACACTGTTCTTTCTGCATCACTTCAGGAAATGGCTAGGATGGCTGAAGTGGCAAGAGTGGGTTCCTGCTGTGTGCTTTCACTGCCCCCAGGGCCGTGACTGGGGCTCTGGGAAGCAGCGTGGTTGGTGACTGGTTGGCTGCTGTCCGTTTTCTGTTCTCCTTCTCTGCTTGACACTGACTTTGGCTGCTCAAGTTTTTCTGGGGCAACCAAGTCCTCGGTTCTGGATTTACTCCCTGCTAAAATCAGCCCGAGAAAATGGGATCACCTGCCTCAACTGTGCAGTTGCTCTGTAAGGCTAGATCAAGATGCCAAGTGGTAGGTAAATGAGAAAGTGATGAAGTGAGTTAATTTAAATGACTGATGAGACCCATGGTATCAGGGTCGCCTCTTGGGGCAACTCCTGCTTCTTGATTTCAGCACTGGCACAGGAATCTGGGCAGTGGACATGCAGGTGATTGGACAGCCAAGCATTGCCAATTTTCTTGTGTTCTTTCCATAGTGTGTTAGAAAGAAATAATACTTAAAAGGAAATAAGATTTGTAAATCCCACAGGTTCTAAAAGAGGCAGATTATGAAAGTCCTACATTATAGACTCATTGATAGCATTAAGAGCTATTAACATGAGAAAGAAATTTGAAGAAAATTCAACCCCTTTATTTCTTAATCATTATTAATAGCATTTCTCAAGAATTTACTGTATACCAATAAGTATCATCTTTCTATTATCTCATTTAATCCTCAAAATAACTCTGAGAGGTAGGTCCTATTATTCTCATTTTAAAGATGAGGAAATTGATGCTCAGAGAAGTGAAATAAATTACTTGATATGATAGAACTAGTGGGTGGTGGAGCTAGAGTTAGGAATGGATAGGACCCTTATTTTTTATATCTATAATAATATTAGTTGCTATTTATTACAGAGTGTACCAGACACTGGGATTCGCCCTTCACATGCGTGAAATCATCCAATCTCCATGACTGAGAGATAGATACTGTTATCTCCACTAGACAGATTAAGAAACAGATTCAGAGAGATTAAGGGGTTTTTTCAAGGTCAAGCAATAGAATTGAACTAGAAATCAGGCCTTCTTTTAGGCAAGTGTTCCTTTAATTTTTTTCAGGTTATCTCAATGTCTTAGTCTTAGAAGGTATTTTTGACAATATTATTTTCAGATCCTAGAAGGGAAGGGGGGAAAGGTAATATGCCAGATTGCTTATTGGTATTTTGTAGTTTTCTTGCCCACTTATGTTCTCTCCCAGGTATCACAAGGGATGGGAGCCTGGAACATTTACCAGAATCCTTTGCCAGCAGGGTTCAACCTCAGATTCCACAGAAGAAAGGAATTTGCAGAAAATATGAGGAAGGAAGAGAAGTAGAAGTCACTATCCCCCTTCATCCCATTTCCTACAATACCCCTCATTCACTCCACTCTAGCCCTCTCGACCTCTTTGCTGTTTCTTAAACACTCCAAGAATACCATACTGTTAGGGATTTTGCACTTGATTATTCTCCTACCTAGACAGCTTTCTCCATCACCCAAATCCATCACATCTTTCAGGTCTTCATTCAGATATCCCCTACTCACTGAACTCTGCTTTGAACACCTTATTTAAAATTGCAGAATTAATCCTGGTGCAATCCTTCCCATTCCTTACTTCAGTTTTCTTCACAGCACTGCTTGCCATCTGATACATATTTTACTTTTTAATTTATATCAATCTATTTCCACTAGAATATAAGTTCCCCAAAGGCAGTAACTTCTGTCTTTTAATTACTGATGATTCCCTAGTCCAGGAACAGATCTGGCACTCAGTAAATATTTCTTGAATGGATGAGAATAAATAGTGCCCCTGACAGGTAGCCATGGGTGGTGACTCTGTGCATGGGGCATGCTCCTGAAAGTCAATCACGGGAATCTCATTTGTTTGGTTCCAGAGCCTGCCGTTACTTGACTTTACTCCTGTTCTTCCTTGCCACCCTGATCTGTGAGGGCATCTGTGTAGGGTAGGAGATCCAGTTCTCCATAAAAAATGCAGATGGAGTTATCAGGAAGGTTATGCACAGCAGGGAGCCTCACTCTGCCAAGCATTTGCATGATCTTTGTTGGGGCAGTCAGTGAGGGGCTGTCTACCCTGATGGGGAGGTGTATTTATTTATTTATTTATTTATTTATTTATTTATTATTTTTTATTTTTTTAAAAGATTTTATTTATTTATTTGAGACAGAGAGAATGAGAGACAGAGAGCATGAGAGGGAGGAGGGTCAGAGGGAGAAGCAGACTCCCCGCCGAGCAGAGAGCCCGATGCGGGACTCGATCCCGGGACTCCAGGATCATGACCTGAGCTGAAGGCAGTCGCCTAACCAACTGAGCCACCCAGGCGCCCGGGGGAGGTGTATTTAATCGCTGACATGGTCTAGAATTGCCAGTGCATAGGTATAAGAGAGAGCAGACTGACTTTTATTTGTCTTTATTTATAGTTTTTATAGAAAATGCAGCCCTTTATTTTCTTCCCCGGGAAGTGGACCACTCTCACTGCCTTACCTTGGTATACTACAGATAGCAGCACAAAGGTGGCTGAGGGTGTGACGCTGACCTCTAACTGGTATGAACACAGTGATTGGGACCTCATAGTGGTAACACCTCCATCACTGAACACACAGGTCATTTGTAAGAAGGTTAGTGCAGGCATCTTGAATTTGTTCAGATTGTCTACTGTTTCCTTTTTTTTTTTAAATTTTATGTTATTATATTATGTTAGTCACCATACATTACATCATTAGTTTTTGATGTAGTGTTTGTCTACTGTTTCCTGATGACTCATCCTTATTTCCAGTTCCTGAATTTTCATGTTGGGTGTATGGGTGGGGAGGGGAGAGTTTTCTGGGTGTATTATAGGGTTATCTATTGCTTTGTAACAAGTTACTCCAAAACATAATGGCTTTAAGGCAACATTTACTATCTCAGTTTTTGAATGCAGGGAATCCAGACCGCTTAACAGGATCCTCTGCTTCAGGGCCTGTCATAGTGTTCAGTCAAGGTGCAGGCAGAGGCTGTGGTCTTATCTCAAGATTCAACCGGAAAAACATCCACTTCCAAGGTCACTCACATGGTTGTTGGCTGGCCTTTCTTCCTCAAAAGTTGTTGGACTGAGGGCTTCATTTTCTCACTGGCTGTTAGCCAGAGGCCACTCTCAGTTCCTTGCCATGTGGGCCTCTTTCTAGAACATCTCACAATATCGTAGAGTGAGCAAGTTAGAGGGCAAGAAAGAACACCAGCAAGAGAGAGGACTGGCAAGCCAGAAGTTGCAGTTTTTGTACTTAATCTCAGAAGTAATATCCCATCAACTTACTGTATTCTGTTAGTGAGAAGCAAATCGCTGGGTCTAGCTTATACACACATGAGGAGGAGATTACATAAGGGTGTGAATTCCAAAAGGCAGGGATTATTGGGAGTTATTTCAGATGCTGCCTGAAACATTGGGTTTCTCCTTCAGTGATTACTCCACATATTTTGAATATTCATGCTTTGGACCTTGGGAGTGATACTTTCCTAAGCCAGATCCTATTTTTGTTATATCTCATAGAAATCCTCAGAGGGGGAGATGAATCATGAGAGACAATGGACTCTGAAAAACAAACTGAGGGTTCTAGAGGGGAGGGGGGTGGGGGGATGGATTAGCCTGGTGATGGGTATTAAGGAGGGCACGTTCTGCATGGAGCACTGGGTGTTATATGCAAACAGTGAATCATGGAACACTACATCAAAACCTAATGATGTAATGTATGGTGATTAACATAACATAATAAAAAAAAGCTGAAAAAAAATACGTCTGTGGAACAATGTTGCTTAACATTGATGAGTAGAAAAATCTTCACATTTAGTTATTTTTAGGAGTATCCCTGAGCATCTTTTATAGGTTTCTGAGAATCAGTTGTGTGAGTCTCTCCCAAATTCTGCATTCAGTGATATCACAGTGGTAGCTTGAAACCAACTGTGTTGGGGACATTTATGTCCTAGAAATTGGCAAATGCTACATTTAGGGCTTTCTCCCCCCAGCCAGTTGTTAAACATTTATCAAGACATCATTAATAGTTTATATTAAACTCTTTGGCCTTCATCATGGTGATTGAGTCAGTGAGTGATACCGGATTTGAATTTTTATAAATTTTTTATAAATTTGCTTTTACAACAAGAGGAGAATCTCATATTCAAGCAGTGGTTTGCACCTTCTTTTTTCATAAGGAATTGTTAGTTGCAAAAAGACAACTGTAAGCTAAATCTTTTTAAATCTTTTTAAAAAATCATTAATCTTTCCAAACTAAAAGAGATACTTCTATCCTAGGTTTTTTAAAGCTTTAATATCTTTTTGGCTATTGTGGACATTGCTACTATAAACATTGGGGTGCATGTGCCCCTTTGAATCACTATGTTTGTACCCTTTGGATAAATACCTAGTAGTGCAATTGCTGGGTCGTAGGGTAGCTCTATTTTTAACTTTTTGAGGAAACTCCATACTGTTTTCCAGAGTGGCTGCACCAGTTTGCATTCCTACCAACAGTGTAAGAGGGTTCCCCTTTCTCTGCATACTTGACAACATTTGTTGTTTCCTGAGTTGTTAATTTTAGCTATTCTGAAAGAAGATAGAATATTACTCAGCTATAGAAAAGAATGAAATCTTACCATTTGCAATGACTTGGATGGAACTAGAGGGTATTATGCTAAGCAAAATAAGTCAGTCAGAGAAAGAAAAATACCATATGATTTTACTCATATGTGGAATTTAAGAAACAAAACAGATGAACATAGGGGAAGGGAAGGAGAAATAAAGTAAGATGAAAATAGAGAGTGAGGCAAACCATAAGAGATGCTGAATTCTAGGAAACAAACTGAGGGTTGTCGGAGGGGAGGTGAGTGGGGAGAAGGTATAATTGAGTGATGGACATTAAGGAGGGCACTTGATGGAATGAGCACTGGGTATTATATGCAAATTAAATTATGAATCACTAAATTCTACCTCTGAAACTAATACTATATGTTAACTAAACTGCATTTAAATAAATAATTTTAAAAAGCTTTAACATCAATTAGAGGCTGGATTCCTCCAGTTATAATAATAATGGACTTAATTTCATTTGCCCTAGAGAGTGTTTTATAAATGAGTGTGCCTAGTTTAGAGTCCTGCTTCCAGCTCTGCTCCAACACTCTAAAGCATGGGGGCCTTACCATCCTGAAGCATGGAGGGTCCATCACCTGGAAGCATGGGAGCAGGTTGTCTGAGAGGAGCACCCTGAGAAAAAAGGAAGCAGGAGCTCCAAGAAAATGCTGCCCCCTCCATTTCTCTCAGCCTCCTTGGTACTTCTTTCTTCCTTAGTCTTTCCAGTTCTCCTTTCATCATGATGTAGTTGATTATTTATTGCATTTATTAGGTCGCATTTATACCTCAAGTTTTAATTTTAAAAAAGAAACAGTTGATAGGAAAGCCAACTAAATGGTCATGTAGGTTACCTAAGTAAGAAGCAATTTGTCATCTCTTTAAACTGATATTTTAAAAGTGAATGTTCAATATTTATTTGAGGAAGAGGGAATGTCAGCACCAGTTAAGAATCTTTTGTTGTTTCCACATAAAAGCACTATTCCTGTCTATTTTGCAAGACCAATTTACATAGAGTTAACTGTGAAAGGAACTGAGGATACAGGGCTGAGTTAACTGGCACCATATTTTCAAGTTAATTCAGAAATATTTTAAGGTTCCATAAATAAGTGCTTCTCACCTGGAAATCTTGTTGAAAGCAGATTCAGCGAATTCTAATTCATTTGGTCTGAGGTGGGGCCTGAGATGCTGCATTCCTAACATGGTTTCCTCTTGCTGCTGATGTTTCTGGTCCATGGAGCACACTTTGGGGGGTGTCACATCCACTTTATTCTGGCTTGAATGGAAGGGTCAGTATTTCTGTATGAAAAGTGGGGAAACATAAGCTAGTTCTCTTTTTTTAAACTTTTCTTCCCTCCCTTCCTCCCTTCCTCCCTTCCTCCCTCCCTCCCTTCCTTCCTTTCTTCCTTCCTTCCTTCTTTCCTTCCTTCCTTCAACTTATGAAGCCTTAAAACACTTTTTTTGTGGGTACGTGGTTTACTGACCCCTGATATTAAAGAAATTCCCTATTTATCTTAGATATCTTGCCAAAAACGGAAGTTTATGCTCTTAGGAGAGAATTGTATGAATATGTGATTTTAGAATCATTTCAATTTGCTGCTTTGAACATGAGGTATGAAAGTCCTGATAGGCCTATACTTGTGACTGTTTTAAAAATCATAAGATTGTGGGGCACCTGGGTGGCTCAGTTGTTAAGCATCTGCCTTCAGCTCAGGTCATGATCCCGGGGTCCTGGGATCGAGCCCCGCATCGGGCTTCCCGCTCAGCGGGGAGCCTGCTTCTCCCTCTCCCACTCCCCCTGTTTATGTTCCCTCTCTCGCTGTCTCTCTCTGTCAAAAAAATAAATAAAATCTTTAAAAAAAAAATAAAAATCATAAGATTGTTATCTACATAGGAGTCTTTGTAGAAGATATTCTTTATAGTAAACAAGGGCATTGAAACTGAAAAAAAAAACATAAAACATAAAACCCACCCATGATGATTTCAAGTGAACAATTAGACAATGATATTTCTGTAAGAATTGTCATGATAACCATGTGAATTTACATCTTCATGTGCTAGGGCATTCTGGTATATAAATATGGGGATGTGAAGTTGCCGTGCATAAAAGTGGATCCCTCACCTCACATGAAGTTTTCAACTATACAAGTCTGGGCAAACCACAAGCTGCCTGTGATGTGTCTTTGCTGGGCACATATTAGATGCTCAATAAATACTTGTTGAGTGAATTAAATCCAAATAAAACTTGTATGTGTAACTTGCATACCAGCCTGCATAATTTAAACAATGCCTACCACAAATACATGCTTCCAGAAATGATCCCTTCCAAACTAACCTCTTTAGACCTGGAAGATAAGCAATGTTCTTTTGTTGGACTCTATGATCTGATGCCCACCTTTGTTTGTAAAGCTCCCCTCAACCATTTCAGCCAACACTGAGCTCTTTTCTTTCAAACACAGATTCTACTCTATATTTCTGCCTTTGTATTTTTAAAGATTGCATCTCCAAAAACACTGAAATTCTTAAAATCAGAAACAGTGTCATATTATTCTTGTGGGTTCCATTGCACTTAGCACAGAGCAGGTATTCAATAAAAAATGATTAAATTGAGTTATTGTTTTAATAAGTGATTGTTGGTGAGCCTTTATTTACTAGATATCTCTGTTAGATATTTTAGGCAAGTTTCAGTCTTTCCAGATTCAACGAAACAATGTCATTGCTTTAAGAAATCTTCTTATGACTCAACCTTTGAAACACCCACAGAATAAGATATCTCTCAATTAAAAAGACTTAGGTATGTTTCTCCAAGGCTCAGCTAGACATGGTTGTCAGTGTATTTCCTTAAGGTACAGTTGAGGATAACTCTGTTATATTGCCATCAGATACTATTGGTTGATGTTTTCTCAAGGATCAGCCAAGCATGATTTTGGTATGATTATTTCAACGAATCAATACTCTGAAAAGAGCAAACCCAGCTAAAAATTGAGGAAACAACTAAGTATTTTACAATGCATATAATAGCTAACATTCTTGAAAACTTACTCTAGATAATATACTATTCTAGGTGCTTCACTTTAAGAGTTTATTTTTTCTTTGTAACAACAGTATGAGGTAAAATACAAACAACTGGGTGTTGCTCTCTCAAGAGCATGAGTATTAAGTTCAGGAATTATTTTCTGAGAACAATAAAGGTGGTAATTAAAAAAATAAATGCAACCATTAATAACATTAATCCATTAATTGTTATTAATGTGTGCCATGCCAGTACTGCTAATAAAAAACAGAAAGGTTGCGACGACATGGATGGACCTAGAATATATTATGCTGAGCAAAATGAGTCAGACAGAGAAAGACGAATACCATATGCTTTCACTTACATGTTGATTCTAAACAGCAAAACAAATGTACAAACAAACAGAAACAGACCCATAAATACAGAGGATAAATTCGTGGCTGCCAGAGGGGAAGGGGGTGGGAGGATGGGTAAAGTGGGTGAAGGGGAGAGGAGAAAAAACCCCAAAAAGCACAAAGGTCTAATTTTTAGAAAATTGGTACAGTGCTATGAACATAAACTAGAAAAACAAAAACTCAGAGGTTGTGTAGCAGCCTTTTTTACACTGGTTGAGACTGTTGAAAGCTATCAGTTAATCTACTACATAAGTAACACTCTTGTCAGCCATGTGTTAAAGACCAAAGAGTTTATAGAAGGATTAGAAATTCAAGAATGTCCTCTGAGAGTATAGTAAATGTGTCATCAAACTCAATGCCAACCACAAATCTGTCAAGTAGGAGCATTTTCCTATCTCCTAGGTGATTGGGAAACTCAGATCAACTCCAGGATGGAACACTGAGGGTTTTTGAGTTGTTTCGTCAACCTAAATATGAGGCCACAACTAAAGTGCAATTTTGGTGAAGCCTATCAGGACTGCAAGGATGGAACACAACTGAACAAGGCCAGATGTGGAGAATAGATTGCATCAGCTAATAAACCAGCTTGTACTAGATGAGCTCAAATGGGGCTAACCCAAGAGCAAAGACAGAATATAAACTTTTATATGATCATTTTAAATTATAGTCTCAAACCAGGCCACTTTGGGTAAATATGACTGGGACAATTCAAAAGGCTGAGGGAAGGCTCTGAAAACTGTACTGTCTTCACAAAACAAATAGAGTCTTAAGCAGTGGTAATGAATCATGTGTGACAGCCACACCCACACATGCCCTCAGTGTCATCCCTCGAAGGAAGGTGAAATGAGCTAAAGACGTATAATGTCTCATTTCTACCTTAAGCATGTATAACTCTTAATAGAGATGATATTATATCTTCAGAACATTAGTTTTTAAACATGTCTTTTGAGCTATAAGAAACCTAAATATCTTGTAAGTTGGTTTGTTTGGTGTTGATTTATTAAGAATCTGAAGAAGCTTAAAACAAGAATATAGACGAACCATGAGAGACGATGGACTCTGAAAAACAAACTGAGGGTTCTAGAGGGGAGGGGGGTGGGAGGATGGGTTAGCCTGGTGGTGGGTATTGAGGAGGGCACATTCTGCATGGAGCACTGGGTGTTATGCACAAACAATGAATCATGGAACACTTCATCTAAAACTAATGATGTAATGTATGGGGATTAACATAAGAATAAAAAAAATTAAAAAAGAATATAGATAAATAATGGCAAAATTTAAATAAAGAATATGGGAAGGCAAGAGCAGGATGAATATAAGCATGCTTGGAAAAACAACAGTGATATTTTATGTAGGTTGGTCTATTTGTTCCTCATTTGTAGTCCTCACATAGTGCAGGCCCACCCTCAGTAAAGCCTGTTTGAAAGTGACAAAGGGAGGTTGAAACGAATAGGTCATGTGGATTGTAACATTTAAAAGATGGTCTTTTCAACAAATGGTGCTAGACTAAACATCCACATGCAAAAAATAAAATTTAGACACAGACCTTCACAAAAATTAATTCAAAATGGATCACAGAACTAAATGTAAAATGCTAAACTATAAAACTCCTAGAAGGTAATAGGGCAGAAAACCTATATGGCCTTCAGTATGGTGATGACTTTTTAGATACAATACCAAAGCATGGTCCATGAAAGAAATAATTGATAAGCTAGTCTTGAATAAGAAAACAAACAAAAACAACAAAAACTTCTGCTTTGTGAAAGACAATGTCAAGAGAATGAGAAGACAAGCCACAGACTGGGAGAAAATATTTGCAAAATACATTTCAGACAAAGGACTATTATCCAAAATATACAGAGCTCTTAAAACTCCACAATAATAAAAAACAACCCAATTTAAAAATTGGCCAAAGACCATAACAGACACCTTACCAAAGAAGGTATATAAAAGCAAATAAGCATATGAAAAGATGCTCCACATTACATGTCATCAGGGAAATACAAATTAAAACAATAATGAGATACCACTATTTACCTATTGGAATGGCCAGAATCTAGAACACTGACAACACCAAATGTTGACAAGGATGTGGAGCAGCAGGAACTCTTAATCATTGCTGGTGGGGGTGGAAAATGGTACAGCTATTTTGGAAGACAGTTTGGTGGTTTCTCACAAAACTAAACATACTCTTATGATACAATCAGGCAGTCATGCTATTTGGTATTTATCCAAAGGAGTTGAAAATTTATGCCCACAGAAAAACCTGCACATGGATGTTTATAGCATCTTTATTCATAATTGCCAATATGTGGAAGCAACAAAGATGTCCTTCAGTAAGTGAATGGACTAATAAACTGTGTTATATATAGACAAAGAAAAATTATTCAGTATTAAAATGAAATGGGCTATCAAGCCATGAAAAGATGTGGAGAAAATTTAAATGCATATTACTAAGTAAAAGAAACCAAACTGGAAAGGTTGCATACTATATGATTCCAACTATATGACATTCTGAAAAACACAAAACTGAAGACAGTAAAAAGATTGGGGTTTGGGGATTTGAGAGGGATGAATAGGGAGGATTTTTAGGGCAGTGAAAATAATCTGTATGATAACATAATGATGGATACATGTCACTATAAAGTTGACCATGCCCATGGAATGTACAACACCAAGAGTAAACCCTAAGGTAAATTACAGACTTTGGGTGATTATGATGTGTCAGTGTTGGTTCATCAGTTGTAACAGATGTACCATTCTGGTGGGAATGTGGATAATGGGAGCGGCTATGTGTGTGTGAGGACAGGGGGTATGGGATATCTCTGTACCTTTCTCTTAATTTTGCTGTGAACCTAAAACTGTTTTTAAAAAAATAAAGTACTAAAAAAAATCAGATAAGTTTCCCTTTTACTGCCTAAATCCTGAATCAAACTTTTTTCCTTCAAAAAGTAATTAAAAATCCCACAGGCAATAATCTCTTAAATCCAGGAAATCAATGATTTTTCAAATAAAGCCTTTCAAATTCAAGCTATATTTGAATAAAAAAAGAAGAGGTGAAAAAATTATTATTATTATTATTTTTACTAATATAAATGCATTTATTCTACAGTTACTACTGTTCTGAAAGGAAACATAAAGAAAAACTTTGTAAATTAGTCTACTTATTTCCTTGAAATCTCTTAGGGCAATTATGCTCTGGATTTCCCACCAGCAGATAAATGGGCTGATAGTGTTTTCAGAGGGCTACAGCCCAGCCAGATAATGATTATTATCAAGGAAGAGGGGTTTTGGGGGGCATAAATGAGAGGAGTTGAAAGATGAAATTACATACAAAAATAAAGCCAATTTGAGTTTTGTGAATAATTGAGCTCATGGATTTGATTTACTTTGAGAGTTCTATTTACTTAGGTTTTAAGAAATGAAGGTTTCTTTTATTTCCAAGTTATAACTTAGAAGTCAAGGGTTGGTTATATTACTCAGCCTCCTAGAAAGTGGTGAATGGTATCACCTATGATATTCTTAAATGGAAAAGAAAATGAAAATTAAATTCTTTCTTATCTCCCTCATTCCCTCTTTTCCTCCCTTTCTTCCTTCCTGTTTCTTGCTCTTCCTTTGTTCCTTTTATTAAATGTTGTTTTGATGAATTTATAATTACTCTCATTAAAAAAAACTGATTTGTGAAATACCCAGTTGATTTAATGCACTCCTTGGAAAAATGGTTTACTTTGATGGCCTACTTAATATTTTACTCCTACAACTGTTCTACAGTTTTATCATGTCTATGGTGGCTACAGGGCTGGGGTACAGGTCTTAGGGGAAAGGCCACAGTGCAGATCCTTAGACCTGGGGCAGCTGAATGCAGCCTGGGAGGCTGAGGGAGATGGGGCTTGTCTTTCTACTCCAGGGTTTTACAGCAGTAGATTGATGGATGAGGTTGGATTCACAGAATGACATAGAACACTTCCCTATTTGGTCTGCTCAGGACTTATTTTCTTCTCACTATTTGTAAGGTGGTAAGATGTCCCAGGTTGGAAAACCTAATGAAAACACATGAGAAATTCATGTTGCATCTGCCCCGCCCCATGACTCCCATTTTTACACTTGCTTTCAGCTATTCTGAATTGATAAAGATTGGGACTGGGTTTGGCAGCATGTCTTTATGCTTAATCTCTTCTGGGTTAACGTGTGACTCTTTTTTTTTTTTTTTTTAAGATTTTATTTATTTATTTGCGAGAGAGAGAATGAGAGACAGAGAGCACGAGAGGGAGGAGGGTCAGAGGGAGAAGCAGACTCCCCGCTGAGCAGGGAGCCCGATGCGGGACTCGATCCCGGGACTCCAGGATCATGACCTGAGCCGAAGGCAGTCGCTTAACCGACTGAGCCACCCAGGCGCCCAACGTGTGACTCTTTTAACATGTGACTTAGCGGGCATCTGTTTTCATTTTGGGATCTTCGCATGTCTATCTGAAAATCTCTGGTGTTGAAGGCCATTGCTTGAGCTGAAGGTAATTGGATGGCCAGAACACACCAAAATCTGAAGGTAGGTCATTAATTCATTTATTCAATCAACACATACATATTAAGTGTCCATTTTGTGCCAACTGTTGTTATAGGCAAACTCTGAAAGGAAAAAGCCTGGGTAAAAGGATTCTATGTACAGAAGATGAATCCAGTGTCAGGAATTGTTACTGTCATGGGTTGTCCACATACTCAGTTATATACCTGGACCCCAGACTTCTCATCTAGGATTTGGCAACTTCTAGGTATGGTTCGTCATCTTCAAGGGTGCTTGAGGACTATAGTTATAAGCTACCAGATTACTTCTTTTTCAAAGTTTTGTATATTTTCCCTTTGTTTATCAGTTATTAAATTTCTTAAATGAGGCAATTTTGAATAAGGGGCCCTACCTTAAAATTTCAGCCAAAACCAACATTAGCAACATAGGACAGTGTTTAAAACAGTCTGGCAAAAACAGATCCCCTATTTGCAGCACTGAGAAGCTCCATGTATCCGATTTCAGTTAGGGCCTATACTATAAACTTTTACCACCACCCACTGGGGCTGTGTTGAGAAGCAGATTTGAAGGCCCAGACCAGGAGTTTAGGAAGAATATATAGCTTTCTTCACATAATCATACTAATAGGGAAAGATAGCATATATGGAGTATATGCTAAGCGCCATACATAGATTATGATCATAGTTACCAGTCTTTCAAATTTGGGGACAAAAAATGGGCCATTTTGTAAGCCAGGAAGTTTTGCTTGTTTGTCTTTCTGTGAGTAGATTTGTTTGATGGTTACTGTTGAAGCAATGTCGATCTGTTGGAGCGGTGTTGTGTTTGGACAAACAATAGCCAAAATATCTCAAGATAAGTAACTAATAGAGTTCTGGTTCCAATGATCAGGAATTGAAAAGGCTGCATTTTTTTTTCCTTTTTTTACTCTCCGTCATTTGCTGTTATTGCTGGTTTTCTTTTTAAGCTACAAGAACAAAGGGAGAATCACAAACAAAGATGGTTGGGTTCAACTATCAAGTCCCAAACAGCTGACAAAAACTAGAATATCTAGATTCAGCCATACTAGCTAATTGGAATCCAAACCAAGAGCTAGTGGGGCTCCCACAAGGACTCCTTGGGGAGTATATCAAGATTTTGTGCATGCTCAAGTCCTTGTACCTGTTGGCTGGGGTTAGAAATGTCCTTTTTTTATTTGTTCAACAGTATCAGCAAAGTAGTCCTTAGAGTTTATTGCTAATACTGAGGCAGCTGTAAGAAAGGTCACATCAAGATGAAAATGCTGACCATGGGCGCCTGGGTGGCTCAGTTGGTTAAGCGACTGCCTTCGGCTCAGGTCATGATTCTGGAGTCCCTGGATCGAGTCCTGCATCGGGCTCCCTGCTCGGCAGGGAGTCTGCTTCTCCCTCTGACCCTAATCCTTCTCATGTGCTCTCTCTCATTCTCTCTCTCTCAAATAAATAAATAAAATCTTAAAAAAAAAAAAAGAAAGAAAATACTGGTCATTACTGAAATGAGTATTATGTGTGTAGTGTATCTCGTCTCCACAGACAAATGTGTTTGACTTAAATAATTGCAAGACTTTTTTTTTTTTTTTAATTGCAAGACTTTCTAACTCCTTGACTTTAGGAAAGGAAAAATTAAGTATCAAGTGATCATGTCACAGAGGAGGGGTATGCTGGGGTAAAATATAGAAACAAAGAGGACTTTCTAGCTTTGGTTTCCAAAACCTAAATTTTTGGAAATCTGTAAAGAACTGTAGGCACACATAAAATATTTGAGAGTTTGAAGAGAGAGGGGTCCCTTTCTCCATCTCCCAAACCCAGGCAAGAAAAGGTTTTCTTAGAAGGAGTGTTGTGGTTGTGGGGGAGAAATGGAAGGGAAATGAATGAGTAGAGACTTGGGAGAGAAGGTTTGCAAAAAGTGATCTTGTATCCTACTCCTGGGCAGAGTCCTAAAACTGAGCCAAACACTGCCCGCTTGTTTCTGGAGTGACAAATCAGAGTGGATCTCAAGACTTCTGCTAGTAATTCTGGAACAAATGCTCAGTCTCTCCCTTTGGAAAAGGTAAACTATTTTTGTCAGCACAAGGGAAGCTACCTTCAACACAAAGCTGACTAGGAGGAGAGCAAACCCAGGAGCAAGTTCAGTGAACAGTTGACCTCCTGATCAACATCAAGAACTACTGTATTACATGTGGAATTTAAGAAACAAAACAAACAACAACAATAAAAGAGACAAGCAAAAAACAGACTTCTAAATATAGAGAACAAGCTGGTGGTTGCCAGAAGGGAGGTAGGTGGGGGGGGGTGTGAAATAAGTGATGGGGATTTAGAGTACACTTATCATGATGAGCAATGAGTAATGTATAGAATTGTTGAATCACTATATTGTACACCTGAAGCTAATATAACACTGTATGTTAATTACTGGAATTAAAAATAAATAAAATTTAAAAAAAGAACTGCTGTATTAAATTGCATGTGAAGCCCACTCTATAGTTGAACTTTTCGCCTATATAAAATATCTCCTTTATTATTAATTAAGCCAATCTGAATTAGGTATTCTGTTATTTGGAATCAGTGTTACCTTATTTGGTAAGACAACTACTATTTTTTATGTACCTTCTGTGTATGTCCAAAGCTTTAGACATGAACTCACTCAGTCTCCATAACACCCTGGAAAGTGAACATCATTGAAGTGACTGGGTAGCTCAGACAGTTAACTGCCCAACTTGATTTCAGCTCAGCTCATGATCTCAGGGTCATGAGTTTGAGTCCCGCATGGGGCTCTGCGCTGGGCGTGGAGCCTGCTTAAGATCTCTCTCTCCCAAAGGGGAACCCTCCTACACTGTCGGTGGGAATGCAAGCTGGTGCAGCCACTCTGGAAAACAATATGGAGGTTCCTCAAAAAGTTGAAAATAGAGCTACCGTACGACCCAGCAATTGTACTACTGGATATTTACCCCAAAGATAAAAATGTAGTGATCCGAAGGGGTACACACACCCCAATGTTTATAGCAGCAATGTACACAATAGCCAAACTATGGAAAGAGCCAAGATGTCCATCGACAGATGAATGGATAAAGAAGAAGTGGTATATATATACAATAGAATATTATGCAGCCATCAAAAAACCTGAAATCTTGCCATTTGCAACGACATGGATGGAACTAGAGGGTATTATGCTAAGCAAAATAAGTCAATCAGAGAAAGACAGGTATCATGTGATCTCACTGATATGAGGAATTCTTAATCTCAGGAAACAAACAGGGTTGCTGGAGTGGTGGGGGGTGGGAGGGATGGGGTGGCTGGGTGATAGACATTGGGGAGGGTATATGCTATGGTGAGTGCTGTGAATTGTGTAAGACTGATGAATCACAGACCTGTACCTCTGAAACAAATAATACATTATATGTTAAAAAAAAAAAAAGAAGATCGTAGAAAGAGAAAAATGAAGGGGGGAAATCGGAGGGGGAGATGAACCATGAGAGATTATGGACTCTGAGAAACAACTGAGGGTTCTAGAGGGGAAGGGGGTGGGGGGATGGGTTAGCCTGGTGATGGTATTAAAGAGGGCACGTTCTGCATGGAGCACTGGGTGTTATGTGCAAACAATGAATCATGGAACACTACCTCAAAAACTAATGATATAATGTATGGTGATTAACATAATAAAAAAATAAATTAATTAAAAAAAAAAGATTCTCTCTCTCCCTCTGCCCTCCTAACCTCCCCCACTCTCTCTCTTTCTAAAAAAGAAAAACAGAAAAGAAAAAAAGAAAGTGAATATCATCATCTCCATTTTACAAATCAGAAAGCCAGGGCTCAGAATGGTTGCTCAAGATGGCAGAGCAGGGATTCAGATCTGCATCCATTAAGACCCAAAGCCTGGATTCTTTCCTCTTTTACCAATTATATTCCAATTATGGAGTCCCAGGTTAGATATTTTATTAAAGTTCTTTGTTCAATGTGTCACATTCTTTTTGTTGACTTCTCTTTGGAACCAATGTTTTTTGAGGTACAGGCCGCACAGTGTACAAAGCACATTTTTTTGCTATTGGATCCCCAGATAGGATTCAGGAAATACAAATCAGTTTTAATAAATGATTAGAATCTATTTTGAAAGAGACCCAAGTATTTAAGGAGCAGAATTGAATGCACTACATTTAAGGCCTGCCTTATATGGCAACACAAAGTAGCAGAAAGTGTGGGGGTTTGTAGTTAGATAGACATGGCTAAATATTCCAGCTTTAGATGTCTGGGTTTATAGAGTAGCAGATTAGATGTGCCTAATAGATATGCTACCAAAACTTCATTGAAAATCCTAAAGAATATGAAAAAATAACAAAATTAACAATGGCAATGACAATTAAAGAGACTAGTTCAGAATCTGGCCTGACTTATCATTGATTACATCATTAAGGCAAAGGACTGAGAAGTACTTTCTAGATAATATAACATGTGCTTCACCTAAAATAGTCTCCCTGGAGGGTATTGAAAAACGGTAATCGATCTCCTCTCTATATACCTACTCCAGAATAATGAAAAGTCAGAAAAACTTAGAGCCATTATGCAGTTACTCATGAAATATCCTCCAGGCCAGATGGAGCTGGAATCCTCTCTTCCCTACTCTGTCTGCAACAGTTTTGCAGTCTGTCAACCCTCAAATGGCAAGCCTCTCTCTCTAATCCACACAGTGAATACAACTGCAATGCTGTGCCTTTGGCATCTGAATGGATTGTAAGGAGGAGCAGTGATCATCAGTCAAGGCTGTCTCATGACAAACATTGCGCTTGGATTGAAAGACAAGTAAACAGAAAAACAACAACAAAACAACAAAAATACACAAACCACAGGAGGCAATTAAAAAAATACTGACAAGGGGAGGAAACTCAGTAAACGGAGCAAGTGTGCTGAGATAACATTTTGAGATGCTAAGCTATTTTTTCCCTCCTGATGCTTCCTTTTTTTTTCCTGTACCTGCCCCATTCAAGGAGCTGGGAAGTTCTGTCTTCCTTGCACAATGCAGGGATGGGACAGGATAGAAGATTGAAACAAAGGAATATTATTGACATTATCTCCAAAAGCCTAAATTCTTAGGTGACTGGAGAAGACTTTAGGCATGGACAAAATGTTTAGGGTTAATGAAAAAGAGGTTTACCTTTCTACCCCAACTGGAGAAAGGGGATGGACTGTTTCAGGAGGAGGTCTGAGGTTCAGAGAAGAAATAGATAAGGTAAATTTAGAGAGAATGGGTCTTGGTCAGTTTGGCACAGATTTTGGTGTCCCAGCATGACATGGAAAATCAGAATATATTTTGTGCCCACAAACTGAAAGGAAGTTAGGAGAGAGAACCATCAGACCAGAAGGGGGCTGGTAGAAAAAAGCTAGTGATATTTTTCTTCAGTGGTGACCTATGGAGAATGAGAGAACCAGAAGAGGAAATAGCTACCTCAGAGGAAATCTTCATGGGCATATGATATGGAAGACCAGATTAGAGGCCCATTCCTTGCCTCAAACACCATAGCACTGCATAAGTCACTCAGAAATTAGGCACATCTCTAAGGCAAGGGGAGCGAACCCCAAATTACCTGAGCTTACATTTTTGCCGTATTAGTGGAATAAAAAATAGATATTAGGTCAAGTTATTAATAATTATTATAAAGTTATATTTATTTGTATATATGAGATGTAAACTGAGATAAATAAGAATTACATTGGTTATAATGATAAAACTTTCATATTACAACCTTCACTTGGGTCCATTGTTTGCTCAATAAAGGGCGATCTTTTATTTTATTATTTTATTTTTTTTGAAGATTTTATTTATTTATTTGACAGAGAGAGACACAGAGAGAGAGGGAACACGAGCAGGGGGAGTGGGAGAGGGAGAAGCAGGCTTCCCGCTGAGCAGGGAGTCCGATGTGGGGCTTGATCCCAGGACCCCGGGATCGTGACCTGAGCCGAAGGCAGACGCTCAACGACTGAGCCACCCGGGCGCCCCAAGGGCAACTTTTAAAATAAATAAATTCTATTGATAATTTTATGCCACTTTCTGAGGTAACTGGAGATTCCAATATTAGTTATAATTTGCTGTAATAAAGACTTCAAACTTAATCTAGAGACTTAATTCAGGTGGTTCAACAGTTTGTTAATAAGGACCCAAGAATTTGAAAAAATGTTAGTGCCAAATTGATTTTATCCATTTCTACTCCTGTGAATCAAATATACCCAATGGTGTAAAGTCGGAATTCCTATTAATGAAATACACTTGCACGCTCGTTCCCTGACCTTGGACTAAATGAGACCAGTAGAAAGATCATTTATATAACTGAAAACCATCTCTAAAAGCAGGCAGCTTTTAAGCTGTGTTTACATCAAAGTGGGTGTTTGGAGAGAAGCTGCTTTTATAGGTCCATAGAATACTTTGATGTCAGTCATTCTGTCCTTGAGATTGGAGAGAGCTAACAAGCCTCTGAAAGCCCACCCCAGCATCTCTGCTATTTAACTTAGAGGTAAGTTTTTCAACCAACCTTGTGAGAAATAATTCAGATGATGACATGTGACATTTTATTACTCTCTTCTAAAAATAAAAGACAGAGGAGTTTATTTGCTGTCACAATTTCCAAATGACAGCACAAAAGAAAAAAATATCGTGTTTCCAATTTTTGTCTCATTGTGCTAAAAGCTTCAGAAGAATATGTGCTGATCTTTTACGTTGCTTGTATAAAATATCACCTTGGGAATTCTGGATAACTGTTCCCATCCTAGATTTCTTTACAAATCCTCACAAATATTTTGCTTGGAAATACTTTATTCAGTCACATTTTTCCTTCTGTAATTCTCACTGCTCCCTATATGCTAAGCACTGTGCATTGTGCTGACTTTGTAGATGACTAAGACACAGTCTTTTCCTCAAAGAGCTCAGAAGCCCTTGGGGGAAACAAATGGGTACACAGATCATTACAGTTCCGTGATATAAGTATTTTGATAAAGACTTGGAGTTGGCACACATTGCATACTGCATGGCCTAATGGGAAATCTCAAACCATCACTGATGGTGAGGATGTGAAGTGCCAAGCAGGCCATGAAAGAGCCGTGGTCAGCTGTTGTATCTAGGGTTACCCTTCTCTCTAAAGGGGGCCGATCTTCTCACATTTCCCATTCCCACAGGCTGATAAACAAAATTCTGCCCCGTATTCCCAGGGGCAGAATTCAGGACTCAGAGGCCCCAGTTTGGGAGAAGTCAGGCAGAGGCCCAGACAGTGCCAGGCAGGAAGAGTGAGACAAGTCATTACCTGAATCAGGGAAGTTACTGAGAATTTAACATAGCAGATGGACCCTCTAGGAAATTACTGTGTGCTTTGTTTTTCACTGCTGTGGCCTCACCGGCCAGAATTGAAAAACATATAGAATTATCCCCTTAGGAGGTTAATGAAGGCATAACATGACTAAAGCCCTGGCTCTCCTCACTTCTAGAGAAAGAAGAAAAAGAAAAAAGAAACTTTGAGGTAGTTCCAGATCCTGATGGCAACATCAAGATATTTCTGGTGATAATCAGGGGCTGTTGTGGGAAAACTAGAGGTAAGGGCCAACCCCTTGTGTGTCGGACCACCGGCACCATGCGGCCGCCTGAGCAACATCAAGTAACTACAGACTGAGAGACGGAGCTCTCCATGCCAAACTGGAGGTTCCGTGGGGCTCTTTTCAGGCTTACTGTAAACCCTTAAAAGGTGGGGAAGGAAGGGGAGAGTGTCCCCTGGTGACTGATACTGGATTTCCCATGGATCTTGATAGATGATTCTCTGAGTTGGTCATCAGTAAGAATTTCTCAGCCTTGGCATTTGACATTTTGGGTCAGATGATTATTTTTTTTATGGGCTCTGTTCTGTGCACTACAGAATGTTCAGCAGCATCTCTGACCTTTACCTGCTGGATGCCAATACCTCCTCATCCTGCCAGTGTGACAACCAAAATTGGCTCCAGACGTGGCCAAATGTCTCTTGGGGTTCCCTAGTTGAGAACCACCATTCTAAATAAATATGACAAAATGGGAAAAAAGAAGAGAAGACGTTATTTTGTAGATTTATTGGCACAGGCACACTTCTTCAGCAGTGACAGAAGATAGCATTAAGGGCCCCCAAACAAAGAGACATCCAGTGCAAGCAAGGTTGAATTTGGGAAACAGAGCAGAAGCCCTTAGTCACATCTGGTGAAGGTTTGTACCAGGTCCCTAATGGGGAATAGCTGGACATCTATTCAACTCCCAAATGAATATTCTTTTTTGTTGTTATTGTTAAAGATGTATTTATTTGAGAGAGAAACTCAAGTGGACTCGATGCTCAGCCCAGAGCCCAATGCGGGGCTCAGTTTCACAACCCCGAGATCACGACCTGAGCCAAAACCAAGGGTTAGATGCTTAACCAACTGCGCCACCCAGGCCCCCCCCAAATGAATATTCTTTATAACTTTTAAGTTACCCATAAACCATGTGTGTGGAGTTTTCATTCCAGAACGGTTGCATTATCAAGCAGCCTCTTGTTTACCTTATAGAGTCCTTGATTAGAGAATACTTTAGCTAGTTTTAAATCCTGGGTGAGTCCTAAAGAATAGTGGAGTCAGGTGTCTGATGCTTGAAGTTCCTGGAGCAAAACCAGGTGAGCTGTGAGCAGCCTTTGAGAGAGTGTTGCTTCTACCTTGCTTGTGTCTTTCTGGATCAAGAAGGAAGGACAAGAAGTCAGTACATTCAGACCCCTTCTCCAGGCACTTTTCAGGCCTCCCTTTTGTGACTTATTTCTGCTTTCCAAGCTGCCTGTGATATTTCTTAGAGAATCTCAGTGGGGCCCAAGGGGATGGGAGCCACAGGGTTGCTTGGTCCTCGCTGTAAGGTCCTCTGTGGGCCCTTCTGAGCTATGGAACCCAGTTTTCTCATGATGCCCATTCTGAGGTTCATTTCCTGAGCCCACATTTTTCCTATCCGGGACATGTAGTTCTCTTTCTCCACTGTCATTTCTTCCCTTTGAATTATCATCACAGAATTTGAAGAGGGGATTAAACCTCAAAAATTATCCAGCCCAATATCGTTTTCCCTCCACATATGTGTAGACTGAGGACCAGAGAGGAGAGGTGTCCTACCTAAGGAATCCCAGCTTAAGGAGAGTATACAGGAAAGAAGACTAGGGATGAAACACCAGGAACAGGAACATTTAAAGGACAAGAAGACACGCTGAGAAGGAGAGTCAGACATTTTCGAGGAAACAAGGCTTGAGAAATGATGGGAAGCCACGGGAGTGGGGCGGGTCAGAAAGAAGGGAGTGGCTGAGAGTCCGGCGCTGTGAGAGGGGAAAACATGCGGACAGGACCTTGGGACACTCATGTCCTGTGGGGGGAAAGCCAGGCTGCAGGCGTTGAAGGAAACTCCAGAGTTTGGTGATGAAGCAGCTTTGTCTTGGAAAGGAGGGAAGATTTCATCCTCTACTTACCTGTCAATGTTCCTGAGTACCTGGAGCATTCGGTGGGATTCCCAGCGATGTAAACAACAGGAAAAGCTGACTAGTGAGACTGTCAATAGCTATCCCTGATTGCAGACCTCCTTGGGAACTGCAGGATTTCTATGCGGTTGAGGAATGGACCGTGGTGAGCAGAGAGCAAGGGAGAAAGAGGCGACTTCAGTAATTCTAGGCCATTTCTCTTGGTGGAACACAGTGAACTATCAGCTGTGTTAAGGAAGCATGTGCTTTTGCAACATAATTAAAAATTTTTTTTTTCCAATTTCCATAGCTTTTGAGGAGCTGATGAAATAGACTGTCAGCTCGTTACGTATTGCAGAGTTATTTTTCTGCCTGGGGGTGATTTTATTCTCAGGGGAAATGGGTGCTATTTCTGTAAATCTCAAACATTACGTGCATCAGAGAACTCAAGGAAAAAGCTTTTATTCTCTTGACAACAACACAAATAGCTCCAGTTTCTTCAACCTCTTGTTTAAAGCCACCTCATAAAGTGCTATCACAAACAAGTTACAAGGATGAATTGTTTAGTGCTATAAAGTTTTTTGTGTGCAAATACATACACATACTGCATTTATACTCCACTTGTAGTGGTACTATCCTCTCTAAGAGCACTTTAGAGGACTCAGTATGTATTTTATGATTTTATTCACTGAAAAATAATAAATACAGACAAATAAGAAACCCACATGTTAAAAGGTAAATAAATGATGGATATAAAAAATTTCAAATCTTTCTACTAAAAGGACTGAAGTCTGGCTGTTTGGTAATGGAATGCTGATTTCCGATTCGTGTTGTTTTTCCTCATTAAAAACCAGATGGTAGTTCTCAAAAATTCAAAGTACAAACGGCAAAGCACAACTTGCTGGTACCTCTGATGACTGGCTCATGGTAGAGACTTCTCAGTCATTAGACGTGACCTTGTGCACCATATTCCTTTGCAGAAGGGAATTAGGTCACCTAATGCCATTTCCATTTCAGTTATCTTTTTTTAAAAGAGTCTTCCTCCCAAATGAGCCTCATTTTTTTTCCTTCGTATTTTCTACATAGTCTTCCTTTTGCAAGTCCTTCAGCTGGGAGTTAGGATTCCATAAATATCCCCAAAGTGGGCTGGGGTAGGAATGAACTTAGGAGAGTTTGATAGGCCTACATGACCCAAACTACTGGGCAACTTCAAAACTAAGACGCTCTCTATTTTGCACATTCAGAATCAAACTTCATATGGCTCCATAAAATGTACTTTTAATTCCAGACATTGTCTTATTTTCCCTGCTGTACCTCCAGTGCCTAGCAGAATATCTGGCAGATAGGAGACTTTTTCGTTAAATAATTTTTGAATAAATAGATGGAGGATAATGCTGTGGCCTCAAAGAAACAAACATTTTCAAAGAAGCAAACATATTTGGTTTAGTCTAGGTGACCGATTTTGCCCATTTTGTTCACATTCCAAAGCAAAGCATTCCGTTATGTGGCCAGATAAAAATGGGAGCAACACATGGGCAGTCAAAGCTAATAGCCATAATATAGATGTGTGGATGATGGGGCGGCAATATCTGTCACTGTTGATGAGCAGGGCAGATCCAGCTGATGTCTAGAATTCAAGGTGCCAAAGTGAGTCAACTTAATTCTTCCTGAGGGTTACCAGGGTCTTCTGTTGTCACAGGTTTAGGTATACATGGTTAAGTTACACCTGGGTGACATGGAATATGTAACAGTGGAGAAAGATTGGTACATGAATGGGTAAATGATCTGGGTTTTGATCCCATTTCAGTTCTTAAATTCCTGCTACTCTCTCCTCTGTCATAGGAGAGAGCTAAGGGAGAGTCTAAAAATCATAAAACCTCTTACAAGATACAGATTCTCCACGTTTGAAGGCATCTTTTGCAAAAACAAAATCGTAGTCACTTGAATTGTAACATATGTGAGGACATACATAATTAGTATAGAATTTATAGCCTCAAGTACCTATTGTTGGGATGGTCACTGAAATAAGTAAAACCCCCAAATCAATTCTTACATAGGCTAATGATTTAACATTCTTTCAGTTTTTCTCAGCGCAATGAGATGAGTAATATGAAGACCTGCTCCTTTAGTGGACTTATTTAATGTCCCTTATTTCAGGAGGAAAATAATCTGACAACAACAAAAGTATATAACAAAGCATTGTCCACCTGAGTTCTCAGATAAGTACCGCAATTACCTACTTCATTTGACAGCGGACATTTGAAATAGCCTTACAGATCATTGACAGTATTCCATGCCATGAAGAAAACTACTGTCCAGTATAAAATCTGTGGATTAAATTTTATTTCAACAGCTAGTTCAAATGCCTGTTTTTATGCAGCCTTCGTGCTCTCAAATACACCAAGACAGGTCCTGTAATACTGTACTTGTTGTAAAGCTAACTTGGGTATGCAACTATCTGGGACTCCCTCTGCTTGTCAAGCCCAGCTCAGCAGCTGCTCTGAGTTGGTTTGGAGATTCTCAGTCTCTTGTAAACTGTAACTGAGGTAAGGTCAGTGGTGAAACTGAGGCAATAAAGTCGATTGTATTGCATCAGGGCCCCTTGTGCTATGAGGAAACTTTGTGGTTTGACAAGTTCCACCTGGTAATGAATGTGGGCATTGAATAGTCTAGCTGATCCACCATTCTATCCTTGAACCTAACGCACTGTCTAGCTTATGGATGATGCATATATCTGTAACATATATCTGTTGAGTACATGAATTCAGAGCTAAGCAAATTGGTGGTAAAGAATGAGCCAACAAGAAGAAAAAGATTGTTCTCTACCCAAATAAGTTTGTTTGTTAAATATTAACTAAGTTGGCAAGTTTCCTCTGCACTCTGGAGCATCTCAGATCTTTAGTATGTATTGTGAATCCTCAGGAGAAGGATTTAGCAAGGCAGTTTCCCAAGTTTTTTTGAGTGTAAAACCCTTTGCTCTCAAAGTACTGATTAGCATCTCTCTGCAGTACTTGGACTAATGCATTTAAAAATCAGTATGATATAATAAGCAAAAAAAAAATGTGCTCGACCTCATTTATTTTGCTACTTTTAGAGGTATTCAGGGTGGGGGTGTGTGTGTGTGCACGTGCGTGTGCATGCACATGCTGGGCCTTTATGACAGTTGAAGTACATAAATAGTTGAATAAATCCATAACATCTATAATCTATTTTGATAATAAGAATAATAAATTATTCTGTCAGTTCTGAAGTGACATGAGTCTTAGTCCTTAATCTGTCAAACAGTTGCAAAAACAAGTTATACTTCAGGTCATATAAGCTCAGTGTGGGGGTAGTTCTGGTGTGCATCTCCATTCAAAACACCAGGGAGGCTGTTAATTGTTAAATAAAGATTACTGAGCCTTATCTGCTCTCTAGAGTTTCTGGAGACAGACATAGGGAGGCCTAGGTATCTGCATTTAAAACTACCCCAAATGATTCTAAAGCAATTAGGTCAATGGATGACAGTCTGGGTAATACTTATATAAACAACATCACAATATATCATTAGAGTGGTCAAGTGTATGCAGCTTTTCTAATCAGAGTTTCTCTTTCTTGCAAGTTCATACCTTTTAGGCATTTTACATTTTATATCTCCTCCAGTTTTGGAACAGATTATAGCTGTCCTATATTATGATATAGAGATTTATTTATTTATTTATTTATTTATTTATTTTTATTTTTTTTAAAGATTTTATTTATTTATTGGAGAGCGAGCGAGAGAGAAACAGCATGAGAGAGGAGAGGGTCAGAGGGAGAAGCAGGCTCCCCACTGAGCCGGGAGCCCGATGCGGGACTCGATCCCAGGACCCTGGGATCATGACCTGAGCTGAAGGCAGTCACTTAACCAACTGAGCCACCCAGGCGCCCTATGATATAGAGATTTATGTCCTTACAGGATGTTGGCAACCTCTGCATAGAAAGAGGTAAGGAAAGCCTAACTCAGACTTCGCTTGGGGACCCATTTTTACTAGTTACATTTGTGGGTAAGATCTTATGTCAGCAAGGGTTGATCTTATATATTGAGTTGGAAGCTGCAGGAATGGTGAGGAGGGGAGGGATGCCATCCAAGCAAGGGAGATTGGGTAAATCCCTTTTGAGACTGGATTCCCTCACATCTGTCAAGCTGGTGGGCTGGTAGGATGGGGAAGCATGATGCCCAGTGTCATAGGTATTCAAGGTATTTTGACTCTACCACTTAATAGCTCTGGGACCTCAGCAAGTTACTTAACTTCTCTGAGCATTGGTTTTTTCTTTTCATTTGTAAAATGAGAATAACAGTAGTATGTATCTTACAGGGTTATTTTTGAGGTTTAAATGAGATGGTTTCTATAAAGGATATAGCCTTGCACCTGGCATATAGTAAGCAATTAAGATTAGCAGTTATTATCTTGAATGACAGTGGCCTTGAGTGCCTCTGTTATAGTATTTACCATCTAATTAAATTTAGTGATATTGGTGATATTGTCCTTAAAATTGATCTTACATGGAGTAGGGTTTGGAGCCCAATGAATTTGGGATCGAATGTTAGCTCCATCTCTCACATTTACAAGTGATGTGAATTTGGGCAAGTTATTTAAACCATGTGAACCGATTTCCTTACCTGTAAATAGGGATAGAGTACCTAAGGATAAATGATGGCTGTCATCATTGCCATTAACTTTGAGTTGCTCAGGCACTTGGCAACTCATTGTCCTTGTGGGATCAATTTAAGTGTTCCTGCATTTTTCTTTTCTTTTTTTACCTTTTTTTTTTTTAAAGATTTTATTTATTCACTTGAGAGAGAGATAGAAAACATGAGAAGGGGAGAGAGGCAGAGGCAGAGGGAGAAGCAGATTCCCCGCTGAGCAGGGAGCCCGACATGGGGCTCGACCCCAGGACGCTGGGATCATGAACTGAGCTGAAGGCAGACGCTTCACCATCTGAGCCACCAGGCGCCCCATTCCTGCATTTTTCTAAACCTCATTTCATTTTGTTCAGTTCATTGAGAAGACTCCCTGACTTTCCAACAGGAACGAGAGAATGCCCAGAGCGCAGGCCCATTTGGAGTTCCAAGATCCATCCCAATCAGGGAACGAGTGAGAAGAGGAGGCAACCATGAGGTGTGGTGTGAAGAGAAACCAGGTTCTAAATTCTAGGCAAGGATGAGCTCAGGTAGAAAAAGAAGCTCCAAAGTGTGCAAGACCAAGCTGGGAGTGAAGAGAGAAAGCAATGTATGAAGCAAAGGTTCGGAAACAGGGCACAGGCAAGGCAGATTGAATGTGTCCCAGAGGCAGTGTCTGGAAATATTCTTCAGGCAACTCTCCAGAATGAGAGGAGTCTTTCAGGAAGTTGCTAGATGAAGCCCTTGGTTGGTAAAGAAACTGTTAAGGGAACCATGGTATTTTGGACAGTGCCACCTAGTATAAAGTTATCATTATTTTTACTTTCCATATTATGCTGTGAGCTCTTTGAGACCAGGGCCTGTGTCTAATTCAGTTCTGAGTTTCTGAATCTCCAGAAGTCAGATAGTAAATGTTTAATATAAATTGGTTCAGAGAGATCAAGGGATCAACCTTGTGTATTTCATTCCCTTCTATTTCTAGGTTACTTATTAAAATATCTCGGGGTCCTTAAGCTTGATTATAGATTTTGCTGAGAAAGTTTTTCATACTTTCATCAGTCCAATATTTTTTGTGATAAGAATTCAAATTTATTTTATTTATTTAGAATGGTTATTGGACAGAATATATTTCCTGCTTAGTAATAGTGTGTATATTGTACAGCAAGGGAAATCTAGGAGCATTTTGGAAGCTTCAGTATTTTTCATACCTTTTTTTTTTTTTACAAAAGATTATAAAAATGTATGAAAATAAAAATGGAAAAAGTAATTTTTACTTTGCCAGATAAATTTTGTACTATTAGTTTGATATGAACATGAAAAAGTTGAAACTTGGCCCAAATAAGGACGTACAATTTTGGATTGCAATGACCCCGTGTGAGGATTTCTTATAAGGCAACTGGTATGCCATATAGAGATACATATTTGTGATGTCGCTGATGGAAAATGAGAAAATTTGTGTTACTTAAAGGAAAGGAAATTAGGAGACATTTTTTATAATCCTCATCATTGTCTCTTAATTTTCAAAGAAAGTAATCACAGGGTAATTTAGGAATATTTACATAAAATTATTTGAAGAACTGTATTATATTACAATATCTTTTTCAAACACCAACATGCTTCCAACACCTGCGATTTCCTTAATCAGGGAAGATCTCTTTCTCATTCTCTTAGTTGGGAGCTGTACTCGGATGCAGAGGTCCTGATCAGCAGGGCACTTGAAGACAGAGCTTGTGATTAGGAGCTGTCTATTTGATTCTGCCGGTGGGATGCACTGGGGCCTCTAGATTGCAGCTGAGGACTGAGAGTGTATGTGGCTTTTTGGTGCGTCTTTAGAATGGAAAGAACTCTTACCATGATAATTGCCATAGTAGAGATGGTGAAAGTCACTTAATATTAAATCCCAACTTAGAAGGGATCTCATCTTTCTTTTACTCCTTCTGTCCTATGTTTTTTAGATCTTCTCTATTTTAAAGTGACATCATCACCATCATCCTTAAACCCATTAAGCATAGAACTTGTCATTTGCTGAATTTCAATAGTGGTTTGTCCTCAGCTTTAGTTCTGCTTTTCTTTGCTGTTGACTGTAACAATAAATTTTAAAATAAGGGCAGTTAGCACTTACCGCATATGTACTCTGTTCCAGACATGGTGTTAAGTAGTACATACATATTTTTGCCACCATTACGATCATCTGTGTCAGGATCCTTCTAAATGTAAGTAATTATTAACTACTTGCAATTACAAAGACACTAAGTCCTCGTTTCTGATTTGGGAGTTTCCTGTTTTTGCAATGTCTTTTTTCCCCTTGTGATTACTGCATGTTAGTGATGATTGTGGAAGACTCCTAAAAATGCTGCAGTCGGTTCTCCAAGCCTTTGGCGGTATTTGTCACCTAAAGTTTTCCTTCTGCCGGTTTTTCTCAAGGAGCAGCCTATCTCTCTGGCAATTGTTCAACTTCAGCTTCTACGGTTTTTCACGCCTTTGGTATTATTGGTATAATTCATTTCTCATTTAGAGTTACAGTTGAAGGAGAAACAATGATGACCATTTTCGGGATGCTCAAACTTCTTTATCCCTACAAGCAAATTATTTTGTCTTTACATAAGTGCCGAATTTCGTCTGTAGTTGTTAGATAAGAATATTCATAGTTCTGGTTAAATCTAAAGCTATTTGAACTTCCAGGAACATGATTGAACTGCGAGTTAGACTTGAATTTTGTGTCCAGGAATTCCACTTTGGGCCAGTGCTGCCACTCTCATCAGAGGCGTGGCTGAGAACAGGGCTCCTGACCATCGCTGCTACGGCTCCAAAAGTCTTAGCATTTAATAATATTTACAACATGCCTTAAAGTCACAAAATCCCACGTAACCCCGAAGACTTTATTAGGAGATTTGCTTTATGCATAAAGGAGGAGGAGCTACCCCTTCACGGGAGCTCTGGTGTCTTTGGCTTCAGAGGCAGTGGACGTTGCACGGGGCACACAGCAGTGTGGCCACTTCGCGCCCCAGGCAGAGGGAGCAGGTGACCGGTGACCTCTGTCACCTTGTCTTCAAACCCTCAATCAAGTACAGAAGTCACAACTCCGCCTCCAGATCTCCGCTGCCTTCGCAATGCCTTGCGACTGTTAATCCAAACGAGCCTGTTTCTCTTCAGGGCGGCAGCGTTTGTGCAGCCGAGCGGCAAAAACACACGAGCTGACTGGCCTTCTCATAAACTGCAGTGATCTGTTTTCCAATTTTAAAAAGATTTTATTTATTTTTTAGAGAGCGAGAGAGAAACAGCATGAGAGGGGCAAGGGTCAGAGGGAGAAGCAGGCTCCCCGCCGAGCAGGGAGCCCGATGCGGGACTCGATCCCAGGACCCTGGGATCATGACCTGAGCCGAAGGCAGACGCTTAACCATCTGAGCCACCCAGGCGCCCATCTGTTTTCCAATTTTAGACAGTCTCCGCTGACTACCTCCCGCCCCGCTGCCAAGATGGATGGACCCCTCTGGTTCCATTTCAGCAGGTGGTGCTCAAGGTCCGAGAAGAGGAATCTGTATCTTATTATATATATATATATACATACCCCCAAGTATGTAGTATATGTGTAAACACATTGAAAGAGGTCTGGAATTATATCCAATAGTATCTTAAAAGTGGCAGCGTATATACATTATACATATAAAACCACACTCATATTATCTCTGAATAATTGAACCATAAAATGCATGCTTCTTTGACTGTTCTGCAAGAGTGTTTCTGTATGGTTAACTAGCACTTACTCTGGGAAGAATGTAAATCCTATAAATCCTACAAATCTGTGTAGCCTCATACAATCCCAAATACCCAGTTCTGCAACCTTCCAACATGCTTCCATGGAAAAAGCGAAGTAAGGTGATTGGCCTTTGAGCCAAGAACAGCAGGCTTAAGGTACTCTTCTTTACGAAATGGCCCTTGGGATTTTAAAAAATCTGAGTAAATTACTCGTCCAGTTAGAAACTTTTCTGACTCATTTTCTGCCCAAGGCCCAGGGAGGGTGTAGTTGGTGGTGGAGTTGCTCCAGAGCTGTGCGAATGTAAAGCGGGGTTGTTGGGAAAAGCCTGAGCCAGGACCCTGTTATGGATTGGGCCCTCTGGGCACAGCACTTCGATTCAGGGTGTATGGCATTCCAAAAGCTGTAAGCATGGAATCACAAATACACAAAAATACCAGAGTACAAGAAATGAGGTAGAAACTCCAATTATTAATGCCAAAAAAGAAAATTTTACACATTGTTTAAAGATCCACAGTAAATAGACTACGTGCTGGTAATGGAACCACATAGCTTGGGAACAAAATATGGGGACTTTTCATGCATACATTCACAAATCTTTTGAATTTTGAATTATGTGAATATATTATCTACTTTAAATTAGAATAAAAATAAAAATTTTAAAAACTTTCCAAAATCGTTTCTGCCAATTATTTTACACTCCCTCTGCCAAAAAGTTAATGTGTGATGAGACGTGTGGCGGGGGCTTCGAAACTGAGTGGCAGCAGCAGAGCAAGTTTTAAAACCGTCCTGTTACTATTTCTACTGAACTTTTGAGGGAAGCCCTGTACAAATTTGATTGAAGAAATAGAAAAGATTAAAAAACCCAATAAAAAGAAGGAAAATTACGAAAGATTGTCCAAGAATCCTCTCCTAAAATAGCTCGGGGTCTAGATTTTTTTTTACACCTGAGGTTTAGCCAACCTTTTAGATGAGTTATTTCTATGCTAAACTGTTCCTGTTCATGGAAAAAGTTGTTCTTTAATCCATTTTAAAGAATAGCTCTGACATCAAAACCTGATAAAGGCAGCATAAAGAAAGAAAAATACCTGCCAATTTCCCCTTTTCTTTGAATAGCAGCAGTTTTTCATAGCTTCATTGTCCTAGTCTATCCTTGCCTGCTACTGGGAATGAAATTCAGAAGAGTCTATCAGGGATGCTGTGTGTTCTTGTCTAAAGATTTTACAGATGAAATTTAAATGCAGATAAGAAGGAAGGACAAAGAGGGGTGCCTGGGTGGCTCAGTTGTTAAGCATCTGCCTTCGGCTCAGGCCATGATCCCAGGGTCCTGGGATCGAGTCCCACATCGGGCTCCCTGCTCAGCGGGAAGCCTGCTTCTCCCTCTCCCACTCCCCCTGCTTGTTCCCTCTCTCGCTGTGTCTCTCTCTGTCAAATAAATTAAAAAAAAAAAAAAAAAAAGGAAGGACAAAGAGGGGTGCCTGGGTGGCTCAGTTGTTAAGTGTCTGCCTTCAGCTCAGGTCATGATCCCAGGGTCCTGGGATAGAGCCCCGCGTCGGGTTCCCTGCTCGGCGGGGAGCCTGCTTCTCCCTCTCCCACTCCCCCTGCTTGTGTTCCCTCTCTTGCTGTGTCTCTCTCTGTCAAATAAATAAATAAATAAATAAAAAGAAGGAAGGACAAAGAGGGGAGAAAATAGATTATCAGCTCAAGCCAAAGATTAGAGTTCCTATTATTCACTTCTGTTACAAACTAGATCCCCATACACGTCTTCCCTACAAAACACACATGCATGCACACATACACATACACACACAATGCACACACACACACATCACACTACACACAAACCTACTTCTCTCTTTGTTTCATACGTTTCTACCTGTATACACCTCTGTAGTGGTCTTTGGTATTGTGCCCATTGCTGCCAGTCCACAAAATGTTTCAGGTAGTGCATTTCCCATCAACTCCCATCAACCCCTCAGCCTCCTCTTGTCCTCAAATTCTTACTCTCCAAGCTAGGAGCTTCTTTCCAGGTAAGCTGTTCTTTCTCAGGAACACATCTCCTGTCCATTTTCAATGGGTTCCATTAATCTGGTCCAGTTAGTACTGTTTTCTTCCAGGCATCTATTCCCAATTTCTTATGTGTGGATCCTATTTGTACATTTCGTTGGTCATTTTCTTGGGAATTTGGGGAAGGGCAGCCCTTACCATCATCTTGTCAGGAAGTATCTTTATAGCACTTAATTAAATAAGGTCCTGTACATTTTACTAAAACTGGTTTTTGATTCTTTGAGGAGTCCCTCTTACCACGAAATGAGAAAATGAGGGCACACTTTTTTGTTTTCATAGTACATTTTATTGTGAAAGCAATTTGTTCATTTTACTTTGAGCGTAATTTCCTTCTTATAGAATTAGAAATAAAGAAAAAGTCTATTTCCTATATTTCTCCTTCACATGCCTCAAGTAATGCTCTTATTACTTATATTTGTCTTCCTCTTGCATTCTATGCAGAACAATTAACTGTGTCTGTACAATTATTCTTGCTCTTGTATAAAGAATTAGCAGTGGTTCCCATGCATCTTCGGAATTCCATTTCTTATCTTTTATACCACATTACTCTCTCATAACCAGTTCTAGCTGCAAATCTATTATGAATTATTTTATGGGCAATTTATTCTTTTCTTTCCAAAGTCTAAGTATGGTTATTTTTTTCCTGTTACCACTACGTGACAAGTGTTTCAATTTATAATTTTCTAGGAATTCCTTTAATGTCCAAAGCATCTGATAAAATACACATGGGATCACAAGCTTCCATTTGCTTCAGTACATTTTCAATTATAGATAGTGGAGTGCTTAGACCTCCTGAGCTCCCAGAACATATATAATCTCCCATAACTGCTGCAGATCTCCAGCTGCTTCTATCATTGCTCAAACTGGGGGTCTCAGGTGGATCCGTGTGTGAGATAGTCCACGTGGGATTTTAAACCATGTTTGTTTAGAATCACAGATTGATGCTTGCAACCACTGCCTCTCAAACACGTTCAAAAGAAATAATAAAAGCTCTAGCAGCCTGGTTTATTTTCCCTGCCACCCCAACGTAACTATTGGGGAGGAACCATCACGGTGAAGTGGAAATATTACAAACCCAGAGTCAACAGATCTGGATGGAATAGAGTTTTACTGCTTATTACATGCATGACTTTGCCCTTAACTTTGAGTCTCATTAAAATGGGGTTTATATTAGAAGCTACCTTAGAGCAGGACTATTGTGAACATTGATATGGTAATGAAGGAGCCAATAAATGAGTTTTTGAAATAGAGTGAAGTGTCATAATGCTCGAACATGTGTCAAAGTTTGTAAGATCCACTGGCCTAGATTTCAAAGTCTGGCGGTGAGGGCCGGCCCTACCCTCCCTTCCCCAATACTCTGCTCCCATCAGTGGCTGTCATTTTCCTCCGTCAGCAATTCCCTGGCTCACTCTTAAGGACAGGTTTCTTCTGAAACAGAAGCTGAGGCCCGCGGTGGGCTCACTCTCAGCACCGTTCCGCTTGGGGCATGTTGATTTTCAAAGTGTGAGGAGTCCGTGGGCAGTTAGATTTAGAAATAAGGAGCTCAGTAAGCTTAAAAATCAACAGGGAGGACTTGAACCAAAGAAATCGTCTCAAATAGAGAATCAGCCTTCTGTATTAGGAGGCCTATTATAGCATTCTTCACAAAAGAAGAAAAAAATTAGAGGCCACCCAAACATCCAGTAATAAAGGATTAGTTAAGTACACTGAAAAAAAAATCACTTGGCGGGATATTATACAATTTCAGTGGTTATATTTATGGATACTTTAGGTAATTCAGAAAATAAGTTGTAATGCTTAACAAAAAAGCAAAATAAAAAACTCAATATACAATTTGATCTCAGTTATGTAAAACAATTTTGTAAAAACAACAACAAAAAATGAGTTCAGATGAAGTACACCAACATATTAATGATAATTGTCTCTGGGTTGTGAGTTTAAGGTGATTTCAATTTTCTGAATAATTTTCTATACTTTCAGATCTCCAGTCACAGCCATATGTTGTAGGCAGAAAGGGTGGCTTTCGCCAGAACACTGACTGGAGTTTTATGAGGGGTTTTAAAAACGTTGCATTATCTTGGAGAGTTTGCCATGGCCTGGGGTCAGCCCTCAGGCTGTCACCTTCCAGTGTTATCAAAAGGTCACTTGCCTAGCCTGTAATCAGAGCAAAGGAAGGTGGTTAGTCTTGAGAGGTATTTTATCATGGCCAAGGGGAAACATAATAAATCATCCCTGCCCACAGCAGAAATCACCTCTCCCGTGATGGGAAAGCTTGTGCTCTTCTGCCTGAACAGTGCTGAATGAAACGCGGTCAGCCTCTGGCTCTGCTTTTCTCTTTTCCATGCATTAGCCTGACCTTCCTCTTTGCATGTAATTAATTAGGTTTCTGCTTACCAAATAGTATCACAATCCAGTCAGCTTCCCTCAGTTCACTCCCAGATCACAACTGTTTCTTTCACAGGCATTTCTGATTGACTTCTGTCATTGACTAGTCTTGTCCATTGTGTGTAAAACTTATTTCTAAATTCTTAAAAAACACTTTAATATCATCCTAATATGTTGATAATGGCATATGCTCATTTTCACAATGGAAAAATGCTTATGCTTAAAATGCAGAGACTGGTTTGTTTGTTTTATAAACACACTCAAGGATGCACTTAGTTGTATGTGTGGGGTTTTTTGTTTTTGTTTTTGTTTGTTTGTTTTTTTCAAGTAATCATGCTGGAGGCAATCCTCTGGCCATTGCCAAAACATTCTTGATTTTGTCATTTTAGCTTGATCACCTGCCTTATTGTTCAAATTCAAAATGATTTTTGGCTGTTTCCAAATTACTCATCAACTCTCAGAGAGCATAGAAGCTATCTTTAAAAATCTACAATAGGGCTCTGGAGTCAAGATCCATAGAGGAGATGCAGAGATTACGTACACTGGGTCATGACAGTTTTCCTGGAACAAGTGTCCACTGGAAGAGTAAGACAACCAGGATCCATGAGCCCCAGAATGTCAGCTAAAATATCGGTTGGTAACTTAGTGGCACATCTCATCATCACTCAGACCTTGACATAACTATAGCTGTAGGGGACACTTTGAGTCACTGACTCGGTTGGCTTCTAGTGTACAGCAAATAAAACTGTTTTATGGCTTGTGAGAAGGTCTTCATCACCTTGAATTCCATAGTTCCAAGAAACAAATAAGAGAAAGAAGACTACGAATTGATGCGTACCATTTGATGGGTACTTACCATATTCCAGATAAGACATAATAAGATATTATTTATCAAATATATAATATTTATTTAATTTTCATAGCAATCATCAGAAATTATTGATATCCTTATTTTATAGAAGATGAGCCTAAGGTTATAGAGATAAATAGTTTGCCAAATGTTATTTTTAGTAAATGATGCTGGAATTTGAATCCAGTTTTCCACAGCTCAAGCTTGCTCTATGACCCTGTAAAGTGGAATTCTCACAGGATTCATTCTTGACTTTTGGGAAAGGGCTTTTTATGTTCCATTTTGGGAGTTTGGAAATTCGTGCATCACATGAAGGATAAAATTGGTCCCCCTGATTCTGTTGAGGTGAGAGGTAGGTGAGGGGGCATGTTACAGGCCTGCAGTACCAGGGAGATAATCCAGTGTTAATAGGGTGACCTTTTATGAGATGCTTGGGAAAGCATCATACTTTCCCCAAATGCAGATTTCTTCTTGAACTTAAGAAGGGTGCAAGCAATAATAATAATAATAATAGCTTACATTTATCGAGGCTTTTCTCTGCCCCAGGCCCTGTGCTTAGAACTGGCATGCGACAGTGGCTAAATGTAGGCTTTCAGCCAAAAATATGCCTTCCCAAGGGACCAGTCATTAAATGTCTCTCCTGAGGGGTGGACTAAGAGCGATATTTAATTATGGAAAATAGCACTGTAAATATTACATATATATTTTACATGAATATATTTATATATAATAGGAGACTGGGGGCATAGGCATCTCTCAAGTCAACATTAAGGTATCAGTAACAGCTTCTCCAGGAACATTTGACTGCCCTTCTTAGCTGTTGTGCTCAGAGAAGTGGATGAGAGCTGTTGGAAAGAGTCTTAAGTTATACAGACTCAGTCCACTTGGAGCAATAGCCATAAGGGATCTGGCAATAATACGGGCAAATTTCATGAAAATGTAAATTATTATGATTAGAAATTGATGCAGAATTTGGCTATGAACACAAAAGTTTCTTTTTGTTTTTGTGGGCCCTTTTCCTTTTGTGAACTAAGGAGAGTGTTTCCCCAAAGCATCCTGGCTCACATCCACTCCTGTTTGCAGTGGGTAGCACTGATATGTACATACGTCTATATGTGGAACATAGAAGCTAGAGGTGGCTCTTTCTCAGGTGAATAGTAATGGTTTTTTGTGGTTTTGTCATTCTAAATTTAGCAGTGAAGGATCTCCTCTAATTTTAACAAGTGAGTTCACTCCTGTAAAGGCGTCCTTGCATTTTCTGGGGTGTAATTCTTCTACACAGTCAATGACATTTTCTGTTTTCTGTGGACCTGATGCTGCCTTCTTTCCCCAGGCAAGCATCTTATTGATCGTCCTCAGGGTTTGGCCAAATTAGACCCGGGGAGTGTGAAGTTGGTGAATTCACAGCTCCTGTGTCTCACTGTGACTCTATTAGGTCACCTCTTTAGCGTCTGGATTTAAATAAATCTATGACTCTGGGTAAACCATGCTAGTGAGGAAAAAGTTACTATACACATTGTGAAGAAACAGGGCCATGTTGGTTCTAATAAAAATAAAGTACAGTGGTTTTTCCAAATTAGTTTATAATAACCTCAGTGGCACATTTTTATAATTCCATAGATTATACAAAATACTTTGGCTATACATTGTATCATTTAACCATATGAGTTAGGTATTGCTGTGCTCATTTTGCTAGTGAGAAAATTTAAACTCAGGAAAGTTATAATTTATTTGTGATTACAGAATCATTAAGAGGCAAGGGGCGCCTGGGTGGCTCAGATGGTTAAGCGTCTGCCTTCAGCTCAGGTCATGATCTCTGGGTCCTGGGATCGAGCCCTGCATTGGGCTCCCTGCTTGGCGGGGAGCCTGCTTCTCCCTCACCCTCTACTGTTCCCCCAGCTTGTGCTCTCTTGCTCTCTCTGTCAAATAAATAAATAAAATCTTAAAAAAAAAAAAAAAAGAATCATTAAGAGGCATAGCCCTAAGTAGACCTAGATCATATGTTCCCAAATCCTGTGCTCTTTCCTGAAGATTACGCTGGTTTTTCTGCAAAAAGACTTTAAAGTCAAGTAGACCCGCTGATTTTGTATGGGACATTTTGAATTAGGTAATAATATAATAAATTAGTTATTGCAATTATGTATTGCCAAGGAAAGAAAAGTTAGTTTGATTAATATTCTGTAAGATTAGCCATTGTTACTTATAGGTCCCTAAAGAAACATCGACCATCAGGCTTTGGGAAGAGAAAATAACTAGCCTAGGGCTTTAAGAAAACATGCAAAGCTTTAATCTCATAGAGTGTTTATTAGAAACTTCTGGTTGGCTTCTTTGAATACAGCTGAATGGGTGGTTATAGAGCTAACAAACAGAGGTTATTCTGACCTCCCCCCATGTTTGTATTTATTGAACACTTACTATGTGCCAGGTTCTGTGCTGGCTGCTGGGAATATAGCTGTGAAGAGAACTGTATCCTCACAAGGTGGAGAGAGGAAGCTCTAAGATCTCTTCCTCTTCTTGTAAAGGCATTAATCTCATCATGGGGGTTTTCTGTGAATGATCTCAACTAAAACTAAATACCTCCAAAAGGCCCCACGTCCTAATACCATCATACTGAGGGGCAGGGCTCCAACATATGAATTTTGGGGGGACACAAACATTGGGTCCCTAACACACACCATATATATTGTCATATTGTCATTGAATTTATAATATCTCAGTGGATAGGTCTTATTTTATTTTTGCAGTTCAGATTTCAAATACTACATCATAGAATTCCAGTAAGCAGTTCATATCACAACAATAATTCCTTAGTTTTTGTTATGATGTAAACTGTCATGTGCCTGAATCACGTTTTAGATCTCTGCAGCTTTACAGAATGCAGAGTTTGTGTTACCTAGTACATAATTTATACAATCACTTAACAAAAACTGAAAAGCGGGCGCCTGGGTGGCTCAGTTGTTAAGCGTCTGCCTTTGGCTCAGGTCATGGTCCCAGGGTCCTGGGATCCAGTCCCACATCGGGCTCCCTGCTCGGCGGGAAGCCTGCTTCTCCCTCTCCCACTCCCCCTGCTTGTGTTCCTGCTCTCGCTATCTCTCTCTCTGTCGAATAAATAAATAAAATGTTTAAAAAAAAAAACCCTGAAAAGTATAGTGTATTTTCTAAAGGAAGCATTCCCCGAATGCATCCACATTCTTTGATAATCTCTAAGATTTTCAGCATATAGAGGACTATATTATTTTCAGAGTGTTAGCTGGAAGTAATTCGTAAACAGTATTTTCTATCATTGTCTTATTTTCATATTGGTATTTCCATTATCTACTTGCTGTTTTCCTTGATCAGAATCCTCCCTAATGTTGACTAATGGCACCAATGGGGCAGAGAATGGAGACATTGAAAGAGCATGTGTATATTTTTAGCTATAAAATTCTCACGGAATGAGTTGAATGCTTGAAATAGAGTGCAAATATAATTGGATGCTTAAAACTGAACACAAACACAATTAGTGCTAGAGTGGATTTGGTTCCCAATAAAAATGTAAATGATTTAGTTTAAAATGTTTGGGATAAAAATATTAATTCTAGGTTGTGAATTTAAGAATGCATTTGATACCAAGTTTTGAACAGATAAAAGTATAGTTCAAATAAGGTGTAAATATTCTGTATGTGTGCTTAAAAGCAAGTAGTTTTGGTAATGTTTAATATTTGTGCTGTAATTCAAATTAATCAAGAAATGTATCACATTTTTTATGAAATACATTAAATTAGTGTGGTTTTAAAATTAACTAGAGTTTAATGGCAAAATATAGTAACAATTATAATTGTGACTAGGACTTAAAATATGAAAAAGAATATATTTACTGGACATGAACCTATGTAATTTTGAGGATCACCTGGCCCTTGAGCATCTTCCAGAGGCGGAGATGCTGATAGCATTCAATAAGGACTTGATGAATAAATAAATAAATATTTAAATATATATTCTTTCTAGATTTTTTTTCTTACATCTGAAATGATCTTCCTTTCAAAAGAACTCCAAACAAACTTAATTACGGGATGTTCTTTTTTTTTTTCACTTATACATTTTTTTTCTAAATCACTGTTGAATTCTGTATATTGATAGTGAGCAAAGAAGATTGTGACCATTTTTATTTTAGAAATTCAAGACACACATGCTTCTGGATGCCAGAATGAGGAAACAGTTAGATAAAAGGGGTAGAGCCTTGTGAACAAAATATATTTATTAATCACAACTGGGATTAGTTGCTTTGTGCAAGAGACTACTCTTGGCTGTCTGAACTATACTAATATTTTCCCATGTAACCAGCAGCCTGCATTCTAATAATTTGAAAAAAATCACTGGTTAGCCTTAAACATGCATGAAACTTAAAATTTAACCAATTTGAATCATTATATTTTTAAAATTACTTTATATCTCATAGTTGGGTGAAAAAAAATAGTTGTTCTAGGTAAATAGATCAATGAAATAGAATAGAGAGCCCAGAAATAGACACACATAAATATAGCTGACTGATCCTTGACAAAGGAGCAAAGGAAATATAATGGAGCAAAGATAGTCTTTTCAACAAATGGTGCTGGAACATCCACACACAAGAAAATGAATCTAGATACAGACCTTATGCCCTTCACAGAAATTAACTCAAAAGGGATCACAGAAGTAAATGTAAAATGCAAAACTATAAAACCCCTAGAAGATAGGAGAAAACCTAGATGACCTTGGGTTTGGTGATGACTTTTTAGATAAAACACCAAAAGCTTGATCCATGAAAGAATGAATTGATAAATAAGCTAGACTTCATTAAAATTAAAAACTTCTGCTCTGTGAAAGATAATGTCAAGAGATGGACAAGACAAGCCACACTCTGGGAGAAAATATTTGCAAAAGATGCATTTGATAAAGAACTGTTATCCAAAATATACAAAGGACACTTAAAACTCCACAGTAAGAAAACAACCCCCCAAATGGGCCAAAGATCTTAACAGACACCTTACCAAAGAAGATATATAGATGACAAATAAGCATATGAAAAGATGCTTCACATTATATGTCACCAAGGTAATGTAAATTAAAACAAGATACCACTACACACCCATCAGAATGGCCAAAATCTGGAACACTGACATTACCAAATGCTGGTGAAAATGTGGAGCAACAGAAAGTCTCATGTATTGCTGGTGAGAATGAAAATTGGTAGAAAACTAAACATATTCTTACCATACAGTCCAGTAATCATGTTCCTTGGTATTTATCCAAAGGAGTTGAAAATTTATGTTCATACAAAAACCTGCACATGGGGGCACCCACACCCCAATGTTTATAGCAGCAATGTCCACAATAGCCAAACTATGGAAAGAGCCCAGATGTCCATCAACAGATGAATGGATAAAGAAGATGTGGTGTATACACAAACACACACACACACACACACACACCTCAGCCATCAAAAAATGAAATCTTGCTATTTGCAATGATGTGGATGGAACTAGAGGGTATTATGCTGAGCAAAATAAATCAGTCAGAGAAAGACAAATACCATATGATTTTACTCATATGTGGAATTTAAGAAACAAAACAGATAAACATAGGGGAAGGGAAGGAAAAACAAAGTAAGATGAAAATAGAGAGTAAGGCAAACCATAAGAGATGCTGAACTCTAGGAAACAAACTGAGGGTTGCTGGAGGGGAAGGGGTGGGGGGATGGGGTAACTGGGTGATGAACATTAAGGGGGGCACATGATGTAATGAGCACTGGGTATTATATAAGACTGATGAATCACTGACCTCTACCTCTGAAACCAATAATACACTATATGTTAATTAATTGAATTTAAATAAAAAAAGAATAGTACACATTGAAAAAAAACTGCACATGAATGTTTATAGAAGCTTTATTCATAATTGCCAATACTTGGAAGCAACAAAGGTGCCCTTCATTAGGTGAATGGATAAATAAACTGTTACATCCAGACAATGAAATACTATTTGGTGCCAAAAGAAAGGAACTATCACTCCAAGAAAAGACATGGAGAAATCTTAAATACACATTACTAGGTGAAAGAAGCCAATCTAAAAGGGCTACACAATGTATTATTCCAACTATATGACATGCTGGAAAAGGCAAAACTATAGAGACAGTAAAAAGATCACTGGTTGTCAGGGATTGGGGGTTGGGGAGGGATGAATAGGCAGAGCACAGAGGACTTTTAGAGGACTCCATATGATACTGTAAGGATGTAAGGATGTCATTATACATTTGTCCAAACCCATAAAATATACAAGAGCAAGAGTGAACCCTAAGGTAAACTATGGATTTGGGTGATTATGATGTGTCAATATTGATTCATGAGTTGTAACAAGTGTACCATTCTGGTTGGGAATATTGATAATAGAGGAAGCTACGCAAGTGTGCAGGCAGGTGGATATGGGAAATCTCTGTATATTCCTCTTAATTTTGCTGTGAACCTAAAACTGCTCTAAAAAACAAAGTCTTAACCCCATTATAATCTTATTCCTACTCTCATCCCCATGTTCTGGTTTTCTGCTCTGCATCACCCTCAGTCAGTATCTTTACTATGACAATAAAATTATTGCTTTTTTATTTTATTTTAAAGATTTTATTTATTTATTTAATTGACACAGAGAGAGAGACAGCGAGAGAGGGAACACAAGCGGGGAGTGGGAGAGGGAGAATCAGGCTTCCCGCGGAGCAGGGAGCCCAATGCGGGGCTCGATCCCAGCACCCTGGGATCATGACCTGAGCTGAAGGCAGTCGCTTAACCAACTGAGCCACCCAGGCGCCCCAAATTATTGCTTTTTTGAAAGTAATTGTTCTATAAGATGTTACTCTATATTATAGCACAGCTAAAATATATTCTTCAGGTGTCTTATGGCTGGTACATATGATTTTCTTACAGCAAATTTGCAGTGTAAAAAGGTGAGAATGTCCTGAAATTTTTATATGTGATTATATGTTTACTCCATGGATTCTTCTAAAGTCAGAGAAGAATGCAGCATAGTCTTTTCTCAAATCTCATCTGGTATCTCACACAAATACACTGCTTTATGTGACACATTGTGTTCTAGAGGATTTGGTCAGTAGTGCATTAGATCAATAATAACTGTGTCTACCATGTCAAGGTACCATTTCAAGTATGTAAAGTATATAAGTGGCCTACATATGCTAACTCAGAAGGACTTTGTAGGGAAGAGACTGTTACAGTTCTTTTCTTCTCTATTTTAAAGATGAATAAATGGAGGCACAACGAAGTTAAGTAAATGTCCCAGGATTAGAAAACTACCAAGAGCAATGTGCCGAATGGTAAACTGAGGTAGTCTAGAACCTAAGTGGGGGCTTAATCTGCACAGCAACCTGCACCCCAGGACTCAGTTGGTGACAATCACTGGAGGTAGCTGGGCATCTGTATTGTTACCCAGGTCTGTAGTCAATTTTGATTTATATTTCTGAGTCAAATAAACTAGGGTTTGAATGCTGACTCTCATATTTATTGGCTGTATGAAGTTGGGCAAGTTATTTAATTTTTCTGAGTCTCAATTTCCTTACAAATAAAATGGGAAGATATTTACTTTAGAGTTATGGGTGAATTAAATGAATTATCATATGTGAAGCAGTAGTATAGAGTACATTTTTAGTCAAGAGATGGTATTGCTGGGGCGCCTGGGTGGCTCAGTCATTAAGCGTCTGCCTTCGGCTCAGGTCATGATCCCAGGATCCTGGGATCGAGCCCTGCATCTGGCTCCCTGCTCGGCGGGAAGCCTGCTTCTCCCTCTCCCACTCCCCCTGCTTGTTCCCTCTCTCACTGTGTCTCTCTCTGTCAAATAAATAAATAAAAATCTTAAAAAAAAAAAAAAAAAAGAGATGGTATTGTTATTATTCTGGAGAGTTTACCAGATCTTTTTATGCTCAAGTAACACTCTTTGAGAAGCATTCTTTGGCAGGGATAGAGCAGTTATTTTATCTATAGCTTTTTGTTTGGGGCCTACTTTCAAATTATGCTTTCTCATTAATTCAAGAAGAAATAGATGTATAGTCCATGTTTTGTCCTAACTTCCAAGAAGCACTTTGACATATTTCAGAAGAACTCTTAAGACAGTATCTCACAGAAATATATTGCTTAATGGGACACATTGTCTAAGAGAGGCAATGGCTCCATGCCAGTGAGTATCCTGGCTCCCTCTGGGTCGGCTTGATGGGAAGCAGCTGCTTAGTCTATGGACAAGTTGTTGGGCATAAAAGATGAAAATCCAAACAAGACCACCTCATTTGGGCCTGTCGCCTGTTAGGAAAGACTCCAGAGAGCCCTGACTGATGTAAGGAGATAATACATTGGAATATTCCAGTGCCCTTACGTTCTATACACCACCTTTCCCCAGTTCAGCTAAAGACACTCATTACTTTAAGAATGATTGAATTATTATAAAAGAGAAACTGTTTAATTTTTGTCTTCTAATTTAGCCGCCCAATTCAGAGAAATACTTGTGAAAGGCAAATCTTCTGATGTGCAAGATCCAGGCTGTTTGAGAGGAAATAAGCATTTCAGAAATCCAGAGGTAAAGCCCTTGAGGGAGCAGTGCATAAAGTTAATCGATACACAATAGAAATTAAGAGGCTAGATGACCAGTCAGAAGTCCCCAAACTGGGATTGACAGTGAAGAGAGAAAGGACCCTGGGGAGGAGGCCAGTGGGCTCCATGCTTGGAGAGTCTTCATCGTAGGAGAAGGTCTGATGGAACGCCCAGTCTCTGCTGAAAAGAGCACCTTCCAAGGCCTTCCAAGGCCAGAACCATGAAGTTGCAGGGTATCAGCTTCACCAGCAGACTGTCCATCACAATCCGAGTGGTGGCTACTGCTGAGGCTCCAGCAGGAGTAGTGCTTTCGGTGCCTTGACACTTCACTCAGCCCTTCTAAAGCAAATTGTGTGGCTAATCTTCCACTTTGACAGCACAAAACACTTATACCCCCTATGAAAAAAGAGAGTAGGGTCTTGGATTTATTACTGGAAGTGTTGTGCAATGAAAGACCTTCCCGACATCTGGACCTAAGCCGCTGAACAGAAATAGCTTTATTTTTCCCCAGTTGGGAAAATAGCCAAACATACTGCAAGTTTTTGAATGTACAGATTATAACCATCATGCCCTGTGAAGAGCAAACATAATGTACTTTGTAAGGTTTTGGGGTGCCTGGGTGGCTCAGTCATTAAGCGTCTGCCTTTGGCTCAGGTCATGGTCCCAGGGTCCTGGGATTGAGCCCCCCATCGGGCTCCTTGTTCAGCAGGAAGCCTGCTTCTCCCTCTCCCACTCCCCCTGCTTGTGTTCCCTCTCTCGCTGTGTCTCTCTCTGTCAAATAAATAAAATCTTAAAAAAAAAAAAGAAAGAAAGTTGAAGGTTTTGATAACATTTATCTGTAACTCAATTCATTGCATGGTTATGGGGGAGGCAATACTCGAGGGTTCCTTTAATTGCTGGGGCAATGGGAGTCTCCAGTGACATTTTGGATCATGAGTTCAAGTGGGAAAGAACCTCAAACTCAAGGTTAAAGCCCAGGGTTGTATTAACATTAACAGTAAATGGCCTGGGTAGGAGACATCAACTGGTGCATTTTTACATTGATGTAAACAGCTAGAAGAGACCCACTGAATCAGCTGAGGTCCAAGAGCAATGGAGCACACTGACCTTGGCAATCTCTGAGAATTGGGAGAAAAGTGGACTCAGCAGGATTTCAGGTAGAATTAAGCAGAGGAAGTCCTCAGGTTGGAGGCCCATTTTTACATCCCTCACCTTGCCAGGCTGCCAAAATACCTCCTTTGCAAATGCTCTTGAAATTATTTCAGCAGCATTTGTCTCCTTGATTTTGGGAGAAGCTCTAGGCCTGGAGTTGGCAAACACGGCTGTGGGCCAAATTTAGCCCACTGCCTACTATTGTAAATGCAGTTTTATTGGAACACCGCCACTCCCGTTTGTTTACGTACTGTCTATGGTTGCTTTCGTACTAGGAAGGCGAAGTGGAGTATCTGCAACAGAGACCATATGGCACAAAAATTTAAAAAGAAAAAAATGTACTCTCTGGCTCTTTACGGAAAAATTGGCTGATCTTTGTCCTGTACTATTACTGGCAAAATGCTTTAACCTCAGTGCTGGTTCTGATTACTTAGGAGGGGCTTCCTGAACTACTGTGTTGAAAACTCTGAAACCATGTCTCTGGCCAATGAGAAAGAGTGCTCAATCAATGAGTAGTATATGCTGTAGACACAGAAGCTAGGATTGATGGCACTTGTGCTGAGTATTTGCCATTCCCTACTGTAGGCTTTCAGTTCCCCACACTGCTGACAGACCACCCTCAGCCAAGAAATTCCCTGATGTCTTGAGGGCTGTCCTTCATAAAAGGTGGAGCCGGTGACTTCTAATGTAAGGCAAATCCAGCACCTTGCCAAATAAATGAACTAACATAACTAATCACATCTATGATTTGAATGCCATAAACTTCACTCTGTGATTTATAAAGGCTACCTTATTTGTACCTACAAATCTGAAGGGGAGATATTTGTCTTATTTCGTGGCAGAGGAAATAAACTTACAGGGATGTTCGGCTGTTTTTAATATGGAACCCAAATATGGTTCCAAAGTCCGTAATTTTCTAGGTCTATTGGTTTAAGTTAAATTTGAGAGGAATCACAATGTCATTATCAGACTTTCTCACTAATAAAATTCAACAATTAGAAATTAAAACTGTAGATCTAAGAGAAATACCTCTGGGCAGCTGAAAGTATTGGGCATTCATACCTCAATGTGTAATACCTTAATAAGACCACTTTGTCTCATAAAAGAGAAACCTTTATCTCATTAAAGAGAAATTATTATATTATATAATAATAAACTATACTAGGAAGCTGCTTAATGATTTTTTTTGCTTGCTTCTTTGTTTTAGGAAAGAAAGTTAGAAAAGTAATGTTGGAGCATGATGTTCTTAGGGGAAGCCAGTATATTCAGAGATCTAACGTTAGCAAAGGAGAGTGTTTGAATCATACCTGGGCTACAATAGGTAGATAGGAGATAAATTATGTCTGGCTGGTGTTTCATTCCATGTTGTTTTGAGTGCAACTAAAAGAAACTTTTCAGCAATAATTTATGTTGAGGGGTATTTTGTTAAAAAAAAAAAGTATGTTTTTCTCATGGAATTGAAGGACAGAACAGTATCGCTATCTTCAAAAGGAACGTGATCTAACTGGAAATTCCCTCTTTCTTTCTCTCTCTCTCTCTCACACACCCCCCCCCCCACACACACACACAACTGCCTGCTTCATTCTTCCATTTCTCTGTTTCTCTGTGTTTGTGTTGGAAAAATTATATCCCCAACTAAGCAGCATTACCTTCCAGACTTTATCACAGATTTAGCATGGAGAATAGATAATAGGTCAGGACCTTAATTCTCAAAATGTGATCAAAGATGAGAAGGGCCAGCAACTTATTTAAAGCAATTTTAAATAGTCCTATATCCCTCTGAAGAGGAACAATTTCCATGGAACCTGAGGGGACTAAAATTTTTTAAAAAACAACTCTCTGAAGCTCAACATTTTGAAAGTGAGTTCAGTGTCTTGGAGTTGGTGAGGGAATGAGGATGAGTGTGGCAAGATCCAACCTTTTCAAGATCTTCCTTATCAAGTCTTGTTGGTTCCTTCTTGAGATAAAGGTAGAAGTTTGATTTATTACCTATCTTAGGAGAAATGAAGAATTTAGCTTCTTAGGCTTAGTTTCCTTTGCTAGTTCAAAGCTTCTTCAGGACTCAGAAATTTACTTCCAATTACTCTCTGTCTGCTTCACACAGTCCTGAGATTCAAGGGTAAATATTATAAAAGCTATTATACCAGCCAGCAAGTCAAGCTCCTTAGGATGGATAATATGAAAAACAAAATAGAGGCAGACTGGCCAGTGACTTGTTCATTCAAACATTTCTACTTTTTTCTTTTAAGTTTTTTTTTGTGGGGGGGCAATGAAGTAAGTTTTATTATTTTTCTTTTATTTATTATTTTTAAAAATCCCAATATAGTTAACATATAGTGTTATATTAGTTTCAGTTGTGCAATATGGTGATGCAACAGTTCTCTACATTACTCAGCGCTCATCATGATAAGTGTGCTCTTAATCCCCATCACCTATTTCACCCATCCCCCCCACCTACCTCCCCTATGGTAACCATCAGTTTATTCTCTATAGTTAAGAGTCTGTTTTATGGTTTGTCTCTTTTTTCTTTATTCATTTGTTTTGTTTCTTAAATTCCACACATGAGTAAAATCATATGGTGTGTGTCTTTCTCTGACTAACTTATTTTACTTAGCCTTGTATCCTCTAGCTCTATCCATGTTATTGCAAATGGCAAGATTTCGTTCTTTTTTATGTCTGGGTAATATTCCATTGTGTGTGTGTGTGTGTGTGTGTGTGATATATATATATATATGAGTGATATATATATATCACTCTTCTTTATCCATCCATTTATCAGTAGATACTTGGGCTGCTTACATTTGGCTATTGTAAATAAGGCTGCAATAAACATAGGTGTGCATATATCCTTTTCTTTTAAAAGATTTATTTATTTATTTTGGGGGGGAGTGGCAGAGGGAGAGAGAGAATCTCCAGGAGACTCCCCGCTGAGCACAGAGCTCCATCTCACAACCCTGAGATCATGAGCTGATCCAAAATCAAGAGTCAGATGCTTAACTGATTGAGCCACCCAGATGCCCCACATATATTCTTTTTAATTAATGTTTTTGTTTTCTTTGGATAAATACCCAGAAGTAGAATTGCTGGATCATATGGTGGTTCTAGTTTTAATTTTTTGAGGAACCTCCATACTGTTTTCCACAGTGGCTGCACCAGTTTGTATTCCCACCAGCAGTGCACAAGGGTTCCTTTTCTCCACATCCTTGCCGACACTTGCTGTTTCTTGTGTTGTTGAGTTTAGCCATTCTGACAGGTGTGAGGTGATATCGCATTGTAGTTTTGATTTACATTTCCCTGATGATGAGTGCCATTGAGCATCTTTTCCTGCATTTGTTGGCCATCTGCATGTCTTCTTTGGAGAAATGTCTGTTCATGTCTTCTGGCCATTTTTAATTGGATTATTTGGGGGTTTTTTTGGTGTTGAGTTGTATAAATTCTTTGTGTATTTTGGATACTAACCCTTTATTGGATATGTTATTTGCAAATGTCTTCTCCCATTCTGTAGATTGTCTTTTAGTTTTGTTGATTGTTTCCTTAGCTATGCAGGAGATTTTTATTTTGATGTATTCCCAATAATTTATTTTTGCTTTTGTTTCCCTTGCCTCAGGAGACATATCTAGAAAAATATTGCTGTGGCTGGTGTCAGAGAAATTACTGCCTGTTCTCTCTTCTAGGATTTTTATGTTTTCAGGTCTCACATTTAGGTCCTTAGTCCATTTTGCGTTTATTTTTATGTATGATGTAACAAAGTGGTCCAGTTTCATTCTTTTGCATGTAGATGTCCAGTTTTCCCAATGTTATTTATTGAAGAGACTGTCTTTTTCCTAATGCATATTCTTGCCTCCTTTGTTGAAGATTAATTGACCATATAATCATGGGTTTATTTCTGGCCTCTCTATTCTGTTCCATTAATCTATGTTTCTGTTTTTGTGCCAGTACCATACTGTTTTGATTACTACAGTTTTGTACTGTATCTTGAAATCTGGGATTGTGATATCTTCAGTTTTGTTTTTCTTGTTTAAAATTGCTTTGGCTATTGATGGTCTTTCATGGTTCCATACAAATTTTAGGGTTGTTTGTTCTAGCTCTGTGAAAAATGCTATTGGCATTTTGATAAGGATTGCACAAATCTGTAGATTGCTTTTGTTAGTATGGACATTTTTTTTTTTTTGTATGGACATGGACATTTTAACAATATTTGTTCTCCCAATCCACGAACATGGAATATCTTTCCATTTGTTTGTGTCATCTTCAATTTCTTTCATCAGTGCTTTATAGTTTTGAGAATACATGTCTTTCACCTTTTTGGCTAAGTTTATTCCTAGGTATTTTATTATTTTTGTCATAATTGTAAATGGGATTCTTAATTTCTATTCTGCTGATTCATTATTAGTGTATAGAAATGTAATAATAGATTTCTACACGTTTTTTTATTCTGCAACTTTACTGAATTCATTTATCAGTCCTGGTAGTTTTTTGATGGAGTATTTAGGGTTTTCCTTTTTTTTTTTTTAACTTATCTAATATGTGTTGTTTCTATGTATGTATGTATGTATTTACATTATATAAATTCAAGTTAGTTAACATATAGTGTAATATTGGTTCAGGAGTAGAATTTAGTGATTCATCACTTACATATAACACTCAGTGCCCATCCCAACAAGTGCCCTCTTTAATGCCTATCACCCATTTAGCCTATCTCCCCACCCACCTCTTCTACAGCTACCCTCAGTTTGTTCTCTATAGTTAAGAATCCCTTATGGATTGCCTCCCTTTCTGTTTTTATCATATTTTATTTTTCCTTCCCTTCCCCTATGTTCATCTGTTTTGTTTCTAAATTCTACATATGAGTGAAATCATATGATATTTGTCTTTCTCTGACTGATTTATTTTGCTCAGCATAATACCCTCTAGTTCCATCCATGTTGTTGCAAATGGCAAGATTTCGTTCTTTTTGATGGCTGAGTAATATTCCATTATACACATATACCATATCTTCTTTATCCATTCTGCAGTCAATGGACAGTTGGGCTCTTTCCATAATTAGGCTATTGTTGATACTGCTGCTCTAAACATTGGGGTATGTGTGCCCTTTCAAATCAGCATTTTTATATCCTTTGGAAAAATACCTAGCAGTGCAATTGCTGGGTCATAGGGTAGTTCTATTTTTAGCTTTTTGAGGAACCTCCATACTGTTTTCCAGAGTGGCTGTACCAACTTGCATTCCCATCAACAGTGCAGTAGGGTTCCCCTTTCTCTGCAATTGTGTGTTTCCTGAATTGTTGATTTTAGCCATTCTTACTGGTGTGAGGTAGTATCTTACTGTGATTTTGAATTGTATTTCCTTGATGATGAGTGATGTTGAGCATTTTTTCACGTGTCTGTTAGCAAATTGTTAAGTTCTTTATAGATTCTGGATACTAGGCCTTTATCCAATATGTCCAATATGTCCAATGTCCAATTTTCAAATATCTTCTCCCATTCTGTTGGTTGCCTTTGAGTTTTGTTGATTGTTTCCTTCACTGTGCAGAAGCTTTTTATCTTGATGAGGTCCCAGTAGTTCATTTTTACTTTTGTTTCCCTTGCCTCCAGAGATGTGTCTAGTAAGAAGTTGCTGCAGCTGAGGTCAAAGAAGTTGTTGCCTGTTTTCTCCTCTAGGATTTTGATGGTTTCCTGTCTTACATTTAGGTCCTACATCCATTTTGAATTTATTTTTGTGTATGGTGTAAGAAGGTGGTCCAGTTTCATTCTTCTGCATGTCACTGTCCATTTTTATAACACTATTTGTTGAAGAGAGTGCCACTTTCCCCTTGGATATTCTTCCCTGCTTTTTCGAAGATTAGTTGACCATATAGTTGTGGGTCCATTTCTGGGTTCTCTGTTCTGTTCCACAGATCTATGTGTCTGTTTTTGTGCTAGTACCTTACTGTTCTGATGATTACAGCTTTGTAATACAGCTTGAAGTCTGGAATTGTGATGCCACCAGCTTTGCTTTTCTTTTTCAACATTACTTTGGCTATTCAGGGTCTTTCCTGGTTCCATAAAAATTTTAGGATTATTTGTTCTAGTTCTGTGAAAAATCCTGGTGTTATTTTGGTAGAGATTACACTGAATGTGTAGATTGCTTTGGGTAGTATAGACATTTTAACAATATTTGTTCTTTCAATCCATGAGCCTGGAATATTTTCCCATTTCTTTGTGTCTTATTCAGCTTCTTCCATTAAGTGTTCTATAGTTTTCAGTTTACAGATCTTTTACCTCTCTGGTTAGATTTATCACCTGGTCTTTGGTGCGATTGTAAATGGGATCAATTCCTTGATTTCTCTTTCTGCTGCTCCATTATTGATGTATAGAAATGCAACCAATTTATGTAAGTTGATTTTATATCCTGCGACTTTGCTGAATTCATATATCAGTTCTAGCAATTTTTTGGTGGAGTCTTTGGGTTTTCTACATAGAGTATCATGTTGTCTGTGAAGAGTAAAAGTTTGACTTCTTCCTTGCTGATTTGGATGCCTTTTATTTCTTTTTGTTGTCTGAATCCTGAGACTAGCACTTATAGTACTGTGTTGAACAACAGTGGTGAGATTAGATATCCCTGTTGTGTTCCTGACCTTAGGGGAAAAGCTCTCAGTTTTTTCCCATTGAGGATGATATTAACTATAGGTCTTTGATATATGTCCTTTATAATGCTGAGGTATGTTCCTTCTATCCCTATTTTCTTGAGGGTTTTTTATCAAGAAAGGGTGTTGTATTTTGTCAGATGTTTTTTCTGCATCTATTGAGAAGATCATATGTTTCTTATCCTTTCTTTTATTAATGTGATATATCACATAGATTGCTTTGTGGATATTGAACTACCCCTACAGCCCAGGAATAAATCCCACTTGATCATGGCGAACAATCCTTTTAATGTACTGTTGCATCCTATTGGCTAGTATCTTGGTGAGAATTTTGGCATCCATGTTCATCAGGGACATTGGTCTGTAATTCTCCTTTTTGGTGGGGTCTTTGGTTTTGGAATCAAGGTAATTCTGGCCTCAAAGAATGAGTTTAGAAGTTTTCTGTCCATTTTTATTTTTTGGAGCAGCTGCAGAAGAATAGGTATTAATTCTTCTTTAAACGTCTGGTAGAATTCCCCTGGGAAGCCATCCGGCCCTGGACTTTTATTTGTTGGGAGATTTTTGATTACTGATTCAATTTCTTTGCTGGTTATGGATCTGTTCAAATTTTTATTTCTTCCTGTTTCAGTTTTGGTAGTTTATATGTTTCTAGGAATGTATCCATTTCTTCCAGATTGCTCAATTTGTTGGCATATAATTGCTCATAATATTTTCTTATAATTGTTTGTATTTCTGTGATGTTGGTTGTGATCTCTCCTCTTTCATTCATGATTTTATTTATTTGGGTCCTTTCTCCTTTCTTTTTGATAAATCTGGCTAGGGGTTTATCAATTTTGTTAATTCTTTCAAAGAATCAGCTCCCAGTTTTGTTGATCTGTTCTACTGTGTTTTTGATTTCTATATCATTTATTTCTGCTCTGATCTTAATTATTACCCTGCTTTTGCTGGTTGTAGGCTTTATTTGCTGTTCTTTTTCCAGCTCTGGTGTAAATTTAGGCTTATTTGAGACTTTTCTGGCTTCTTGAGGAAGGTCTGTATTGCTATATACTTAACTCTTATGACTGCCTTTGCTGTATCCCAGAAGTTTTATACTGTCGTGTTTTCATTTTCATTTGCTTCCATGTATTTTTTAGTTTCTTCTTTAATTTCCTGGTTAACCCATTCAGTTTTTAGTAGGACGTTCTTTAATTTCCAGGTATTTGTGGTTTTTCCAAAAAAATTTTTTTTGTGGTTGACTTCAAGTTTCATAGCACTGTGGTCTGAAAATATGTATGTTATGATCTCAATATTTTTGTACTTGTTGAGGCCTGAGTTGTAACCCAGTATGTGATCTATTTTAGAAAATATTCCATGTGCACTTGAAAAGAATGTGTATTCTGCTGCGTTAGGAAGAAATGCTCTGAATATATATATTAAGTCCATCTGTCCAGTGTGTCATTCAAAGCCATTGTTTTCTTGTTGATCTGCTTCTATGATCTGTCCATTGATGTGAGTGGGGTGTTAAAGTCCCCTACTATTATTGTATTATTATCAGTGAGTTTCTTTAAGTTTGTTATTAATCAATTTATGTATTTGCTCTCAAGTTGGGGGCATAAATATTTATAATTGTTAGATCTTCTTGTTGGATAGACTCCTTTATTAAGATATAGTGCCCTTCTTCATCTGCTATTACAGTCTTTGGTTTAAAATCTAGTTTGTCTGATATAAGTATGGCTACTCCAACTTTCTTTTGATGTCCATTAGCATGATAGATGGTTTTCTGCCCCCTCACTTTCAATTTGGAGTTATCTTTGGGTCTAAAATGAGTCTCTTGTACAAGGCAGCATATTGATTGGTCTTGTTTTGTTATCCATTATGATACCCTATGTCTTTTGATTGGAGCATTAGCCCATTCACATTCAGAGTAATTACTGATAGATATGAATTTAGTACCACTGTATTATCTGTAAAGTTGCTGTTCCTGTAGATTGTCTCTGTTCCTTTTTAGTCTTTGTTGCTTTTGGTCTCTCTTTCCTGCTCAAAGGGTCCCCTTTAATATTTCTTGCAGAACTGGTTTAGTGTTCATGAACTCCTTTAGTTTTTGCTTATCTTAGAAACTATTTCTCTCCTATTCTGAATGACAGCCTTGCTGGATATAATAGTCTTGGTTGCATATTTTTCCCATTCAGCACATTGAATATATCACGCCACTGTCTACTGGCCTGTCAAGTTTCTGTGAACAGGTCTATTGCTATCCTTACATGTCTACCCTTGTAGGTTAAGGACCTTTTGTCCCTAGCTGCTTTCAGAATTCTCTCTTTATCTTTGTATTTTGCAAGTTTCACTATGATATGTCTTGGTGTTGACTTGTTTTTGTTGATTTTGAGGGGAGTTCTGTGTGCCTTTTGGACTTGAATATCTGTTTCCTTCCCCAGATTAGGGAAGTTCTCAGCTATACATTTGTTCAAATAAGTCTTCTGCCCCCTTTTCCCACTCTTCTTCTTCTGGGACTCCTGTGATACAGATATTATTGCACTTTGTGGAATTGCTGAGTTCCCTAAGTCTATATTTGTGATCTAATAGTTTTCTTTCCCTCCTTTTCAGCTTCATTATTTTCAATAATTTTATCTTCTGTGTCACCTATTCAATCCTCTGCTTCTTCCGTCTCATTATGATTACATCTAATCAGTTTTGATCTTAGTTATAGAATTTTTTATTTCAGCCTAACTAGTTTTTAGTTTTAGTTTAGTTTTGTTTTGTTCTTACCTCTGCAGCCAGGGTTTCTCTGGTGTCTTCTATGCTTCTTTCAAAGCCAGCTAGTATTCTTTTGATTGTTGTTCTAAATTCTTGTTCAGATATATATATATATATATTTTTTTTAATTTTACTTATTTATTTGACAGAGAGAGAGAGATAGCGAGAGCAGAAACACAAGCAGGGGGAGTGGGAGAAGGAGAAGCAGGCTTCCCGCTGAGCAGAGAGCCCAATGCAGGGCTCGATCCCAGGACCCTGGGTTCATGACCTGAGCTGAAGGCAGACGCCTAATGACTGAGGCCCCCCCTTGTTCAGATATATTGCTTATATCTGTTTTGAGCAAATCCCTCACTGTGATTTCTTCCTGATCTTTCTTTTTGGGAGAATTCCTCAATCTTGTCATTGTGTCTAGGTTTCTGTCTTTGGTGTGTTATGAAAGCTTGTTGTTTTCTGCCCCTGAGAGTAATACTATATTAAGAAGGGGTCATACACTCTCCGGGGCCTTGCACTTCAGAAAGTGTTGCTGGCATATGCTGTGTGCACTCTGTTGTTGTGTTTTGGCTGCTCTTTCCCATATGTCAGTCCTCTGCAGAGTTCCTCTTTGCTTGCAGTGGGGAGTGTTTGGACATTTAACTAAGTGTGCTTTGATTTGTTTGTTATGATAAGCCTGATTTAAAAAAAAAAAAAAAAAAGCATGATCCAAGAAAAGAGAAAATGAAAAGGAACAAAAAAGCAAACAGATAAACAAAAAACTATAAGCCTGATTCCAAAGAAAATAAAAGAACGAAAAAGAAAAAAAAGCAGCCTGATCCAAAAAACGAGAAAAGGGAACAACAAGCAAACCAGCAAACGAACAAAAGAACTATAAGCCTGATTCCAAAGAAAAAAAGAAAAACAAATAAAATAAATAATAAGAATAAAAAATAAAAAAATAATTAAAAAAAAAGAAAGTGGTCCTACTTCCACCAGAAATGAAGCTGATGCTTTGGAGTCCTCTGTGGTCAGTACACTTGGTACATGCGCGGGGCCTGTGTTAGTCTTCTGAGGGAGAGGCCTGCATTCTGGCTCACAGTCAGACCTGCCCTAGTAAATTCGCCCCATGGGGCGCAGGGGGGCAGAGTTTGGTGTATGCTACTCCAGCCTCCACTGGAGGCGTTCTGCTTTTCTCTGTAGTCCTACTGTGATGGTGGCCTGGGGGGTGAAACATGGTGTCACCCTACCCTCTTGGCCCTGGGGAGGGGAACCTGGGGCCACTGCTGTTCAGGAGGCCCTCACAGGGAAGTGAGCAATCTCCCCTCCTGTGTCCCAGGCTTTTGTCAGATCCTTGCCCTCAACCTGTCTGTGCCCGGCCATGGGCACACCCAGCATTGAAGTTCTCCTTTGTTTCATCTCTGGCCAGTGGTTGGGACCCCAAACTCCAAAACTTAAAGGACCCACACACTGCAGACTTGCTCTCCTCCCCCAGAGGAGAGCCTCACAGCGCTGTGTCTAGCACCCTTCTCCCCAAGAAAAATAGTCATAGGGCTGCTGAGGTTCCTGGAGTCTATGGTGAAGCACAGCGAAAAGCTATGACCAGGATATCTGCCCTCTGCATGTGCCTCTGTCCCTTGCTATTGAATAGCCACTTGATGGCACCAGGTGGGCCTTCTGTCCTTGGAGAGGCAATTTACCCTCTTCCAGATATACTCTAGGAAGGGGAGCATTCTCTCCCAGTATGACCCAGGGGATCCCCATACCATGGCATTTTGTGCAAACCCTACCATACCACTCTCTCTCCTGCTCTCTCCCTCTTTCCCTGACTTCTCCCAACAAAAGGCTCCCTCCCCTTCTTGGCACTGCAGCTTTTCTCTCCCCCAGTTTACATCTCCGAACCTTGCATCTGCCACATTCTCTCCCTACAATTGTGCAGATTGTTTTCTTAATCCTCAGATTGATTTCCTAGTTGTTCAAAATCATTTGATGCTGATATATCTGTGTTTAAGGGATGAGGCAAGCTTAGGGTCCCCCTACTATTCCACCATCTTAACTCCTTCTCAATGTTCACAAAATTTTAAGTAAAAGAAGAGAATTGTTTAAATAAAACTGAATATACAATATGATCAAATTTTGTAAAACATATATATGGGTAGATGTATACATAGACAAAATTAAAAATATTAAGCAACAATTATTTCTGGATATTAAGATTATGATTATTTTTCTCTTGTTATATTCTTCTGGACTTTCTAAATATTAAATCTTTATCATATATACTTTGGTGTCCTAGAGAGTTATTCAGTAACAAATAACAAGAAATAGAAATGGTTAACAATAAGGATTTTGCAATAGTAATCATTTTATTTGTAAGCTCAAATGAGTATTCCATGTGTACATGATGAAATTTAGGAGGGAATAGAGGAATCAGAAGTTTTTATTGCTAATTTTCATAGCTATAACACTGCAGCTAAGCAAGTTTATAACCACATATGCTAGTAAAAACTGAGTAAAGATTTACAAATCTTTTTCTAATTAAAGACAATTTCTCACATTTTTTGACAGAATGGGGTTACACTACATTTTAAAAGAGCATATGATAAATGAATTCATATTTGAAACAATCCACTTACTATGAATTTCACAATGTTATGAGAAGAAATCAATGCAGTCCCCTTCAGTTTTGATGCTATCAAAAAATACAACAGGGCGCCTGGGTGGCTCAGTTGGTTAAGCGACTGCCTTCGGCTCAGGTCATGATCCTGGAGTCCCGGGATCGAGTCCCGCATCGGCTCCCTGCTCAGCAAGGAGCCTGCTTCTCCCTCTGACCCTATCCCCTCTCATGTGTTCTCTCTCTCTCATTCTCTCTCTCTCAAATAAATAAATAAAATCTTAAAAAAAAACAAAAACAAAAACAATACAACAGCAGCTTTTTCAGGACTACCCTCCCCCCTTTTCCAGTGTATGCAAATTATTGAAGTTTTGCTCCTGAGTCAATGATATTTCTTTCTGACAGACATTCAGAAAAATCCTTAATTCTAGCAAGCTAATCTTCCTGTGTAGTCTGTTCTGCTGTTTTACAAGGAACTGTATTTTCAGAGTTGAGTCTTTTTCATCAGCAGTAAGAATGTGTGTTTCCAATTCTCCTGTACGGAGGAAAAGAAAGAAAGAAAGAAATCCCTGACATACCATGAGGTCTAGCATGAAATTCCCTTGAATACAATTGAAAGTGAGAATCTGAAATTGATTTCTTACAGTATAGTTCTTGGTAGATTTTGTTTTTTCTGTTTGTATTTTGTTTTTTTGTTTTTAACCTTAATGTCTTCGTCTGAGCTTCCTCCAAGTTGCTTGAAGATTCAGAGAATGGACCTAATATACCTGAGAGATGTGCCTGCTGTTATGTCAGATATGTCACTAGGCGAAGGGAGGATGCATTTACCTTTAAAGACTGAACCAGCTCGGGGCTCTTGGGTAGCTCAGTCGGTTAAGCATCCAAATCTCGTATGAGGTCACAATCTCAGGGTTGTGAGATCGAGCCCTGCATCAGGCTAGGTATGGAGCCCGCTTAAGATTCTCTCTCTTTCCTTCTTTCTCTGCCCACCCTCAAAAAAAAAAAAAAAAAAAAGCTTACACTAGCTTTATCATTCGTAGGCTGTTCTGTTTACCCTGGAACACTTTCCATCATATAGAAAATAAGTATTACAGATTTTTTATGTCAGTTTGGGATGAATGAATAATTAGAGATTAACAGGAGTATTTGTCATTCAAATTTAACCTTGACAAAGAGTAGTTCTCAGTTTTCATTCTGAAATAATTAAAACAATGAGTATAAGTTAAACAGGGCTTAATGGTGTACTAAATTCTTCCACATCTTACATCAATTCATTTTCTTTTTTTTTTTTAAAGATTTTATTTATTTATTTGAGAGAGAGAGCACATGAGAGGGGGGAGGGTCAGAGGGAGAACCAGACTCCCTGCCGAGCAGGGAGCCCGATGTGGGACTCGATCCTGGGATTCCAGGATCATGACCTGAGCCAAAGGCAGTCGCTTAACCGACTGAGCCACCCAGGCGCCCCATCAATTCATTTTCTTAATAAACAAGTGAAGTAGGTATCATTACCATCATTCCCATCTTATGAAAGTGGAGAGGTTCAGAGATAAGTACATTGCTCAAGGTCACACAGTTGAATCCTCGAAGAAAGGATTCAAATCCAGTTTTTCATTGTTTACTTCTTAGACACCAAAATATCCAAATGCAATTGCTCAAAGCAGAAAATGTCCACTGTGGCTTTTTTTGTAACTCATTATTCGTTCTTGTAAAAGAAGAAATCTTTGACTATACCAGATTCCTCAATACCAAATCACAAATCAGTAATTTTAAAGAAAAACCCTAATTTATATCAAGTACTTATGTTGACATCAATTTTCATTTTTGTGACTCATTTTATTAGCCATTTCATCCCTTTGAATCTGGAAAGCCTAAGAAGAATATTTATGGAAACATGTAACTCAGTGGAATCAAGAGAATGGCCCAGTCCCTGGATAACTGCTGGATTCAATTCTGCTGAACTGCTACTGGTAGTAGACTCTGATCTTTTAATTCACAATTCCTAAATAGGATCCCAAAATAGGAATAAAAATATAAAAAATAAGTTTTAAGGCAATACAAAAAACTAAGATTCATGGAGAATATAGTACAAGAATATGAGAGAAAGCTCCTGTAAGGAAGACAGAGTATATTGAGAAAAAACTTATTTAGGCTTCACCTCTTGAAACAGATCCAATCTGAGAAGTTAAGAAGGAGCTTTGTACTTCTCCTTCCATCTGTCTCCAAAACTAGAGGACCAGCAGCTATACCAATGAAGTGGGAAACTTACCAGTTGTTCTGATTATAGGTGCTTCTCCATCAGATGGTTAAGATCCCTCACTTTTGTATACTTATTCAGAAAAAGTAATTTGATAAATATAAGAAGTGGGAGACATAAGAACTTTAATTGCAGTAAATGCTCTAAAAGGAATTTCTAAAGAATTCTTTCAGTTCAGAATAAGTAACAATGAAGCAGTGGGGATAGGGTATTTCATATGAACAGAACAAAGAGGCAACAGAAGATGAAAGAAACTGCTGGAAAATTTGACTTGGAGTGCAAATTATGCATCAATATGCCCTCTAGTTGAGGACAAATCTAATTAGAAGATTTGTTGTTTATCTGAACTGCAGGGGTTTACCTAGTTGGATGATAAATGAAGAGATAGAAACAAAACTAAACAAATGAGGGCTGTAGTAAATTAATACAAAACAAGAGGAAGGAATATTATTCTGAATGGTCAAGGATAAATTTGTCCAAGAAAGTAGTTAACTGTAGGATTCAGAAGAATGTTTCATAAAACCTGATTTCTTTATCAAAAAGCAAGAAGCATAATTCTTAAGAGACAGAGTACTATAAGAAAGCTATAAAAAAACTGTAAGCTATAAAGAAATCATATGCTAAATGCAAAAGAAAACAGAACAAGATTTAAAGGAATATGGATAATACAGCAAAGATTTGGAGGCAACAAAAATGCAATAATGGCACTAAAAATATGCTCTAGTAATGGTGGACCAGATTGCTTGGATCAATCTCCTTACCAAGAACAACTAGAAAAGCTAGACAAAACATAAACAATATTTCTTTGAAGGCACTAGAGAGCTACTAACATAGAAGAAATTTACAAGAAACAAGATGCAGGAAAAGAAACAAACCTTACATGTGACACTGCTTTTCTCTTCAAGAAAGCTGCTGATTCTGAATGTGTCAGCCTAGAGGTTGAGAAATTAGTCAGAGTTTATGGAAGACTAACAGGGCCAGTGGTGTGAAAAATGAAGTTCAGAGTCCACCAAAGTAGGGAGGCTATAGTCCACATACTTGGCTTTCAGGAGGGACCAGGAAAGGCTGTGAACTAGGAGTAAGAATAAAGCAGAGGGAGAAAGAGAGCAGCCCTCTATATTGCGGGTCAGCAAACTTCTTTTCAGGGCCAGATGATAAATATTTTAGACTTTTTCAGGCCATATAGTCTCTGTTGTAACTACTTAACTCTGCTGTTGTGGCATGAGAACAGACACAGACAATAAGTAAACGCATGAACATGACTGCGTGTTCCAGTAAAATTCTATTCATAAAAACAGGCCTAGAATCCTGTTCTTCATTAGCATCTGGGATTATTGGGTAGATACTGGTCATGATGCCAGGGTCCAATAGGCATCAAGAGTGATAGACACTGGCTTCCTGAATGGGAGGGGAAGACAAGGAGGGATTCAGGAAATCTCTGTTGCAGTTTGGGATTACTCTGTGTAGTAGATGGAATAATGCCCCATGCAAAGATGTCCCAGTTCTAATCCCTGGAATCTGTGAATATGTTAGCTTACATAGCAAAGGGGAATTAAGGTTGCTGATGGAATTAAGGTTGCTAACCAGCTGACATGAAGATAAGGAGAGTATCTTGAATTATTCAGGTTGGTCCATTGTAATCACAAGGGTCTTTAAAAGTGGAAGTAGACAGGCAGGAGAGTCAGAGTAAGAAAAGGGGATGTGACTATGGAAGCAGAAATCAGTATTATGATATAAGAAAGACTTGATGGGCCATTTTGGCTTTGAAGCTGGTAGGTGGCCATGAGACAAGGAATGCAGGCAGACTCTAGAAGTTGGAAGATGCAAGAAAATGGATTTTCCCTTAGAGCTTTCAGACAGGAATATAGCCTTGATTTTACCCAGTGAGACCAATTTTGAACTTCTGACCTCCAGACTTATAGAAGAATAAATTTGTGTTGTTTTAAGCCACTAAGTTTGTGGCAATTAGTAATAGCAACAGTAGGAAATTAATACACTCCTTGAACCTGGGAGAAGGGCTGACAGAGCACGTGGGGTGAAGCAGCCCTGTGCACCAGGAGATGGAGTGCAGAGTTAGAGAATGAGGCTGAGGCCAGCCACTCACTTCCTTTGTAGTTGAGCTATGCAAACTAACAAGGTATCAGTTCTCTAAGCTCCATACTCTGGGAATTAAGATCAGGAACAATTACCCAGCTATTCATAATCCTTCATGATTTAATGTTTCTTTAAAATGAGCAAGTACATAATTAACTCAGTTATTTATTTATCCAGCCCTGGTTATTTCCATCCCTGCTGTTTGTTTGATTAGAGCACAACTGATGAGATTGTGACTTAAAAAATTCACAAATGAATATTGCTTTTTATGAAAAAAGACTTTGCATGACCTGAAGCTAAATAAGTCTCATTACATATAAATTCATAAAAGACAATAGTGGCAGGATTTTATCTTTGCAGGTAAAAGATGGTGACATGAAGAACAAGAGGGAGAATGATGAAGGTTTCCCTGTAAAATTCCTTTAATTAAAAAAATAGGATAATAACATAGGATGCAGATGCATCCTCTTAGCTTTTGACCAAGACATAAAGATAGAAGATAGAATTTTCCAAAGTGAGTGTTTTTATAGAGCTAAACAACTCACACACATTGAGAGTAGACAAGGATAAGTTTATTGGAGACCAGAAAGGATTTTGTGAAAATTTCTTTGTATAGAATTACACTCTGATGCCTAACCCATTCAAGGAGGGTGGGGAGCATGGGAGGAATGTACTTCCTTCACCTCAGTTCCAGTGCAGGGGAAGATTCTCTCCTGCATTTGGCAGACACTGTGGATTGATGCCTGATTCATGCCTGAGAATATCAAAGAGAGAGATGCTATCTGAAGCTACTCATGGAAGCGGAGAGAGCCTGCATCTGGAGAGCAATGCATTTCCTTCCAACAGTGGGCCAAAGGTACCTAGATCCTGAAGAACAAGCATGGAATTCATGTCCATCATAAGAATGTTGGCCTGGGGTCATTTAAAAAGACATTCTGCTCATTCTACTCTGTCAGAAGGGATTTCAGTGGAGAAGTTGATGGTGAACCATTGAGTACAGAAAATGAAGAATATTTGTGATGGCCTGCTGAAGGTGAACCCCCACCAGGTCAAGAGATTTGTGGTCAAGAAAATGTGGCAGGAAGTCATCAATAGAGCAGAAAAGGACCCCAAGAGTTGGAGTCACTTTTAAACATCTACCAAGTCCTAGAGAGGGTTTGTATCAGCAGTTAAGTGAGACCTTAACTACCTTCTTCCCACCCTGCCCCCAGACTGCTTCTCTTTCTTCTCCCTGCTCTGAACTCAGAAGGCCAGGAAAAGGAGTAGTGGCTGCTCCTTAAGTCTGCTAAGAGAGTCTTCAGAGGGACAGTCAGCCCCATATGGTTCCTTGCCTGAGTAATATAAAGGTGAGAGGCTATGGCTACTGGGCTGAAGCAGGAGAAGGAGAGGGAGAGGATAAAAGGCTAGACTGGAGTTGGAGTTATATATTTGAAGGTCATGGGACATAGCTGAATGCATGGGACTGTGCAAAATTCCCCAGGGAACCTTTTCCCTCCCCCCAAAAATAGGAATATGGAGAATGAATCTGTGGGAAACACCATCAATTAAGTGGTGGGAAGTAGAGTAGGAGTTTGTTTTAAAAACTAGGAACAGCTCTTTATCAAGCCCTTCTTTTGGTCAAAGGCCCCCATTTATGAGATGTCTTCCTGACATCAGGGCTTCAGTCTGTGATGTAAGAGGTCATGAGTAAAAGGTCACCTAGGAATTAAATCCATAAGCTTGATGTTACCAGTCTGTAGAAGTAATGAATGGAGCCATTTAGCTAGAGATATAAAAGGGAATAGAACTACTGTGGAATGAACTCAGGGTTATTTATTAGTCCTTTGAATCACGCTCTTATTTGCTTTTATATGTGAATAGTAATACTGCCAGTAGTGTCTTCTAGAATGCAACTAAATAATAATAACTTTAGTAGCAATAACTACGATTTACTGGGCTATACTCTTCCAGGTCCTGACTTATATTGCACAATATTGTTAATCTTCCCTGGAACAAAGAAGGGAAAATGTATTGACCAAGGACACGAATTAGGTCATGGCAGAGAATTCTTATTTCCCATGCATAGCATCAGTGAATGGTTTGTTCCAGCCTATTAATTATTTAAATAGTTATTATCTATGTTTGTCCTTCTTGCTTGAAATGAAAACTGCTGATCTAAGCTTATCTGCATAACATCTTTTAGCAATACAGAGAGTGTGTGTAGCATCCTTTTTTAGCAGAGAAAAAAAAGAAGGATGAATTTTACTATGAGCCAGGCAGCATTCCAGTCATTTTTACATACATTATCTCATTTCATTATGACAACAAACTTGTCAAATAGGTATCTTACCTTCCCTTTATAAATGAAAAGACCAAGGTCACTAAGTTAATAAGCAGCTGGGTTCAGGATATAATCCCAGTGTCTGATTCCAGAACCTAGAATGTGGAATTAGGCCCTATATTCTTTCCATAATACCATTCAGAAAGTGCTTTTATGTCATACTTCATTTTATTTCTCTACATGCCCATGAAGTAGGCAAAAATGAAATGATATGATGCTGATTTTATGGACTAAGCATTTGTAGAACTGAACATAAGAACCAGCCTAGGTAATCTAATGAGTCAATGTGTTTTAAGCTGGAGAGCATGCTATTTTCAACTATGATTGCCTTGTTATAGTAGGCTGAAAAAATGCCCTCCCCCTAAAAAATAAATTAACTTTCTAATTCCCAGAGCCTTTGAATATTACCTTATTGGGCAGAAGATTGAATATTACCTTATGTGGCAAAAGATATAATTAAGTGAAGGATATTGAGAGGCAGGAGTTTATCCTGGATCACCTGGGCCCTAAATGCAATCACAAATATTCTTTTTTTATTTTATATTTTTTAAAAAAATATATTTATTTATTTTAGAGAGAGAGTGTGCGTGTGTGTGCACATGAGCAGGGGGAGGGGGAAGGGGGTAGGGGAGAGGGAGAGGGAGAGAGGTAGGAGAGAAGCAGACTCCCCACTGAGTGTGGAGCCCTACATGGGCTCAGTCCCACAACCCCAAGATCGTGACCTGAGCTAAAATCAAGAGTTGGATGCTTAACTGACTGAGCCACCCAGGCACCCTGTATCACATATATTCTTACAAAAGAGAGGCAGAGGGAGATTTGAAACAAAATGTAGAAGACATACACACAGAGAAGGTGATGTGAAGATGGGCCAGAGAGAGATGCTGCTACAAGCTAAGGAATGTTGACAGCATTGGAAGATGCAAGGAATAGATTCCATCCTAGAGCCTAAGGGAGTGTGGCCCTCCTGACACTTTGATTTCTGATTTCTGGTCTACCGAAATATGAGAGAATAAATTTCTATTCTTTTAATCCATCAAATTTGTGGTAATTTTTTAAGGCAGCCATAGGAAACCAATACACCTGTTATTCACTCTTACTTGGGAGGTAATATATTCAGTAGGTACTTTTCCTAAATCCTTGGATGATGCTGGGAGGAAAAATAGTATGGTGATTATATGTTTCTGAAATCATAAAAATATTGGTTTAAATTCAAACTTTATCACTTATGATCTTAAGTAATATATTTAATGCTTCTCAGTATCATTTTCCTTATTTATAAAATCTACTTGGCTGATAATATCTACCGAGTAGAATTGTTCAAAGAATTAAATGAGATAATGCAATAAAAATGTAAAGTAGTTAGCACAACACTTGGTACAGGATAAAAAATATTCAGTAAATGCTAAAAATAACAAAAGGAATATGAACCTAAGGGACATTTTTGAAAATATAAAAAGTAAGAAAATTATCTTGATATACTTGCAAGACAGAGTTATAAGAGAAGGCAGAAAAATAAAAATAAAAAGGAATGATTCTTCTGAAAACCTATTTAGGGGATTTTGAGTTTTTTAAATTAATATTTACCATGAATATAGATGAAAAATCATAAAATACTAGTAAATTCAATCTGGAAATATTTTTAAGAAGATAATACACCATGGGGGCACCTGAGTGGCTCAGTCGTTAAGCATCTGCCTTAGGCTCAGGTCATGATCCCAGGTTCCTGGGATTGAGCCCCGCATTGGGCTCCTTGCTCTGTGGGAAGCCTGCTTCTCCCTCTCCCACTCCCTCTGCTTGTGTTCCCTCTTTCACTGTGTCTCTCTCTGTCAAATAAATAAATAAAATCTTAAAAAAAAAAAAAAGATAATACACCATGAGATTGTGGTTCTTATTCCAGTAATGCAAAGTTGGTCTTATATTAAAAATTCAACTAATGTAATATACCACATGAAAAGAATAAAAGATAAAAAGATAAATAAAAAGATGCCTTAAAATTATCTCAGTGGATACAATAGAAAAACTATTTGACAAAATTTAACACTCTACAGGCTAAAATTCTTAGTGAACTAGGAATAGAAGAAATTCTCAAGCTGATAAAGAGAATCTTTGAACATGTCTACAGATAACACTGTACTTAATTGTGAAACATTAAACCCTAATTTCTTCTAAAGTTTGAAACAAGAAAAGGATGTTCATTCTAAGCACATCTATTCAGCATTGTATAAGAGCTCCTAGCCAGTGCAATAAGGTAATTAAAAGAAATGAATGGCATAAATATAAAAAGAGAAACTAAACTCTTGTTTGCAGGAAAACAACTAAAACTAATAAATTTAGCAAGGTTACAGAATAAAATTTCAATATGAAAAGAGTATATTTCTACATCTCAGAAGAGAAAAATTGGAGAACTTATATTACTTGACTTTAAGACTTACCATTACCAGAAATTTAGACTAATTAAGACAACACGATATTGGTATAAAAAGAGTTAGAATCTAAAAATAACATTACACAAAGATACTTCATTGATTTTTGACCAAGGTGCTGAGTCAATTCAATGGAGGTTATTTATTTTTTAAAAAAACAAACTGCTAAATCTTCTAAAAGAAAGCACAAGAGAATATAATTGCAAGGTAGGAAAAGTTTTTTTGAGAAAAAATCATAAAAACACTGATATTACAAAACTTTGATAAATTTTATTTTGCCTAATCAAAGATTTCTGTTCATCAAAAGATACCATTAAGGAGGGGCACCTGGGTGGCTCAGTTGGTTAAGCATCTGACTCTTGATTTAAGCTCAGGTCATGATCTCAGGGTTGTGATAGCAAACCCCAAGTTGGAGCCTACTTAAGATTCTCTCTGCTTGCCTCTCTCCCCACTCTCTCTTAAAAAGAAAAAAGAAAAGGATATCATTAAGGAAGTAAGTATACAAGCCATTAATTGGGGGGAAAAATACAGCATATATGTCCAACAAAGGGGTTGTATCTAGTATATATATAAGGAACCCCTTTATATCAACAATAATTAGATGAACAACCCAATTAAGAAGCCTTGAGCAGATACTCACCAAAAGAAGATATATCCTCAACATCACTTGGCATCAGGGAAATACAAATCAAAACCTCAATGAGATATCACCTCACACCAGTCAGAATGGCTAAAATTAACAAGTCAGGAAACTACATGTGTTGGCAAGGATGCGGAGAAAGGGGAACCTTCCTACACTGTTGGTGGGAATGCAAGCTGAAGCAGCCACTCTGGAAAACAGTATGGAGGTTCCTCAAAAAGTTGAAAATAGAGCTACTGTACGACCCAACAATTGCTCTACTGGGTATTTACCCCAAAGATACAAATGTAAGGATCCGAAGGGGCACATGCACCCCAATGTTTAGAGCAGCAATGTCCACAATAGCCAAACTATGGAAAGAGCATAGATGTCCATCAACAGATGAATGAGTAAGGAAGATGTGGTATATATATACAATGGAATATTATGCAGCCAGCAAAAAACGAAATCTTGCCATTTGCAACAACGTGGATGGAACTAAAGGGTATTATGCTAAGTGAAATAGGTCAATAAGAGAAAGACAATTATCATATGATCTCACTGATATGTAGAATTTGAGAAACAAGGCAGAGGATCATAGGGGAAGGGAGGGAAAAATGAAACAAGAGGAAATCAGAGAGGGAGACAAACCATAAGAGACTCAATCTCAGGAAACAAACTGAGGGTTGCTGGAGTGGAGGGGGGTGGGAGGGATGGGATGGCTGCATGATGGACACTGGGGAGGGTATGTGCTATTGTGAGCTCTGTGAATTGTGTAAGACTGATGAATCACAGACCTGTATCCCTGAAACAAGTAATACATTATACGTTAATTAAAAAAGAGTTGGGCGCCTGGGTAGCTCAGTTGGTTAAGCGACTGCCTTCGGCTCAGGTCATGATCCCAGGGTCCTGGGATCGAGTCCCACATCGGGCGCCCGGCTCAGCGGGAAGCCTGCTTCTCCCTCCCCACTCCCCCTGCTTGTGTTCCTGCTCTCACTGTCTCTGTCTCTGTCAAATAAATAAATAAAATCTTAAAAAAAAAAAAAAGAGTTAAAGTCATGAAAACCAAGGAAAGTGTGAGAAATCATCACAGATTGGAAGAGATTATGTAGACATGATAATTAAATGTAATGTGATATTCTGGATTGAATTTTAAAATAGAAATAAAGGCAAATAAAGACATTAGTGAAGAAACTTTTGAAATTTAGTCTGCAGTTCATTTAATAGTGTTGTGTCAATATTAGTTTCTTAGTTTTGATAACTGTATTATGGTTATACAAGATGTTAACATTAGGGTGACAGACAGGAATTCTCTGTACTATCTGTGTAACTCTTCTGTAAATCTAGAAAGATTTAAAATAAAGTTTTAAAAAAATACCCCAAAAAAAGAAGATATATCAATGGCCAATAATGAAAATGGCCATGAGAAAAGGCCCTTAATATCATTAGTCACCACACAAATGCAAGTTAAAATTACAATAAGACATCATTCACACCCACTAAAATGACTAAAAGAAGAAGGACTGACGACTTCAAATGGTGACAATATGGAGCAACTGAAATATTTGCTAGTAAGAACATAAAATGGTACAACAATTTTGGAGAATTGTTTGGCAGTTTCTAGTGAAGTTAAACATATATATTCTAGGATTCAGCAACTTCATTTGTAGGTATTTACTCAAGAGAAATGAAAATATATGTTCACAAAAGACTTGTACAAGATTGTTCATAGAAATATATTTTTTCATAGCTCAAACCAGACACAAACCAAATGTCCATCTAAGAGAATGGATAAACACATTACAATATATTCATTTAATTGACTAATATTCAGCAATTAAAAATAAACTATAAGACATACAATAATTTGGATAAATCCCCAAATCATCATATTAAGCAAAAGGAGTCAGTCACATAAAGTTACATAATGATTCCATTTATATGACATTCAAAAACTGGTGAAACTGATCTGTAGAAGTAGGATGGGGCTTTGGGGTTGATTGCAAAGGGGCATAAGGAACATCCTGAGGATTATGGAAACATATCTGATTTGGGGTGATGGTTACGTGGGTGTACATAATTCTCAGAATGTATTGAACTAAACCTTTAGTATCTGTGCATTTTTATTTTAATTAACCCTAAATAAAAATGTAAAAACCAAATATTTACTGGGCTTGGTATTTTAAAAATTTCACGGAAATACAATTATTCCAGTTTGCTATGCTTTCACAAAAAGAAGGATGGAATATTTAAGAAACACGTATTGAAGCACACAGATTCTTTTTCTTTCTGTAATAGAAATTTAGTTTGTATATATTGCTATAGTGTGAAGAGACAATTCAAAAACAATATACAAAAATAAAAGTGAATGTTTTATTTCCCTTAGATGTTAGAATTTTAATTTGCCAGTATTCCATTGTCAGCTCTACTGTGTGGGTAGAACAGTCAGGATCACTAAAAGATAGGTTTCTGGGGACCTGCACCATGACACTGGACTAAGCTCAGGCATAGATGTATATATTCCCTACCCAAATCTATAGAATAATTGAAATGCATGTTTAAAAAAATAATAAATCCACAGAATGTTAACAAACAGGAAAATGTGTCACTAGACTAGAGATAATTAATAAGAAAATATGGCTCTGAATTGATGGAGAAAACTGCAGCTCAAAACACACAAGAGAAGGAAGACTTGTGTGCTTCTGGGGGTACTCCAAACTTAGAAACATTGGGCAAAAGGAATTGGAGGCATCCTGGTGATTGGGGAACAGTGTTCAGAGCTCCCTAGCAGGTTGGTTCTTGTCCCACTTCCAATTTAATGTTGAGCAAGGGAAGCAGATGTTTGGTTTTTTTTTAAAGATTTTATTTATTTTTTTGACAGAGACATAGCGAGAGCAGGAACACAAGCAGGGGGAGTGGGAGAGGGAGAAGCAGGCTCCCCGCAGAGCAGGGAGCCCGATGTGGGACTCAATCCCAGGACCCTGGGATCATGACCTGAGCTGAAGGCAGATGCTTAACGACTGAGTCACCCAGGCGCCCGGGAAGCAGATGTTTTTATCTACCAGTTCAATTAGAAAATGTGGATAGCTGGAATAGAGAGACAGTATCACCCCAGTAGCTAGGGAAACCCAGAAGAAATGCTATTGACGCACTGCATCCCGAAGTATATCCTTCTCCTTCAACATCATTACAAGAAGCAGGCACTATACACCAAGAGTATCCATAAATGAATGAGTGAAGATGATCAGTTATGTAGAAATCACACAACCCAGAATCACCAAATATTTGAGAAAAACAGTATCATAAAAGATAGGCATTAAATTCAACCAAAAGAAAAATACCAAAGAAACAAGAACAATGGAGAAAATACTTTTATATATGCATAATTAATATTTTAATAAAGATACTTATAAGAACAGGTAATTATTAAAAGGACCCAATTAGAGATTTTAAAAATGAGTAACATGATCAAAATTTAAAAAGTAAAGTCAATCAAAAAATAAAATCAATGGACTAGGAGAATGGATTTAGCTAGAATGAGATATAGAACTGAAAGTATTAGCTGAGAAATTCTCCTAGAATTTATTATCAAAAACCAAAAAAAGGGGCGCCTGGGTGGCTCATTTGGTTAAGCCACTGCCTTCAGCTCAGGTCATGATCCTGGAGTCCCGCTGGTGCAGACCCTCCCCCTTCTCATGCTGTCTCTCTCTATCTCATTCTCTCTCTCAAATAAATAAATAAAATCTTAAAAAAAAAAAGCCAAAAAAATATAGAAAGCATGAGAAAGTTAACTGAAAGGGAATATTATATAGAATTTCTAATCTGTACCCATATGAGGCAATAGAATGGAGATTAATTAATAAAAGAAAGATAAAAGAGCATTCTATATAGCTGAACAAAAACAAAATTTTAAGTAGAAAAGTCTCTCAGAGAGACAAGTAGTATTTAAAAAAAAGAACCACACAAGTTTCAGGACAATAATTAAAAGAAAAGTTTCATTTCATTTAATGGTAGGAAAATATTATTTCCTACGGAGGAATAACAATTGGATTTACATCAGACTTTTCTAGATTCCAGAAACCAGTGGAGTAAGCCTTAAAAATTCTTAGAAAACATTATTTTGAACCATGAATTAAGATAGAATGGACACTTTTATGTCAATAAATTTGAAATTTCAGTGAAATGAGAATTCACTATAAAAATTCAACTTAGCTAAAATTGACACAATAAGAAGTAGAAAGTATAAATTGTCTTTATTGCTTTCTTCGGGGTAATGTTTAGAAATTATCTTACATTCTCTCCTTTATGTATCTAGCAGCTCCATGAGGGGACTATTCCTATGAAACCAAATATGGTCATATACAGTGAAAAATTGAAGGTCCTTTCCCTTACATTTCCTTTCAGACTACATTTAAGAAACTTTCCCATCATGCCTGTTACACCTGTGCATAATGTGGACATTAACTGCTCCCTGCCTGTCTCTCCTGTATAAATACATGCTGATGGCAGTCTGGGTCCAGGCAGAGTTATATAAGCCTTGGCTGGAACAAGAGAGTGGAAATGTGCATCCAAATAAATACTCAAATAGGTCTTATTCTTACCATTTTCCACAGATTGGTGCTAAGGCAAAGTGATAACTTTTTAAACATTATCACAGAAGGAGATCATGGTGATAATCTGTTTAAAACAAATTAATTTCTGATTCTATATGCTTACGCTGTATATAAAATATATTTTGCCTGGGGAGGATGGGTGAAATAGGAGAAGGGACTAAGAGTACACTTCTTGTGATGAGCACTGGTAATGTATAGAATTGGTGAATCACTATATTGTACACCTGAAACTAATATAACAGTGTATGTTAATTATAATGGAATTAAAAATTTAAAAATAATAAAATATGTACCAGTTAAAAGTAAATAAAAATAAATGCATTTTGCATACATTTTTAGGCATTTGTATTTAATATGACAATTTAATTAATTAAATGAATACTGTCAAAACTGAACAGGCAACTGAGTAGGACACGGATTCATGGATTATAAAAGTTTACTGAGAAATAGCTAAGTGGGCGGAAGGTCCGCATGGGGTATACATGGGATTATATATATAATCCACATTGGTGTTTCTTTACTAATAAATGGCATAGGGGCGCCTGGGTGGCTCAGTTGGTTAAGCGTCTGCCTTCGGCTCAGGTCGTGATCCCAGGGTCCTGGGATCGAGCCCCGCATCGGGCTCCCTGCTCAGCGGGGAGCCTGCTTCTCCCTCTCTGCTGCTCCCCCTGCTTGTGCTCTATCCCTCTCTCTCTCAGATAAATAATAAAATCTTAAAAAAAAATTAAAATAAAATAAAATAAAATAAATGGCATAGCCATTCTTCCCCTAGTAGGTAAAAACTACTGTTTGGTTCTTTATTTTAGTGCTCATCTAATCATTTCGGTAATAAAAGTAATAGTAATAAATTAAAACATAATAAAGTATCAACTAAAACTTTGTGTTTCCAAGAAACTGGTGAACTTTCTCTCTTTTCTGTAGCACACTACAGATCCTTCCATGTTCTGCATTTTACTTAGGCTATTAGAAAGCACCCAGAGGGCTCCTGGGTGGCTCAGTCAGTTAAGTGTCTGCCTTCAGCTGAGGTCATGATCCCAGGGTCCTGGGATGGAGTCCCTCCCTCTGCCTGCTGCTCTCCCTGCTTGTGCTCTCTCTCTCTGACAAATAAATAAATAAAATCTTAAAAAAAAAAAACCCAGAAAAGTTTGAGACTCAGTTCCAGAAATTTCATTAATCCTTGTAGGTAATATATGACCTTCTTTCTATCTTCTATAGTATTGGTGTTCTCTTTCCATATGTATTTTATTAACATTTTTTATAATAACTGTCTTTCAACATGAATGTATCACATATAAATGTATAACAAAATAATACAAATTGTGGCATTATGGGAGAAACTTTATAGGTAGATTCAAGTCACTTCTTTTATTTATCCAGATTTCCCATTATATTCCATTGGCCAAAATCTAATCTAATTGGTTTACTGATGTATTAGTTTGCTAGGGCTGTCATAACAAAGTACCACAAACTGAATGGCTTAGAACAACAGAAATTTATTGTCTCACAGTTCTAAGGCCAGAAGTCTGAAATCAAGATGTTAGTAGGACCATACTCCTGAGGGCACTAGGGAAGGATCTGTTTCAGATTTCTCTCCTAGCTTCTAGTAGTTCCTTGGCTTGTGACAGCATAACTCCAGTCTTCACATGGTTTCTCTCTGTGTGAGTTTATCTGCATCTAAATTTCCTTTTTGCATAAGGACATTAGTCATATTGTATTGAGACCCGCCCTAGTCTAGTACGACCTTATCTTAACTAATTATATCTGTAATGACCCTATTTCCAAATGAAGTTACATTCTGAGGTACTGGGAGTTAGAACTTCCATATAGGAACTTTTGGAGGACTCAGTTCAATCCATTAGAGTTGGTTTCTACCTATTCTCCAAAGAAGCCTTCCATTAATATGTTAAATTAGAAGTTGTAGCCCCTAGAATGAAAAGCTAAATTTCGTATTTGTCAAAACGTAGGTGGGAAGAAATCTATTATTTTGCCCTCCAAAATATCTGTCTTTTCATTGACAACTCCTGTAGTTTTTAGCATAATCATCCAAATGTCTGAAGTGAGGGGATAAGAAATGAGCACCTCATCAAATGTTGCCTATTAGGATAGGTTTGTTCCCCTTGATGAATACACATGGCTGCTGGCCAGTAAGGAATTGTCTCTTGTTTTAAATTTTTATTTGAGGACACTTATATGTGTTGCCCATTTTATGATAGTTCATCTATATACATCAGTCATTCAAGTAGACCAGCCTTGAAGACTAACAGGAAATATGAGTAAATGCACATTGAAATTGACAGGTGAACAGGCTGATAAATTTAGAGCTGCTCCCAAGCAGCATCCATCTACTCAGCTGGAGCCAATCAGACCCCAGGTACACATCAGACTCCTTTGGAAAATGTCATTAAGTGTTTATTTCTCCATTTTTACAAAGATCTTGTTCAGACAGTGGGGAAGTGAAATACATCAACTAAAATAAAAAATGGTGATAGCCTCATTTTTCTGCTGAATTTTTCACTATGGAAAGGACTTCATTATTGGCAAAGGGCTCTGCTACTGAGGAGCTGCCCTGCTGCTCCTCACCCCTACCCCAGTGGAGAATTATGAGAGAAGGTGCAGGAGGCAGAAGTACAACTGAATTTTCCAAACTACTCTTCTCAGGCTAATCCCAATGGTCTTTTTTTTTTATGGTGAAGAAGCAACCCACCATAGATGACATTTGTGAGGGTACAACACTTTGAGTCTGTTAGGTGGTATGAAATGTGTATTGAAGGGAAAGTCTCTGTCTGTATGGGGCTTACTTTCAATAATAATAATAATGATAGTAATAATGGAATATACTATTGCTAGACACTATGCCAGATGTCTGACATATCTCATTGAATCCCCTGAATTTCTTACAAAGAGACAGCATTATTTTCATCACCACTTTACAGATGAGAAAATCAAGCTACGTGTATTACAGTTTTAGGGAGTCTGTTTCCTAGCACGATGCTCTTTCCATTCTCTTTTGGGTTCACTGCATATGTTTTTACCTATGTAATGCATCCAGATCTCATCTGGTGTGTGTGTGTGTATGTGTGTGTGTGTACATGCTTCTGAGCTCTTTGAGCTGCATAGGAAAGCCTTTACCCCCTCACTCACCTTACTGCCCCTGCTTCACAAGAAATCATACCCTACAATATCACTGCTCCCTTCCTATAAGTCCTAAGGCACCTCATAGTTTCCTGGTGACTATAGCATAATCCAGTCACATGCTCTAGGATGTGTTTTGTGTAGTCCCTGTCCCCCAGTAAAGTAAGAAATCTCTGAAGAGTGACAGAAAAGTTATAGGTTAGAAGAAGCACACTGGCTGACCAGGGTTTGAATCCTGTTCACAGATGTCATTTCTTGGTCAACACAGGGTTTCTTTGTTAGCATTTCCAAAAAGGTTATTTAACTTAAAAAAAATCAAAGATTCCATGTAAAACCAGATTTGCAGCTTCTCTTGAAAACCAGAGAACTGATAACACTTTGTCCCTTTCCTGTATGACAAGCACTATCTGCCTCCTTTAGAAGGGCATACTCTGGTCCACCCCAGGGCCATCCACTTAGGAGTCTGGGTCTGCAACTATACCCAGATTTCCTCAATTACTTTTACTGCTTACTCGACAAACATTCTGAGCTTGCCAGTTACTGTTTTCCTTGAATCATGACTACCATCATTTGAGGCACTGCTAGCAAGGCATCTGTTGAGGACTAATTAGCCAAGACTGCCCTTTTTCGTTCATGGTGGGTTTTGAAGCTGTGTGGCTTTTATTTAGTAGTCCTTGATGGTGTTGATGGCTTCCTTCATTCACAACTAGAAAAACTCTAGGCTGCTAAGCAGTCAAGGGAGAATCCAACTAACCCCTCCCTGCAGCTTCATCCCCCACCTTCCTCAGGGTGCGTGAAGCAGAACTTTGGGGGACTGTGGGAACTGCTAAGGATATCCCAGAAGTGTGACTGCCTCAGAAATTTGAGGGCATCTTTTTCACTGAAATGAAGACTCAGGTCCTGTATATTTTTTCCACCCAGCTACAAACCATCTAGAGAACGTTACTCCTTTCCTTCAAACTGAGGAGAATGATATGAAGTGGAGGAAGTTAAGGATTTATCAGTTTATCCTGGCAACATTTTAGTGCTGTGTTCAGAGCTGGAGATATAGCCCTCTTGTATTTTGATTCAACAAATATTTATTGAGCACCTTCTATGTACAAAGCACCATGTTGGACAGAGTGGCTGCTGATCCCACTCCACTTTTGCAGAGCACTGACACACATGATCTTAATCTAATCCAATGGGGGGGGACTTTATTGTGCCTGTTTTCTAGATGATATAACCCTGAGGCTGAGGAGGACCTTACCTAATGCCAGTGTGAGAAATAAATGAAGAGCATAACCAAGACTTGAACTCAGGGTTTGGGACTCTATTTCAGTGTAGTCCATAGAATTCATAATGTTATTTTGGGCCATGCCAATTTAGAGGAACTAGTCTCATTGAAAACAAACGGCATTCCTCTGGCTTCTTCCAGTTTACTAGGGTGTATCAAATGGGATCACAAGTATAGATGAAAACATCTCCTCTACCGTATGGACACCACCATTTTCCAATTGAATTCTGGCTCCTGGCAAAGGAAAACCATTATACTGGAAGAGGGAGCCTCAACGTTGCAACTGCTGCTGATGTCCACCATTATTGGCACAGATGCCGATCTTTATGACAAATCCAATATACCGAGCCAGCATTGCAGGTGGTGCTGAAGTCCCACTGCCCTCAGCTGCTAACACTCATTAACGTAGGCATGAAGTGGCACAGCAGCCACTGGACATTTGAGGGTATAGGCATGACTGATGTGCCAAAGCAGAGCTGTGTTGCCTGGTGCTCCGTGCACACCCACGGTATGCCGCTGTTTGGGGAGTGGGCATAGAGCTAAAAGTGATTTAGTTCAGTGGAAGTGGTGATGGGATGCTCCAGAGCCAAGAGTTCTTTTTCTATTAGACCTAGTAACAAGTGGGGAAAAAGTGGTGAGAGTCCTCCTGCTCCCTCTATGTCTGGGCAAGCATAGTCCCCATTCCCTTTGAATCAGGCACTCTCATGAGCAGAGGAAGGCAGTAACATTTTTCCCGAGATGAGACACCCTTAAGAATCAGGCATTTATGGGGCGCCTGGGTGGCTCAGTCGGTTGAGCGTCTGCCTTCGGCTCTGGTCGTGATCCCAGGGTCCTGGGATTGAGCCCCACATTGGGCTCCCTGCTCGGCGGGAAGCCTGCTTCTCCCTCTCCCACTCCCCCTGCTTGTGTTCCCTCTCTCGCTGTGTCTCTCTCTGTCAAATAAATAAATAAAATCTTTTAAAAAGATCAGTCATTTACTGCTACATTTTATGCCCTAATTCTAGTAGGAAAGCACAGGTAGTCACATGCCATTTATTAATTCAGCAAACATAAGCTAAGCACCCATTATATACCAGGTAAAAGACCTAACTCCCTCATCTTCAGCCTGCTCCCAGGTTAGAAAGGGAGTCACAAGATAAATGTAATTACAATGCAGTATGAGAAGTGCTAGGCTAGGGGTAAGCTACGGGCACTATGAGAACACAGAGGAGGGTCCTTCACTTCCCCCATCCCACCTTGGGGGATTGAAAGAAGGCTTTCTGGATGAGGTGGTGTCCGAGCTGACACATGAAGGACAAATAAAAGTCAGAACAGTATGTAAGAGATATCAGGGGGAGAAAACTTGGCACACTCGGAATGAAGGGAGGAGACAAGGTTTGGGTGAGTTGTGCTAAGATTTGGGGCTGATATATATGAAGTCTTTGTCAAGCTCATGAAGGACCATGGCCTAAGCATCAGGCCAGGGAAAGGGTTAAACCAGTGAGTGACATGGTCAGATTACATTTTAGATCACTTCTGGATGCAGAGCAAAAGATGGACCTGGGGAGGGGGACAAATAAGAACATTCCACTTTCTCTGGAAGGTGATGCTTGTGAATTGAACAACTCTGGGAGCTGTGAGGAAGGAGGGAACACCCACCAAGCCAGTCAGATCAGCCTGGCGGTCAGAGGGGTGACAGCTGTTCCAGGCACTTTCCCTGACTACCCTGTGGTGCACAAGCCCCTGGGGCAGGGGCAGGCAGCTTCATCCCGCCTTACTGCCAGTGGACACCTGTCTGACCACATAAAACTGTGCTTGGCACATGTACCCACCAGATCTGGGCGGAGCAATGAGCTTCCAAAACCACTATCATCTTCAGGAGCCTAGAGAAGCTGACAGCAAGGAGAACTCAGACCAGCCTTAGTTGGATATTGACAGCAGTGGTGGTTATAGAGTAGGGTTGGGCCTGAGGCCAAATGAGTTGGCAGGGTCTGCCTGGCCTCTGCCTTGCCCCCTTCAGCTCCATCTGTCTAATAGTGGATGTCAGCCTTGAAGGGTGCCAGCCTTTGAATCTGGCAATTCTGAAAAAGGGAAGAGGACATACAAGATGTATGCTCATGGGTGGAAGACTGCCTAAAATGTTCAGGGCTAGAAATCAGTCACAGTGTGACCAGAGATATCCTTTAAACACTGTTCCCATCCTTTGCTAGTTTTTCCTTTTGTCATTATCATTCTTAAAGAGAATCCGAAATTAATGTATCTATAAAGACATTTGCAATGGGGCCAGGGAATGAAAGCCTAATTCAAAATGACTTAAGCAAAATGAATTATTTGCTCAAATTACTGCAAGGTCCTTGAAAAGTGATACTTTAAAGCATGGCTAGGTTCAAAGGTTCAAAATCATATAAAGGCCTCTCTCCTAGCATTCCTATGCTTAGAGCATTTTAAATGCTTAGAATCCCAGTAAAAGGGGACGTTTTCTTTCCTGTGAACAAAAGTCCTGGATTTTAATTTACTTTTCCTGGTTTGGATCTTTTTCCATCTCAGACACCACAAGGCTAGGGCAACGGGAGTTTCTGATTAACTAGGTCGGGTCTGTGCCCATGCTTGGAAGTGGGAGAGATTTTATATCTCCAAACTACATGGATTAGTGTTTGAAGAATGGTGGTTTGTTAGAGGAAATATGGATAGCATTACTGGTAGAAGAGATAATACTGCAAGCCAAAATAACAGACACCTAACCTCACTGAATCTTTGGCTTACCAAGCTATGTAGACTAAGGGCAAGTAATTTGATGAAAATTCTCTGCTGATGATAATGATGGTGATGTTAATTATCATTGGTATTTTATGAAAAGATAACATAGTATAATTATATAGGTTGGTATATAGTTCAGTAATTTCCTGGTTTTCCTAGTCAGAAGAGTGGTTGAGGCACTTTGCTGGGTTAATGTATCACTTACCAGTTATAAGGGCTATGGGATGATCCAGCGCCTAGGAGACATACTCTTAAAAAGTTTCCTCAAACAACTTTATGTCATAACTCATATCAACATCAAAGTTAGATGGTTAAAATAAAATTTCCATGATAATACTCTACTATTCCAGTAACACCTTAAGGTTGTTTTTAATAAGCCCTCAAGACATTTCTCTTATACCTTTGATGGAACTGTTATTTTATCAAATACACTTATAAATTTAAAATAACATGAATACACACTCAGAATATTAGGCATAAGTTCCTCAGAGTCCTATCTGGAATTCTTGATGTCAAATTCTCTGATTACATTGGCACCAAACATTTAACACATATTGGCTAAATAAAAGGAAGAAAGAATAAATGACCATCTTACCATGTTACCCAGGTATACCCTCAGGATGACATACCCAGGTATATCCCCAAAAGTGGAATTGCTGGATCGATCATATGGTCATTTTATTTTTAATTTTTTGTGAATGTGCCATACTGTTTTCCATAGTGGCTGCATCATTTTACATTCCCATCAGTAGTGCACAGGGTTCTAATTTCTCCACATCCTTGTCTGTGGTCCCAGCAAACTAATACAGAGAGGAATTGCACTGAATTTGTAAATTGCTTTGAGGGAGGGACATTTTTAGATAGGCTGAATTTGTAACTTTGGGCTGAATGTGTAAAAATGCTCAGCCAGCAGCCAAATGTGTATGAGTTCAACTCAGTAGAGGCATTGCTCCTATATTGGGATCTATGTAAAAATGTATTCTTTTTTTATTGGGGTTGAGTTTATTATTAGAGTGGCAGTTTTCTTAAGGTGCTAGTTATAATTAGAATATATTTACCTGCCCTATTTTAACAGGCAGGAGTATTGTGTTCACACTATTTTTTTTCCATTTTCCTTTAAAATATTCCTCTCATTAAACTTCTAGGGCTGTAAAAGTGAGTTTTAGGCTAAAAATAGTATTGTTGCTATTGCTGCCATGGTTCCATGTGGAAAAAACATAGCCAACTTCTTTACAGAAAAGGAAAAAATAATTTTCTGAAAAATAATTTTTTTTAATTCTTAAGAAAGCATGAAAGCCATGCTGACAAGGAGTTCCTAAATTGACAATGGATTAAGATTTCCTGCACCAATTTAGTGGTTTTTATTATTTTCCTCTAGGCAGGACAGAAGGCAGGATTCTTCAGGTTCTTTCTAACAAACACATTGCTGGTGACAGAGGTGAAGAGCAGAAAATGAAGAATTAGACTCGGGGTTAGCAAACGACAGCTAGTGGGCCAAATCCAGCACATGACCTGTTTTTGTAAAAGAGAAAAAGAAACTGGAACATAACCATTCTCCTTCTTTTATGCATTGTCTGTGGCGACAGAGTTGAGTACTTGTGACAGAGACCGCATGGTCCACAAAGCCTAAAATAGATACTATTATGGAATAGCTTGTTGATCTTTACAGAATCAGCTTGTTGATCCCAGGACTAGACTCTTAATAAGTGATTACTGAGTAATTCAAAAGTAATTTTAAAGATGAGAAAAGTGAGAACATTAATATTATTCAGAGTGAAGGGTTCCATGTTGGCAGCACGGGACAGACGAAGAAGAGAAATAGATGGGCTCTGGAAGACTAGCCTCTCCTGGATTCCATAGAGTCAGCAGACAGAAGATCCTAGCCATGGAATGTTTACAACATGTGAAGTACGAGGCAGGCAGAGTCATGATTCTAACAATTCCTGGTGATGTTTCCAAGAAAAGATAATAAGCATGGCACCAGGGGTGAAACCAAACAGTAGGGGAATCAATGATATGTGTCTGGGTCTCACTTGTGGGGATGCGGAGCACTAGGTAGGATTTCCAGCAACAAATGTGCATGGATCCTGGGGGCTAGGCCATATGAAGTAGCAACCTAGAATACGTGGGGGAACCCAGAAATCAGAGCAGATGCAATAGCAACCACCATTGGGTTTAGTGTGAGTGAGATGAGTCCATAAATAAGAAAAGATTCTTGAAATCTGTATCAGTCAGGGTTCCGGCAAGAAACACAGGGACCCTCAAATGAAGATAATCTGAGGAGAGCACCAGGGCTTGTCTGTGTGATTGACAGAATGTGGCAGAAGTGATGGTATGTTACTTCTGAGACTAGGTTATAAAAAACTGCAGCTTCTGTCTTGGGATCTCTCTTTCTCCTTCTCTGAGATCATACTCAAGAAACTCTTTTACTGGGTGCATTAATGAAAGAGGAAACATAAATATGACACAAATAACCTGGGCCTTCCATTCTCCTGCCCCTGGCTCAGGGTGGTTGTGATTGGAGCTGAGACCTTTTATCGTTTAATCTACCCCTCCCCCCCACCCCCCACTCCCCATCCCCAAAATCCCATCCATGAACACAGAACCAACTTCTTACTGGTCCCTCTCACCCAACACAGTAATAATAGAAGTGCTGGGGTTGAGATTCTGGGGATGGTCTTTTTCACTTTTTGGATTTCTTTTGAAGAGAAAAAGAGTTCTAACCATTATTGTCTCAACTATTCATCCTACTTAGGGGGAAAGTTAAATAAATTAGAGCATTATTATGGCTGGTTTGGGAAGTTATCCTTTGAATAATACTGCACTTGGAGCCAAAATGCATTCTCTTTCTGAACCAGAAAAATTAGAATGGGCTTGATTTATATGTTTTCAAAGGGATAAAAAATATCTGCAGAAATCTGTTTTGCCTTTCTCATACAATGTCCAGTTTTAGATAATCACATACACAAAACCTTAAATACTTAAGGTAGTTCCACATGGAACTTAAAATAGTCTCTCGACTTCATCATCTATGAGGAGTACCAAGTGTCATGGTACTTGGGAGTCTTTTTCAAAGTGAACATGTCTCCAGGGGAAATTTATTTTTGGCTATGTATTTATTCATTTACTCTTTAAACATATACTGAACATATACCACTTGCTTACTTTCATGAAGTACCAGGACCATAAAAAAGAAATAAACCTCTGCCCTTGAATGGCTCACAACCAACCTAAGTGGGGGTAAGTCAGACATAGAAAGAGGACTTAATGTGTCAATAAGATTATGGAGATATTTTTGTAATTGTTTTTTTTTAACCTTAAACATATACAACTTTTATTTGTCAATTATACCCCAATAAAGCTGAAAAAATTTTGTTCCTTTTTTTTCCCATGTTTTTTTGAGTATAGTTGACACACAATGTTATATGAGCTTCAGGTGTACCGCATATACAATGGAATATTACTCAGCCACAAAAAAGGATGAACTCATGCCATTTGTGACGACTTGGATCGTCCTAGAGAGTATTATGCTAAGTGAAATAAGTCAGAGAAAGACAAATACCATATGATTCATTTATATGTAGAATCTAAAAGATAAAACAAATGAATAAACAAACAAAAAAGCAGAAATAAATGCATAAATACAGAGAACAAATTGATGGTTGCCAGAGGGGCAGGGGTGGGGGATGGGCAAAATGGGTGAAGGGGAGTGGGAGATACAGGCTTCCAGTTATAGAATGAACAAGTCACAGGAATAAAAGGCACAGCATAGGGAGTATAATCAATGGTACCGTAACAGTGTTGTATGGTGATAGATGGTAGCTATACTTGTGATGAGCAGAGCATAATGTATAAACTTGTTGAATCACTAAGCTTTGTAATGGTTTTTGATATTCATGGGAACATTTTTATCCTTATAATAAGAAATCACTAGCTTAGCCCTTACTAAAAAATGCTTGGCATTTTTACCAAACAAGAAAAAATGGTCATATATATGAAACTCTACAAGAAGAAAAAATTATAAATCTATTTATCTCATTAGGGTGGTATTTGAAAATAACAAAAATTATAGGTAGAACAATTCAAATGGAAATGGTAAGTGTGTTTCATAATTATTGGAAAATATTAGAGCAGAATTTATGCATATACTGTGTCACCACAGAATTGTTATATTATTTCAGCAATATACAACCTAATGGAATTGCTTTCATATAATTTTTTAAGAACCGAGACATCACTATAGCTTCTATAACTTTGGAGAGTTTTATGTTCAAACACTGTATCTATTACTGGTTTTTATTAATTCTAAATTTTTTTGTATTGAAACTATGTTTTGAACAGCTAGTTCTATTTAAAATTTAATAACCAGCTCTTTTTTAAAAATATGATTTCATACATATCTGGGCAACAATACTGGGTTATTTTGTGGATATACAAGGTGAGGTGATTAGATTTGTTTGTTTGTTGGTGGAGAGAGGTGCAAAGTTTAGGGATTGTCCACTTGGTAAGGAGATGAATTCTAAGTCTAAAATCTGAATTTAAGGAGCATTGAAAATACCTGAATACATGAGCCCCTGGCATCTTACCATTAATTTCTCTCAAAACCATCTGCAGATGTGTGCATATTAATTGGCTTCGGGCATTCTGTTACCTAGGAGGAGTAACACATTAGATTGCTAAAATTAGAAGGAAGGCAAAAAAAAAAAAAAAAAGTGAAAATGCAAAGCTTGATGAGCCAATGTAGTTGGGGTGTTGCAGCAAGAGAGCCTGACTGCTAAGCGGGAAGAGTCCTTAATCTCTGAGAGATGTGAGTGCCAAAAAGTGCTTGAGGCATATTACTGAAAAACAATGCTCCCCGAAGCTTATGTCTAGCTCTGAGTGTGGAGGGGTGAGGGTGAGGGTTAGTCACCATTCACACTGCCGCACATTTTTACAACATGCTTTTCATTTCATGGATTTGAATACATCAGTGAACAGGGTGATGTGTGAGGGGGCGATGGAGGAAGCCAGAAGGAAAATTGGAAGGCAGTTGGCTTTCATCTATTTTATTTGTTTAAGCTTAGGGGGGGAAATTTCCTCAGCCTTTTTAAAAAAAATCACAATAATGAAAATGTTAAAACCAAAATAATAAGAGCTACAAGTTACAGAGAGCTCGTTGTGCACTAAGCACTATTGTTTTATGTAGAGCATCTCATTTACTGTCCCCCGTACTTGCCCTTCTCTCCCCAAACAGTAAAAAGCTCTTCCAGAACTTCTTGTTCACCCTCTCCTAGCAGCACCATAAAGGGATCCCACTTTATTTGTAATTCCACTTTGTAAAGTCTCCTTCACCCTTGACCTTTTTGGAGCTTTGAGATTGTGAACAGGTGTCCCTGACAGCAAAGGGAGTAGTGTCCCTTGCCTCCTCACCCAAGGCCAGCCTCAGACAAAGGAGAGTGTGCTTCTTGGCCAGGCAGCCCTGGACACTTACTGTAGAAAGAAGTGTCTCAGTACCATCTCTATTGACGGAACTGCAAAGTTGAGACCTGCACCTACCCCAGCCTGGCCTCTGTTCCAGGTCCCACCCACTGCTTGGATAGGAGCCCTCACTCACCTGGTGCTTACGCAGTGCTAGGGCAGGGAGAATGGGTTTCCTGCCTCACAGCCCTTCCAGTGCTAACACCCTGACATTCCAGCAAATGCTGTTCACTGCTGTGGGGGATCATCTGTCTTAGATGTCTTCCAAGAAGCCTGGTGCTAAGGGGAAGACCTGAGAAAAGAGGCATGGAATAGGAGCCCCAAATATTGTGAGTGGTGCATTATAAAGACTTGGCTGCTTTTCAGGAGAACCTGATCTCCCCCACCCCGCCCCAACCTGGTGGATAGAGACTCAGACTCACTGTTCTTTTAGCAAAGAGATGCTGTAGTTCTATTCCTTTGAAAGAGCTACTGAGAGAATGAGCCAGCCACTAACACTCAGGGCACTTTCACTTTCAAAGAACTTCCCCTTTCTCTTGTTTTTTTTTTTTTTTTTTCCTTCCATCCTCCCTTCCTTCCTTCATGTCTTTTCTCCTAAACTTTCCTTTGTTGGTGGTATTTAGACATGCTGTTTTCTCTCCTCCGGGTGTGCTCTAGGGTTAGATCTAATTGTCCTGCTGTTCTAGTGTCACTTGGCATTATTATTGGGAAGATTAATGGGATGGGGGTCAGAGTTCAGCAAGTAGGCATCTGCTTGCTTGCACTGCATAGAAATGCTCGGAGGTGATCTTTAATGAAAGCTTGGAAGAGATTTGCACAGAGTAGACTGTCTTCTATCCCTCCAAAGCTGGGATGACCGAAAGGTAGTCCTTCTCTGGAGGGACCAAAAAATGAATAAACGGGAGGTAATAATATATTTACAAGGAGTTCCCTGCTTGGGATGTCTTTTCTTCTGTTGGAGAGAAAATGGAGGGAAAAACAGGGTGATTAAACAGGAAGGAGGCTGAAAATGGAAGCTCTTGAATGGGTCCTAACCAGTGGCCTGTTTTGCTCTTAGAACAATCTCACCAAAGAAGAGTTTCCACTCCACTCGCGAAGTCGCTCACCTAGCCTCTCCCCCGGCCTCAGGTTACTGTGCCTTCGCCATAGCGGGCTCAGGTTCTCCCACTGAACTCTCTTGGTGTTGACAGTTCTTCCACTTTACCAAGCGGCCAGAAGCCCCACTCAGGAAGAACTGCTTTGGCATTGGAGGCAAGGGGGACAATGGATCTATTGTTCTTTTGGCCTTCTTGAATAGGGCAAATGTCTCCTGCATCTAACCTTGTCATCAAAGGAGGCTGAATATGGAGCCCTAGGAGACTCATCTTCCTTCTACTCCTGCTTTGTTCTTTGGAAGAGGGTTTTTGTGTACCTTCCCCGCCCTCGCCCCATCAAACCTGTTTTGGGACTCAAATAGTTGCCTTTTTCTGTTCTTCACAGTGAAAGTTGGGAGGGGAAGAAAGCAGCACAGACCAGGAAACTCATTTCAGTTTAGGTACGACCTGCTGCCTGTAATTCCTTCCGGACCCGGGGAGACCAACGCCCCCCCACCCCCGCAGCACAGAGGCCAGAGAGCGGGGCCAGGAACGCCGGCGCTACAAATACACCCAGAGGAGAACCCGGCGTCACCGGGACTCGCAGCTGAAGCGGTCTCCTAGGATGGGTCGGGATCCCGTCACCGGCTTCCCGCACCGCAGGCGCAGGGAGTCCCCGCGCACCGAGCACCGTTGCGAGTGGGTTTCCCTGCTGCCTTCCGGGGACCGGGCTGAACCCCCTGCTGCTCGGGTGGGCGCAGTCTTGCCCGCCTCAACCTACAGCTCGCCCTCCTCCCGCTGCCTGCGCTCAGGAGTGAGCGCTCGGTGTCCCTCTCTGAGCATGCGCAGCCCGGCGCCCTCCCCCCCCCCCCCCCCCCCCGCTACCCCCTCCCGCCAGCCTTTTGCTCCTTCCTTTCATTAAACAAACAGGAGATCCTGAAACCTGGACCCTGTGCTAGCCGCAGCGCGAAGAGGAGGCGGAGGAGGAGGCAGAGCGCGGGATGTGCGCCGAGAGGGATCTGTGATCCCGCGCACCCCCCCCGCCCCACGCGCGCGCGCACACACTCACACACACCCGCACTCACATATACACACACTCGCACAAACACACACTCGTACACGCCCGCGCCGCGCGCTCGCCGGCTCGCTCTCCCACGCAGGCGGAATGCAGCAGAGCCCGGGGAGCGTGTCTTCGACCGCCGCGTGAATGCACCTCGCCCCCGGCAGCCGGACGGCCCAGTAGGGCTCGCGGGAGGACGCTCCGCCACGGGAGGTGAGTGGAGAGCCCGCAACCGCGGGCGGCTGCGGGACGCCGGGGCAGCGGGGGGGGGGGGGGGGGGGGGGGGCCCCCGCGGGGGGGGGGGGGGGGCAGGCTCCCGGCCGGACGCGGCGGAGCAGGTGGCCCCGACCCAGCTTGCGGGTTTCCAGGTGCAGATGAAGGCGGCGCCCGAGCGGTGCAGGGGGAGAGGGCGACCCCAGGGAGGGTCGCCTCCTGCGAGGTGTCAGATGGACCCAGCAGAAAGCTACACCCTCCCCGCTCGTAAACTTTCCTCCCCTGTCATTTGGGAAACGTGGAGACAAAGGGGGCGTGGAGGCTCCCTTCGTCCGGTTCCACCCTCCTGGCTGCATTCGGGGCTGCGACGGGAGCCGGCGTGCGGGCGGGGGCGCCCTGCAGGTAGCTGGTGCCAAGTCCTCCCGCCCGGGGCGGGGGTTGGGGTTTCTCACCCTGGCTGTAAGCGTCGCCTTTGATTTCCCCTCAGGCGTGGGCACCTGTCATCCCGCCCGAACCGCACACCCTAGGCGCGTCGTAGTGTGTGTGTGGGGGGGGGGGGGGCGGTTGTCACCTGGAGAATTGGAAGGGCAGCCTTTGGCTTTCTCATTCAGCGCTAGTGCCAGAGGCGCCGGGGTGAGGCTCGGGTCAGTGCCGGGATGAATGATGAGTTACTGAAAGGCTTGCCATAATCACCTCCTGGACACGCTGGACGCGGGGATCTCCCCTCCCGCGGGAAGGTGCTGTCTTCGCTCACACCACGGCGGCAGCACTGGGAGCTGGGTTGGGGCTGCTGTGGCGGCGGCAGCAGCTGGGGGCAGCTGGGGCTTTATTTTTGCCCTGGGGTTTTATGACACACACAGGTGGAATATGTGGAGGATTCTGGGTTATTTTTCTTTGTGGGGATATCGTTTTCCCTTTTAACCTCTTTCGCGGGAGGGATTCTCTGCAGCCTGGTATCTAGCTGGTGGGCAGGCACCGTTTTGAATATCTCTTAGGTCCCTTAGGGAAGAGGTCCCCAGAAAAGGATTTCCTAAAATGCCAGCCCCATTGGGGCGGGGCCTCAGAGTGCGATGCGCCTGCCGGCACCTGGGAATCACCTCAAATCTAATGGCCCTTTGAAACAGCAGAGACTGAGTCAGCGTTTGAGGAGTCCAGGACTGGGACAAAGGGGACTGGAAGGGGGACAGATGATGGCTATTTAGGATAGGAGTGACTAGAAGCTGATTAGGCAGAGAGAGGTCCAGTGTGAGGCAAGGTACCCGGCAGGCTTCACTGAATTCATATACCCCTTCTACTTCTATGGATGGTGGTTTTTATTCGCGGATGGGACTCTAATATGGAGATTTCTGGAATGTCACATCTGGGGTAGAAAAGACTTGATTATTCTTGGGCTAACCTTGAGCACAATCACAAATTCTTTAAGTCTAGAGAGTGCCATGTGCCAAAGTTTCTCCATCTTGACATTTTGTTTCTACCTGGGATGTTCAGACAGGTATATTTTTGGCTTTTCTATATCTCAAGACCTTGGAAGAGGAGAGTGTGGGGAAACTGGAAGCCAGGCTGATGCTGATAGAAGAAAACACTAGAAGCTCAGATCCAAAATTTGTGGCTATGGGTTGTCAGAGTGTTCTCTTCATTTTAAGATGATAGGTAGAGGCCGCCTCTCTGCTGCTCTGGGGACCTTTTTTTAATATTAATTTTTAACATTTTGTAACTTCTTTGAAGTGGGAGAGAGCATAATATACATGAAGCTAACTGAGAAAGTTCACAGATAAGAGAGACTTTGACTCACAAGTCAACATAGCCAAAGGTGAAGAAGTTTTTGAGAAAGAAAAAAAGGGGGGAGGTGGATTGGTAAAGGAATGCATATTATTAAAACAGCTTCGATTATATGACTTTTAAAAAGTTTTTATTCAAATTCCAGTTAGTTAACACACAGTGTAATATTAGTTTTGGATGTACAATATAGTGTACTTCCATACATACAGCTTTTATGCTTTTTAAAAAGCATTTAGTAAGATAGAAATCTGAAAGCTCTTTTTCTTTTTTTAAACAATTAGTGAAGACCTTTCCACAGATGTTTTCAAGTTGATATTGGCATAGAGGGGGTTTAAATAAAATTGTCAGCATTTGTCCTTCTAATTTCATGGTGAACATTCTGATCATTTACTTTGCAAAACTTGGCAAAGAAAGATTTTTTTTTTTTTGCTTTTTACTAGAGCTCTCTTTTCTCTCTCTATGATATATTTCCTCTTTCTATATTTGCAAGCTCAGTTCATTTTGATTATATACAGATTCTATTTACAAGTATTTTTTGACTACCTATCCCACATTTAGCATTGGAAGTCGTATAAAAATGTATAGCATAGTTCTGGGCCTCAAAGATTTTATGATCTAGTTGTAGATACAAGATTAACACACATGAAATAATTAGAGGGTAGGATAGCTCTGTACCACACAGTGAGTTCTTAACATGTACGCTATATACTTCATTCTCCCTCCTGGATTTTCTCAACATTCAAAAAACACACATCAGTACTTATCATGTGCTGGGGCCTGGGGGAAAAAAACAACAAAAAAGCCACAAGGAAGTGAAAAATAGTCCCAGCTTTCAAGGTGGGGGAAATAGGTATTTAGCTAACTATGGTGCAGTCTATTTAACTGTTATAATTATAGGTTAAACCAAATGCCAGTAGTACAGATATGTGTTTGTTTGTTTGTTTGTTTTCCTTCCCCTGGGGTTTTGAGATATTTTAAAAAAATGAATAGTCTTTTACCAAGTAGAGAAGGATAGAAAGGACAGTCCAAGCAGAGGAAATGTGTGAAAGTGCCCAATGAGGTAGGATATCTGTAAGCCATCCTGTGTGGCTAGAGCACAGGGTGCTGGAGTGCAGATACAGAAATGAACAGCAGCTGGGTCACATTAACTGACAACTAATGTCGTGGAGTCCGTGTTTGGATAGAGATATGCCCAGGATGCTATAAAAGCACAAAGGGAAGGCATCCACCTAAAGGAGGGTGAGACGATCAAAAAGCTTTCTTAGGGAGGTTGAGGTGAGCTGAGTCTTGAAGGACAAGGAGAACAGAAGGGCTTTCCAGGCAGAAAAAAACTATATGAGAACTGGAAGTAGTTCTGTGTGTCTGTGGTGAGAGATGTGGGTTCTTAGCTCCACGGAATAGCAAACTATCATGGCAGAGATCAAGTGTGAATGGAAATATCCCAAGCAAAAGAGCTTCAGTTTTATCTGGAAGACTTGGAAAGAGTTTGAAAGTTTGAGACATGATTGGGTTTGCATTCGAGAAAGATGACCACAGTGTGGAGGATGGATTGGAGGTGGGGAGACTGAAGGCAGGGAGCTTATTGTGGAAATATAGGTGTGAAATGATGAGGATGGTGGCAGTGGCGTGGAGAGGAAGATAGGTGTGCTTTGTCTGGGAGACAAGTGGAAAAAGTAAACCCTGCTCATCTAAGAAGGGCCTCCGGCCTGTGCTCCCACCCTGCCTTCCACTTGCCCAGCACTCACTTGTGTGGCTCTCCTTACTATATTTTAAGGGAAAGGTATTCACAGCCGAATTCCTGTCATTCATCACAGTCTTGGTACGGAGTAGGAACTCAATATTTGTTGAATGAAAGACTAAATCAGTGAATGAGAAATCCAGTCATAACGTGATGATCTCTCCATTAGAATAGTAGAAGCTAAATCATGACTTCATTTTTCCAGGGTGATCAGCCTTTGGGAGGTCAGTGACGAAATGATTCAAGAACTTTCCTATGAAGTGCCAATAAGAAGCAGCATTGTGACATCACACTTTTTATATTTAAAAAATTATATCATCAGCCCATTGTGGAAGCGACGGCACTTAGCACAGTTCCTGATTCATAGTAGGCTGGTGGTAAATGTGAATTCCTCTTTCGTTTCCCCTTACTTGTCAGAATTTCCTAATTTCATGTGCTTTGCTCAAACTTTTAAAATAGTCTGGAGGTAGGGCGTTTGTAAGCCACAGTGTCTCATTTGAAGAGCTCATGGCATCTTGGCATCCTGGAATGAGGGCCAGGCAACCCATGTTCCAACCATGCAGCTCTGGGAATTGGGTCTCTTACTGAACCAAAAACAGGCATATTGAGGTCCAATCTTAAAATCCCAATAGGAGATGTCAGAACAGGTAAGAAACATGAGAATTTGTTTTCAGGTTGACTACAGGAGATGAAAGAGAACAAGTGTCAAAGATAGCATTTTGGCCTTGACCTTTGGGTGGGTGGTGGCAGAGCAGCGGGGAGGGAGGTTAGCTCAGAAAAGTGAACGGCTCAATACCATGTTGTGGACATTAATTTTGGAGTGGCACTGGCACATTCTGGAAAGCACATAGTACAGATCCCGGGGGGAGTGATTTCACAATAAATGCCAACTATTGTTTTTATTAAAGGAGGATGGAGAGAGCAGGAGATCCCAGAGCAAAAAACTAAATCTCAGCATTTAGCAAAATTTCGGGATGTGGGAGAGCAGTAAGTACCAAAGTACCAAAGAAAGTTCCAATAGCTTGTCCCAACTTAGCAAGCCAGTAAGTGGCAGAATCGCCTCAATTTTAATAATCCTATAAACTGTCTCTCTTTATCAAGTGTATAGATTACCAGGTTGATTTTAAGTGCAGAGAAGTTGAAAAGATTGAAAATAGGGAACTGAAAAAAGACAGTGAAAAGGGGTTCACTGTGACCATTAGGAAAGCAGTGTTAGTACAGCACCGTGCTCAGAAGCCATATTTCCAGGGGTTGAGTGGGGAACGGGAGGTGAGAAAACCCAGGCAAATTAGTCATTTATGGAGTCTGGTGGGGGAAGAATTTGGGGCCATAGGGAAAAGGTACAGTGAACCTCAATCAGTTTTTATCAAGGGGGAGCTGGTGGGGAGAGCTCGTGTCTAAGGAGAACAAAAGGTGTGGGAAATGAGAGCAAGAGAGAAGAGACAGAGGAGGAAGGACACCTCTTTGCAAGAGCATAAGAGGATGGATTTGAGAAAAGATGTGGAGTATGCTCCTCTTTTCCATAACTAAATAACTGAGGTGCTTGCTACAGCCCAGAGAATCCAGATCCTTGAGTGTCCTGGAAACTCAAGGAGGCTGAGTGCCATACTCTAAGGGTGTCACTTGGGCATACAGGATGATGAACCTTGTGAAGACAGCCCGCTGGCCAAGAGCAGAGACTCTGGAGTGAGACAGGCTGTATTTGAATTTTAGCTCTGCCACTCAGCTGTGCGACTTTGGGCACATGGTTTACTTCTCTGTGCTTCACATTACTCTTGCCTGTGATATGGTGCTAGCCATCTTAACCCATCAGATAGAACTGTGACAATTAGTTAATATTTGTAAAGCTCGGCACAGAGTAAGTGCTCACTGTATAGTAGGTATTACGTGTGACCACAGTGAGGTCACAAACATAAAGCTTTGACGTTATGCTCAGGACCCCAGTGATTGTGTGCTTTGATGTTCATTTAAAAAAATAAATTTGGTTGGTTATAAATATCTGGCTCTAATCCTGTCTTCCTAACTGTAGGAATTAAGTCAGCAGACACAAATATGGCAGGAGCCGAGTGGCGCCACCATCGGAAGCCTAGATGGAGCAGCTATGTGCTGGGTGTGTCTGCTCATCACATTTGCCTAGTTGCCTCCTTCTCATGCCTTTCTGGGGAAGATGAAAATGTGTTTGCCTTAGGCTGGTCCTAGCATTCTTCAGGCTCATAGGCACCACACAACAGCTATTTAGCTGTTCAGCAAATTGTTTGCAGGGAAGTGACTGCATGTATTAATTATAGCACCTCTTTGGTACTGAAGGATGTAAACTCTAAATATCTCAGATGTGAGATTTGCAATAATTCTTGGGAATTAAAAGCCTCCCATCTTTATGGTAAAGTGTGTGGTGTGTTCTAAAATCGCATCCCAGTGGAAATGGAAGCCCTACCATCTAGCTAATTGGCAACAGAGCAGTGACTGGAACCCAGGTCTGACCATAACCCAGTGCTCTTTGCCTTATACTCTCCATATACTTTTATTACTGCTCTGTAATCAAAGACTGGTTTTGTTTGTTTCATTTACCCCATTTATACTAAGTACCGCCCATACTACACTTAACTACGGTTCCCCAACCGAGAATTTTCTTTGTTACCTCCAGGTCTTTGGCCACGCTGTTCTCTTTTTCTGGAACTCCATCCTTGCCATCCCTAACTCCTTTAGTCCTTTAGGCCAAATGTCTTCCTAGGGAAGGTTGTTCTGGCCTTTTAACTAGGGTTGGTTTTTCTTTCTGTGTGTTTCTGTAGTCCTTAACTTGGTATTTTCAGCACCTCACAGAGCACTTTTCACAAAGTAACTGCTCAGTAAATGTTGTGGATTGAATGGCTGGCACAGTGAATGAATCTTGTCCTTTTGAGTCGTTGCTGATGTTCCAATAATGCAGCTTCATGCTGTAGAAAATCATAGACTTTGCAAGTCCACGGGGTTGCTGGAAGGTTTCTAATCAGACTTCTAAGTGAAGCAAGATGAGGAGACTGAGAATCAGAGAGGTTCAGTGACTCATCTGAGGCCATGTAGCCAAGTAATGTGAGGGCTGGGACCAGATGCCAGTTACTGATTTCAGATGCAGGGTCTACCCAGGGCCTGGATCAGGGTGGGCTGAGGGAGGAAGGGTTATGCAAGTGCATGGTTAATTCCCATCTTTGTTTAAAATGTTGACAATTTGTTCATCGTGGATTTTTGGCAATAATTTTGATTTTTCTTTAATTGCATTAAAATATTGTTTATCTTGATTACTAAATTTTTTGGCTCCCTCCTCAATTTTGCCTCCAGTGCAGGTGCCCCACTGGCCTCACCCTGGTTCCAGCTGTGCCTTCCACAAAGCAGGAGGGAGAGTATTTCATAGCCTCCCAACACTAGTGTAAGAATGCAGTCACAGTATGTATGGTATAGACCCTAATTGGAAAATTCAAAGGAAACACCATTCAACATGGTGGTGGGAGCTATTAATAAACGTTTCATGACCTGGCTGATCTGCTACTTAGTTAGCATTATTACATTCACAGTATAAAGCAAGGCCAAAAGGAAAAAATGAAGTTGAGTAAAAGCTCTATCTACCTATCATCTATCTATCTCAGGGCTAAGGACAATGTAAAGATCATCTTCATTTTTAAGTTTATATATGTCTGTATTTTTGAGTTTTTTGAAGATCCAAGATGGAAAAAAAGAGAAAGTTATTCTACCCATCAACTTGGCTGGTTTGGGCTTATGGTACTGCTGGCCTGTTTTGAAGATTTGTGGTCATAATGTTAAAAAAAAAAAAACAAAAACCCAAACCTTGGCTATTTCTGCCAAAAAATTAGGAAAGGAAGGAAAAGGACTGCTAATAGAGATGAGAAAGAGTTAAAGGGAGGGAATTTTGAGGGGGTGTCTACTAAGTACCATCCACGGCACTACTATGGAGTATAGAAGAGGCTTTACATATTATTTCCTTAATTTCTCCAACATGCTGGAATAGACATTAATATCTTATTCGGCAGCTGAGCAAAGGTCAGTTAGCTTTCCCAAGCTTTCAGAGCTGGAGCTGGATTCAAACCTCGGTCTGAGTTCAAGGCCTGTGCTCATCCCACTTCATCCTTCCGATTCTCAAAGGCTAGGGGTGACAGATCACCCCATCACCTTCCACCATCCTCAGAGCCTTAGGTACAGCGTGTCAGCAGCTTGTCTGGGTTCACTAGATGGGAAGTCAGCAGTCAGCTCCCCTCCCTGCTATTATTCCCTCCTTCTGTGGTACATTTATCTTTTCCCATTCATCAATAACAACAGAAAGCAGAGATGCATACACATAGGAAATAAATACCCCTCTTTGTGTGAATGTCATAAATTTTTCCATGACATGAAAGCACATATTTTATATTGCCTCCATTATGTCAGAAAGGGCTTTTTCTTTGGGTACTATAGCATCAAGTGTTCTAGAAAAGCTCACAGACACAGACTAAAGAAAAGGTGATCATAATTACTGGAGCAAATCCATCACAATGAGGGGTAATGTATTTGCATGGCTGATGGTCAAGGGTTTCTGGGTGCTCTTTTTATTGATGTTTCTGATGAATAGCATGGAGAATTGACCCCCACTCCCAGCCTTTTAAATTCAATGAAATCCATAATCAAGTGAAATCGGACATAATTAACAAATAAAATCTGGGGGTGCCTGGGTGGCTCAGTCGTTAAGTGTCTGCCTTCAGCTCAGGTCATGATCCCAGGGTCCTGGGATCAAGCCCTGCATCGGCTCCCTGCTCGGCGGGAAGCCTGCTTCCCTCCTCTCCCACTCCCTCTGCTTGTGTTCCTGCTCTCACTATCTCTCTCTGTCAAATAAATAAATAAAATCTTTAAAAAAAAAAAAGAAATAAAATCTGGTCGAGAGCAATGCTGTTCAGCTCAGAGCTCTACAAGCTGAGCATGCTTTATCATTCATCCCATCTCCCAGCCTTTGCTAGCTATTGCTTCCAGGCAAACCCACACACTCAAATGCTCTAATAATCAGCCCACAGCCTTCTCTCCTGGGGGTCACAGGAACTGAAAGGAAAAAAAAAGTAAGACCATTTCATTCACACTTGTATAACTGGAAAAAACATGGTCTCTGTGTGTGTGGTTTTCTTTCCCCTGCAGTGTAAAAAGCAAGGCAGTATCTTTAGGTTTGAGAAAATCTTTTGGGTTTAGTTTTTTACATAGGCTGACATGTAACATGTGAGACAAACAATTCCTGGCCAGATTAATTTGGAACAATTAGAGTGTTTTAGCAATCAAAACCCTCAACAATGATATAGGTGCCACAGTGTGATAGAAAATGCAGATGTAATGAAGTACATGGTGTAGAAAGTAAAAATCAGTCCTATTTCTGCTCCAAACTCTTTCACAGAAAACCACTGTCAATTGTTTAGTGTATGTGCCTCCGACCTTTTTGGTTCATTAACCTTTGCATATGTTGTTCTTTTTTTCTTTTTAAAGGTGAGATTATACTTTACATACTATTTTACCGTTTACTTTTAGTTACAATTTCAAACAAAAGCGATTTTTAGTGTAATAAGCATCTGGTAAATATTACTGTTGTATGAGAAGGATGAGTGCTGCTTTCCATCCTAAAATAGGGCTCAGCTGATACATGCTGGGGTCTTTGGCCATTTGTCCCCATGTATATTTTGTAGATATGGTCAAAGACCTGATACTTTCTGTGCTCCTTCTAGGAGCCACCTACTATACCATGTGCTTTCAGGAGCTTACCTTCTATCTAGCAAGAGATAAAATAATTAGGTGACTTAATTTGGACTTAATGAATGGCAACAGCTGTAAATTCTCCTTGATTCACAGGATTGCTGGAAGGGAGAGTCTATTCAATTGTCTTATTTCTTTTAGATGAGAAAAGGGTCCATTGAGGTTAACTGACTTCTCCAGGGTCCCCAGTGATTGGAGAGGCTGGGATGACAGGCTGGTTTCCAGCCTAGTAAGGCAGTGCTGATTCCATTATACCTGACTGCAAAGCAGCGCTCACATCTGGAAGAGGGAACAAGGGAACTTGCTTCACAAACACTAGTTTGAGCAACAAATCCCTAGCAAATTGAGACTCATGCTTTACGTAAATATTCTCACCACAAGCTGCTGCTGAGACGGTCTCTCCATCCTTGCTCCCCTCCCTGCCTCTCTCACCACTGCCCAGGCTCTACCTTCTCCTCCCGGGCCTGATATTCTCCCACTTTACTAAGACTCTGAAGGTAGGCAATAGTCTGACCCTAATGTTGAGATGAGAGGCTATCTACCTGACCTAGGGAGGGTGTTCTTCTGTAAACATATTAGCAGAGATTTATTTTTTCAGTTTCACCTCTAGCCATCTTGAACCTTAAGAAATGAGTTCCAAAATAAATGAATTTTACCTGCCAACTTCAGTCAAGGCAGGAACTCTTTCTTATATTAACTGATGATTTTTTTCTTCGTGGTGGGAGCATAAGTAATACTCTGATTCCTAAATGCTCTAATTATCTTTCGCTGCTGTGGAGGCAGGATCCTGTGGTGGGCTAATAGCTTGGGCTGTGGAGACAGATGGAGCTGGATTCTAGTCCCAGCTCTGCCCTTCCCTGGCATTGCAGTATTAGGCTGGGCCCTTTGTTGTTTGCAGACTCAGTTCTCTCATCTGTAAGATGGAGATTATAAAAGTACCTTCCCTCCCCGGACGAGATTTTTTGAGGAATAAATAAATTACTTGCCATTAATATAGAGTTTAGAACATAATAAGGACCAAGGACATTGTAGCTACTATTATTCATTATTGATTACACATACATGATGAATAGCCCTCAGAACCACTTAGATGTCAAGCTTTAAAATACCCGGTTGTCACATTTTCTTCCATAACACTTTAACCTCCTTTTATTTGTTTGTTTGGAAATTAAGACGTAAACCAAGAAGCTGAAAATATGCATCATTACATTGGTAACCCCAAAACTTTGTCAGTTCTTTGTCAGAATATCACCTTCAGCTGGTCCTAATGCATGAACCATGGAATTCAGAAGCATAGCAAGGGGTGGGAAAATAGAGGGGTTTGTTTAATACATCAAAGCTCTGCTTTAAAGAATAAATCTCAGCCCTCATTCTCTGCATCTTTCTACTTTGATGGAACTGCTTCGGAATTGATGAAAATGTATGCCTTTCTCAAATATGAAGACAACCTTATTAAACACTACTGGTTAGATACATACCGTAGGTCTCATTTTCCTTAGTTTACTGGTAGGTTATCTAGATAGACATATATATCGAATCCCAGTCACTCACTCAGTGCTGGGGTCTCCTCTTTTACACCACATAACAAGAAGCTATCCAGCATCTCCTTTTCAGCATTCCTTCTCCTTTTGGGTGGCCATAATGGATTTACCCAGCATTGAGGCTGATTGGATCTGAGCTGTCGTTGGCCAGGATCCAGAGAGCTGGGGCAGAGAATGTAACCTTGATGTGCATCAAAAATGCAAACATACTTTTACCTCAGGAGTTTGCACTTGCTGTCAACTCAGTCTAGAATGCCTGCTTTGCAAAAAGCTACATCTCTCATGCTCTTACCATTTTATACATCATGTCTTCATCAGACAGAGAGGTCTTCTCTGGTCATTCTGTCTATAAAACACCCAGCCGATTCTTCTTTCTCTTTCTTTTCCTTTCTTTTTTCTTTTCTTTTTTTTTTAGAGAGAGAGCGGGAACAGGGGGAGGGAGAGGGGGGCAGGGCAAAGGGAGAGGGAGACAGAGAGAATCTTAAGCAGACTCCACGCCCAGCACGGAACCTGATGTGGGCTCGATCTCATGACCCTGAGATCATGACCTGAGCCAAAATCAAGAGTTAGACACTTAACTGACTGAGTCACCCAGGTGCCCCATCTTTAACTCTTTACTCCGCTTTACATTTCTTTATTAATATTGACCACCACCTTGCTTTTCATATATATGCTTACTTACCTATTTGTGACCTGTCTCCTCCTACTAAAATATAAACAAGATGATAGACTCTATATGTCTTGTCCCTTTTTACATCCCTAAGACCTAGAAGAGTGCCTGTCACATTCTGTAACTTTAATTGAAACTTATTGAATAAATGAATTAAAATGTAAAGAATTATTGGCATCTTGAGAGTGGATCTAGGAAACCAATAGAAATCACTAAATCTAAAAGACAGAAGATGAGACAATATCTAAAAATGTGAGATAGCTACAGAGTTCTGCTGGGCAGATCTGAGAATGCATACTGGGAATGAGGCACAAGGTAGGGCGTGGCCACAGAGGATTGCTCTAAATGAGGCAGAGGGTCTCAGTTAAGCAGCTCTCAGACACATGGGGTGCTGGTGAGTGGGGCACATCCCTCGAACTTACTTTTGCATGAGTCCATTTTATTGTGTACAACTTGAAACATTAAAATATTCTTCCTGATTGAGCCAAATTCTTCCTCTCTCTAGCTACATGGGATCAGACGGCCAGATTTAGGGGTGCAACTCATATGAAGAAGATAAAATTAAATGGTGCCCAAAGAAATCAAACTTAATTTTATAAAAAGACTCTTTTATATAGTGCTCCAATAAAATGAGCAAATTGGGCACAGGTTAAGAACTCATAAGGAAAATACCTTTGGAAAACTAAAAACACTTAGCATGTATACCCTCTTATCTTTGTATGTCACCCACTATTGAAGAAATGTATATTTGTATAGGAAATCTAGCTATCATGGGATCTTTAAATATGAGGTTATACCTGGTTACTAGGTTTGCCTTGGGGTCCAGCGTTGACAGGTATTCTGTGTGGTTTGTTGCATTCGTGTAATCAGGGATACAGCAACCAGAGGCAGTTCTCTGAAGGGCTGGACCACTCCGAAATTGTCCCAGAGTTTCTCCTGGAGAAGCTGTACAAGGTGTGGCAGCCTTGCCTAAACACATGAACCCGGGTCTTGATCTCTGTGAATTTCCTTGGAGAACAGTTATTATATTTTTTTCTAAAGATTTATTTATTTATTTGAGAGATAGAGCATGTGATTGGGGGGATGGGGGGCAGGGGAGGGGCAGAGGGAAAGGAGAGAGAGAATCCTCAAGCAGACTCCCCGCTGAGTGCAGAGCCCAACACAGGACTCCATCCCAGGACTCTGAGATCATGACCAGAGCCGACTGCGCTACCCAGGTGCCCCCAGTTGTTAGATTTTTTTATGGTTCTTTTGCTTTGAGCAAAAGTTTCCACTGCCTCAAACACCAAGTTACCAAAACTTATCGAAGCTTACCAAACTTACCAAACTAAATGGTGCTTACCAAAGACGCTTACCAAAACTAATCGAAGGGAAATGTAAAAATTTTGGAGTTTAGCTATGTTAAAAGAGGATATAATATAGTCATTCTTTTTTTTTCTTTTTTTAAAGATACTGTATCTTCAGATTATTTCTTTTTTTTAAAGATTTTTTAATTTATTCATTTGACAGAGAGAGAGATAGCGAGAGCAAGAACAAAAGCAGGGGGAGTGGGAGAGGGAGAAGCAGGCTTCCCACCGAGCAGGGAGCCCAATGCGGGGCTCAATCCCAGGACCCTGAGACCATGACCTGAGCCGAAGGCAGACGCTTAAAGACTGAGCCACCGGGCGCCCCTGGAATAGTCATTCTTAAAAGATGTCAGCCTTCAGAAGAGTCATCAGGAAAAGCCAGTCTGGGGGCAAGTGATGAAAAACTAAGCTATATCTTTATACATGAAGAAAATTGAATTTATAGGAAAAGAACTGAAAGAAATCTAAACATTCAGAACTAGGTCAATTGATTGTCTAGTGTTACAGGAAGGATAAAGTCATTGGAGAATAAATCAGAATTTATCAGATGAGTACCTTTTCTAATAAGGCATCTGGCAGATAGAATGTTCTATAGTCTTTCACCAGAGGGTGATCCCCAAGAGGGGATCTTCCTTCTCTCTTCCTCCCAGATCTCACTTTTGCTATAAATCTTTGTTCTTCTACCTTTTCCTCAAATTCTAGATTCTTTGTTGTTAGTGGATTCAGGAGACAATTCATGAAACTAGGGTTTCTTTTTTCTCTTGTTTCTCCAGAAAGCCTGTGGGGACCATCCCAAGGATACTTAATGTCAAGATTTTTTCTGGCTTTTTAGTAGCAAAGAGATATCTACCCACCTACAGTTTCCCTCATTTTTCCCTCCCAGGTGCTAGATTCCCCCACCTCTTTCCTAAAAATAATGCTAAGTTACCTTTAAGGTAGATTCAGCTTCCAAGTAAACCTGCTTCTGAACATCCAGAACCACAGGAAGAAACTTGAGGACTTTTCCTTTTCTTCAAAAGTAATTTTGATTTATTTCTTGATTTGAGTTTAGGAAATGGCTATAATATAAGGGATTATACTTTGGATCAAAAGGAAATTTTATTGAATTATAATTCCCTGGATGATATTTTACAAATGAAGATGATTTAAATATTGTTAAAATGTGAATTAAAAAGAATAATTGTTCCATTATTATGGGAGATAAAACACAATGTTCACCTTAATAATTTTTCTGTATGGACTTCACCCAGGATAGTTTTTCCTCCGACATTTTTCCCAGTCTTCAACCCCTTTTCTACAGAGCTACCTATTCCTTGCATTGTCTCTGTCTATGCTCTTGCTCATTTTATTTTATTTTAGGAAGATTTTATATATATGTGTGTGTGTGTGTGTGTGTGTGTGTATTAGAGAGAGAGCGCACGCATGCACATACTTGAGCATGTTCACGGGGAAGGGCAGAGGCGGAGGTAGAGGAAGAGGGAAAGAATCCCAAGCAGACTCCACTCTGAGCATGGAGCCCAGTAGGGCTTGATCCCAGGACCCTGAGATCATGACTTGAGCCAAAACCAAGGGTTGACTGCTTAACTGACTGAGCCACCCAAGCATCTACTCTTGCCCATTTTAGACAATTTTTGCTGCTAATCCTTAATGTATGACTCCCACTCCCTCCCCACCCAGACAGCTTTGCAGCCCATACCCATCCTGGCTCCTGAAAGAGAACATAAAGATCACTTGGAAAAGGTGGAATGTAGGGAAGGTATGAAACTTCAATCAGAAGATCTGAATTTGAGCCTTGATACATCACTTACTCACTGTGTGACCAAGAGTTTTCTCAACCTCTAGATTTCATTGCTTCATTTATAAAATGAAGACAAGGGTAACTCATAAAGAATTGTTTTGAAATGATGAATGAGAAGGTAAACTGAAAAATTCTGCAAAAGTGTTCATTTATTAATATAGTATTACTAATTCAGCACCATCATTTTGTAGAGAATGAAGGGAGAAGAGGTAACTCTTCCAGGAATGCAAGACTCAAATTTTTACCGTTCATTTGGCATTTGAAAGCCAAATCATGTAGTATGAATCAGGGAAATATATGTGCTGGCATATATATTTCCCTAGGATCAGATGTGTTTCTCTTTGATATGACTTGGAATTGTTCTGTGGTAAACAGAGTATATGTTTGGCATTTATACAGAGGATCACTTTACCTAATTTGCCCAAAACTACTTACCTAAAGCTATTAAGTTTTTTGCTTACTGTGTTCCCATTTTGATATGAAGTGTGTCAGAGGAGTTGAGAAGATTCTCAGCCTTGTTTTTAAAACTGTAGGTGGTTGGAGATTGGGCTGCTTACAGAAGAGGAAAATGGAGAGGACAAAGAGAGGAAGGGTCTGAGCTGATCCAGAAGGAGTCAGCACTTTCAGATGAACCTAAAATATAGCAGAAGCCTTGCCAGATATGGCTGTGGGGTCTGAAAGCATCAAACTCAGTAAAAAATAAAGGTCCCATGCCCTTTACCTCTGTAGGGTTTGAGAAAACAAAACTCTTTTGATGAAAATCATCAGGAAAATTCAACTGGATAAATAGGCAGGTGGATTGCAGTTTTAATGAGAAGCTAAAGTTGAAACTGGATACCTTCTTTTTCTTTGATTATTAGAATATTTGAGTATGTGGTAAATATTTGTTGAATAAGTGAATAAATGGAAGAGTAGTGGATAAGGAAATGAACTCAAAGAGTCATGGGTGAATGGGATTACGCTGAGCTTCTGATGCCAACTAGATGCTAGATGCCCAGTGGAACAACTTATTGGGCATTAGGTAGGGAGAGGGCAAGCCAAAAATGTTCTGGGTTAGAGATTCCAAATGATTGTTCTTAAGAAACTTATTTTAGCAAGACAGGGTCAGATCAGAGGCTTGTCCTAAAGGTATATACGTGGTAAGCTTTTATGCCACCTGATGCTTGAAGAGTTTATGATATCTTTGTCCTGCCCCTGAGATGGCATAGAATAATGAGGCAAATAAGGACTCTAGAGTCCAACAGATGATTTTCAGTTCTGCTTTACTAGCTTTGACATAGGCAAGATATTTAACCTCTCTGACCTTTAATTTCCTCATCTAAAAATGGACTAACAACACCTACCTCATATGATATTGCAAGTATTTAAGCTATCTGTAAATTTCCTGGCATGTTGTTTATTTCCAATAAATGTCAGTTGCCTTCTCCTTTCCTTACTGTTGGACAAAATATCAGCAACACCTTCAGATACAGACATGTTAAAAACAAACTGAGGGTTCTAGAGGGGAGGGAGGTGGGGGGATGGGTTAGCCTGGTGATGGGTATTAAAGAGGGCACGTACTGAATGGAGCACTGGGTGTTATACACAAACAATGAACCATGGAACACTACATCAAAAACTAATGATGTAATGTATGGTGATTAACATAACATAATAAAATAAAAAAAAAGAAAGAAAGAAATTTAGAATCATATTAACTAACCAACACTGGTTTTCCCTGCAAAATCCAGCATATAGATTCTTAAGCATGTTTGTGTTTATAAGTGCACTACACTGAGGGCCTGCTAAACACAAACTTCACTTTATCAGTTGCTCTATGTGGACTTTACCCAAGAAAGTTTCTTTTGTGACATTTTCCTGGTCTCCTGCCCCTTTTCTCTGTGCTCCCTTTCCCTTGCATGTCTTTTTATCTACGCTCTTGCCCATTTTAGACAACGCTTGCTGCTGATCCCTAATGAATAACTCCCATCTCCTCCCTCAGACAACTCTAAAGTCCATACTCCCACCCAGGGCAACAGGAGAATTACCACATGCCACGTTTTTCTTTTCCATCATCTACCCTGATTCATCATCTCTCTTATTCTTTACCAATGTCAATGCTCCCTTTTCCTCTTTTAACTTTTCCTCAACCATTAGTTCCTTTCATTTATTCTTTGTGTTACCATTCTTTCAAATCTTGCAATTATTTTAATGTATTTATCTTCTTTATGTGTCCCTATTAGTATATGGTCTTTAAAGTGAAGCTTATTGAAATCCAAGCTTGTGTAGTCACACCGGTCTTTCTAGATAACCTACCTTTCCTTCCCCAGCAGAGTCATTGATAGTTTTTTTCAGTCATATTTTTACTCTTGAGACTCTCCTCCTCCCATATTATACCAAGCCCTTTTAGCTCTTTCTAGAATTTTAGATTAGGGGATTTTGTTCCTTTATTCCCTGGAGTCCTTAAAATACTCCTCCTTGGCTATCATGAACTCTTCCATTCCTGTTATAAGGATGTTTCCCTCATTACACATTCTCATTCCATGTTGATGAGAATAGGTTACAGCCTAGTCTACCTAATGACCTTATCTGCTCTGAGAAATGAAATCACAAAACAATGCTAAGTGTATATCTGAGCTTTGGGTCAATCAAGTTGTGTTTTAGCCAGTAGGTGAATATTTGTCTTTTATCCCTGATCTTCCTCACCCGTGGTGTCCATTCTGTAGTTTGTATCAGGAATACACCATTCCTTTCCTTAATCAGCCCAAGAGGTCTCCACTCCACTCCCCCAGTGGTGTCACTTCAGTTTCTCTTCCCTTTTATTTTTAACTCCCAATGTAGACTGTGACCGGCATGAATCCATCCTCAGGTCTGAACCACGTGATTTCCTCACCATCTGATGCTCAGTGTTTGTACTTTAAAAATCTATGTTTATAATGGTCATGTTGTAGGTATTTCTTCCTCCAAATACATCTGTGACTATAGTTTATTTTGAATAGTATCCCATTTTGAGCAGCCCTTTCATTTCTTTTACTTCTTGTCCCGTTTGATTACTGTCATGTGTTTCTTTTCCTGAGGTGGCTGGTTTTGTCTAAGATATTACTAAGATTTTTAGGAAGTGAATCTTTATTGTTTGTGGAGATGTTTTAGCTTAGGTAAGTAAGTCTTGTGATTTTCCTCAAATTGTACCATATTGGTAGGTGGGCACCCAGCCTGTTCTGTAGAAGAGGCTCGATTAATATTTGTCAGTTGACTGAGTGAGTGAATCATCTGCTCCTTTATCCCATTTGCCATGCTCAGGAGCTATTTGGCCCCACTTCATTCCTTTTTTCTCTGTGTCTTAAGAACTGTGTCAAGAGAAATGTGTCAGAGAAACAAGTCCATAAATAGATCATTACTTACAGGGAGAAATTCCAAATAGCCTTGTTCTGTGTCCAAGAAAACATCAGGGCTCCTGAAAAGCAAAGCGAAAAATCACAACCGAGCTTACTATTTCATTGGGAAGACAAAAGACACAGACATGAGACAACATGATCCTTGATCTACTGAGTGTTTGAGGTAAGATGCACCAGGCCTTCCATGAGCTAATTAAAAACCACAGAGATCCTAGAGCCCTTAGTGTAAACTTGGTACTGAGTCTCATATATTCCTGTAAAGTATGAAAGAAGAACACAGTGCTTTGGGATGCAAGACTGTCCCGGAAAAATGGGGCTCACAACGAGTTAGTAAATGAACCAGACATCCCTTTTCAGGAAGAGGTTTTTTTTTCTTAAGGTAAAGTATGAAGATTGATGTGATGCCGGCTCACTTCAGGGAGATTCTTAGAAGCATTGATTTTATAATAGGAAACACGTGCATCTCCTAATGCATTTGCATTGAATGCTCATGCTTCGATAGCCACAAATCCTCAGAGGCCAGGAAAGAGTCTGGCTCAGAGCCATTGTCTAAAGAGTGGCTATTCATTGATACATGGATGAGGAAGACTTGAAAAATGCCATATGTAGGCATATGTAGTAGGAAAATACTAGAGGTACCTATGGCATATAATGGGTTAATGAACATACTATCAAAGGGCACTACAAAAGGATAAGAAATAGACAATAGTAAAATGAGCAAAGGTACAAACAAGAAACTCATAAAAGGTAAAATGCAAATGGCCAATAATTATATCAAGGGAAGTTCAAATTTACTAGTAGTCAGAGAAAAGCAAATAAAAACTGAATAAAAACTGTTTTTATTCAGTGGTGGCAGGTGCGTGTATATGTATGTATATGTGAAAACAGACACTTTGTATACTGCTGATGGTTGTGTGAATTATTACAACAGTTTCAGCACTTAATTGGCAAATATTTTCAAAACTGAAAATACACATAACTTTTCGCTCAGCACTTTGACTTTGGGGGAAGATATTCTGAGGAAATGAGGGCATGAGTTTTTAAGGATATATAGATACAGATATCTACATCTATATAGATATATTTCTAATTCAGCATTTAGTCATTAAAATATGGGAAAACATCTGAATAGTTTATCAAGAGGGCACTGAATAAATTATGGAATACTAAATAGTGATATTGTGCCATTTTGAAAAGTGTGGCTTTATGTTTACTTACCTGGAGGGATGTCCTTTATTCTTTGGGAAATGGAAAGAGAAAATTAATAATAGTAGTTAAAAAATATATATCTTGCTTACCGTGTGCCAGGTACTATTCTAAGTTGCATATATTACTTCATTTAAATATCATAGTAGCAATTTAAAATGGAGAAAATAAAGCAGAGAGGCCAAATGACTTCCAAAGCTACACAAATATTTAGTGGTAGAATAGGATTTCAACCCTGTGGGTTGGCTCCAAAGTTATGCTCGTTGTTTTAAAAATGAAAATGCCATTTTAATTTTATTGAGTGAAAATAGTTATTATATTTTAATGAAAAAAACTCAGTAATAACATAGATTTGGAAATTGTCCTCTAAATACATTAATCAGTTTTGAATTCCCAAGCAAATTATTTATTAGGTATCTATACAGACATAAAACTTAAAAATACCGAACTCTTTCATCAAAATTGTAATAAAAATTGTTTCTAGGGGGCACCTGGGTGGCTCAGTCATTAAGCGTCTGCTTTTGGCTCAGGTCATGATCCCAGGGTCCTGGGATCAAGCTCCACATCAGGCTCCCTGCTCTGTGGGAAGCCTGCTTCTCCCTCTCCCACTCCCCCTGCTTGTGTTCCCTCTCTCGCTGTGTCTCTCTCTGTCAAATAAATAAATAAATAAATAAATAAATAAATAAATAAATAAAATCTGTAAAAAAAAAATTGTTTCTAAAACTTTACAGTTATAACTTGAGAAAATACACAATGAATTAAACTCATCCCAAATGTTGTTTTTTGCTAGATGTAATTTACCTTTGTAAAATTACAGATTGTCAATAAAATGGCTAAATGGTATAGCAGAAACAAATATCTAAATGTCAGAAGTAAGAAATTTGCATACATTTGAAATAATATGGTATATCTATAAATGACCATAACCCCCCATATCTGACACTCCAAGCAAGTCCTGTTACTATTCACAGCTATTTTTGGGGATCATAGCTTAAGATACTTTTTTTGAAGTGTGTATGTCCAAAATTGCAGAATTGCCTCTTTATAGGGGAGATAAGATCTACAGTACTACATAAGTCCATCAATACTGACAAGGAAATGTGAAATGTACAAATCACAACCATAGGTTATAATATAGAATGCAAATCATGAAAATAAATGTGGGTAGGGAAAGAAATCTTGAATGTCATATTCCTTTCTGATTTTTATATTTCTACTTTCTATTTCTATTTGTTTTCTTCTAAAAACAAATCAAAACGTAATCTGTTTTTCCCTCCTACCTTCATCCTTCCATCCTGCCCTTCCTCCCTCCCTCCTGTCTGTTTAGATGTTTCTCATTAGAATCAATCTGCCAAAGGGACTGACATTTGTATCTCCATGAAAATAACCGTTTGGGGGTAAACATCGTCTTATATAATGAGCAGAGTACAATGTTTTAGTTAAATATTACACTGCCGCAACGATAGAGTAAGTAAATGTTAAATGAGTGGATTGGGTTTTTATATCATGCTAAAGACTATTGTGTCATTTAATTAATAAATAGAAATAATTACTCTATTTGTAGCTTTAAAATTGAAATTATACAGCTGCCTATATTTTTCAATTCCTGACCACATTATAATGATAGACTTTCTTATTCTTCTTTTTCCTTTTACTCTTCATTTGTAGTCCTTACTTTAATAAAAATCCATTACTTATGGTGATCCAGGCAAAAGTTGCCTTCTGAATCCTTCATCTCATTTGTAATTTGTAGCCTGTAATATCTGATGGAAGTCCTCCCTTAGTTTGATCTTCAATCTCTTTGGATCTGCCTCTCCTAGTTTTGGAGGCTAGAAATCCAAGATCAAGACACCAACAGATTTAGTGTATGGTGAGGACACTCTTCCTGGTTCACAGATGATCAGCTTCTCCCTGTGTCCTCAATGGTGAAAGGGCCAAAGTTGGCACTCTCATGACAACAGAGTACTTTTTCTTAAGTGATGGGTATTGTAAAATCCATTTTTGTATTAAAAAAACAAATAATCATATATATACATACATACATACACACACACATACATGTCTATGCATATATATGTTAAGAAGTGATGCTTCTAATAAGAAACTTATTTTATTTTTTAAAAATTTTTTATTGTTATGTTAATCCCCATACATTACATCATTAGTTTTAGATGAAGTGTTCCATGATTCATTGTTTGCGCATAACACCCAGTGCTCCATGCAGAATGTGCCCTCCTCAATACCCACCACCAGGCTAACCCATCCTCCCACCCCCCTCCCCTCCAGAACCCTGTTTGTTTTTCAGAGTCCATCGTCTCTCATGGTTCGTCTCCCCCTCCGATTTCCCCCCTTCATTCTTCCCCTCTGCTATCTTCTTCTTCTTTTCTTAACATATATTGCATTATTTGTTTCAGAGGTACAGATCTGTGATTCAACAGTCTTGCACAATTCACAGCGCTCACCATAGCACATACCCTCCCCAGTGTCTATCACCCAGTCATCCCATCCCTCCCACCCCACCCCCCACCCTTTGTTTCCTAAGATTAAGAATTCCTTATATCAGTGGGATCATATGATACATGTCTTTCCCTGATTGACTTATTTTGCTCAGCATAACACCCTCCAGTTCCATCCACGTCGTTGCAAATGGCAAGATCTCATTCCTTTTGATGGCTGCATAATATTCCATTGTGTATATATACCACATCTTCTTTATCCATTCATCTGTCATTGGACATCTTGGCTCTTTCCACAGTTTGGCTATTGTGGACATTGCTGCTATAAACATCGGAGTGCACGTACCCCTTTGGATCCCTACATTTGTATCTTTGGGATAAATACCCAGTAGTGCAATTGCTGGATCGTGTGGTAGCAATAAGAGACTTATTTTAAAAAACGAGATAGTGAGATCAGTTTTCCTTTGAGCTTATCATACCCAAACAACCAAAAACAAGAGCCTCCTTAAAAATTCCAGGAAATTCCATGATCTCTGATTCTGTGGATCTCCAGATTGATTTGAATTCTCCTCAGTGTCTTTTTTGGCAAAAGACTATGTACTGAGAAAATTTACTGTCTACTCTGAGACGTAGAGGGGTCACAGAACAAGTTTGTTCTTTAAACATGAAGTCATGAATGTAAAAGACAGAAAAACAATGAAAACTAAGTGTATATGAGCTCTCTGAGTAGGGCTTGGGTCTAATATATAAGATCTCAAATGAGTAGGTGCTTTGTTGTCTGTTATTTTAGTTGTTACTGGAAGAACCAAGTATGAAGGAATAGCATCTGAGATGGGGGATACTATAAGAATAGTACTGTGGAATAGGGTAGAAGAAGGATCCCAGAAGTGGTAAGATCCCAGAGGATGATGAGAGAGTACTCAGGGAATCTTGTCTCTCTATTGGTAGTACCAAGTCAATAAAAAACATTATATTTATGTGTCAAAATTGGCCCAAGTTGATGCCTATTAATGGCAGTTTTGATTGATCCTAGACAAACTAGAGCTATTCTGTTCTAACCCTAAAGAGAAGTCAGATTTAAATGGATTGGCTCCAAATGGTGGTTAAGGAGTTGTACTAGGAACACACTGCCTATATTCAAATCCCTGCTTCACTACTTACTAGCTGGGTGAACTTGGGCATAATATTTAACCTTTTTTTTTTTTTAAAGATTTTATTTATTTATTTGACAGAGAGAGACACAGCGAGAGAAGGAACACAAGCAGGGGGAGTGGGAGAGGGAGAAGCAGGCTTCCTGCGGAGCAGGGAGCCCGATGCAGGGCTCGATCCCAGGACCCTGGGATCATGACCTGAGCCGAAGGCAGACGCTTAACAACTGAGCCACCCAGGCGCCCCTAACCTTTTTTTTTTTTACTTCAGTTGCCTAATCTGTAACATAGAGATGTTAATAATACCTACTTCTTAGGCTTACAGTAAGGATTAAATGACATAACCCACATAAAATATTTATCATAATATATATGACATAATAAGCATATAATATATGGTGCTTGCTATTATTATAAAAACTATACCTTGAATATCACAATAAATATGGACTAGACCAGTGGTTCTCAAATGGTGGTGATTTTGTCTCCCAGGGCACATTTGGCAATGTCTGGAGACATTTTTGGCTAACACAATGTGGGAGAGAAGGGTGCTGTTGGCATCTAATGGGTAGAGGCTAGAGCTCCTGCTAAACATCTTGCAATGCACAAGAGAACCTTCCACAATAAAAAATGATCTCATCCCAGATGTCAATACTGGCAAGTTTGAGAAACCATGATCTAGGGTGTTCAAGGCCTCAAATGGTGCAGCTGAGGTGGCTGAGATGACTGGGTGGCTGTGGCTTCCTTCTACATTGTCTTTCTTCCTGTGGGAAGCTAGCCTGGGCTTGTTCACATGGTGGTGTAATGTTTCCCAGCAGTAAAGGAAGGCAAACTCCAATGGGCAAATACTTTGCAGTCCTGTTCAGTCATGTTTTCTAATGTCCCATTGACCAAAGCAAGTTCTGTGACCAAGCCCAGATTCAAGGGGTAGAAAAATAGTCTCAACTTTTTGATGGGAGGAGCTGCAAACCACTGTGGCTTTTTTTTTTTTTTTTTTTAATCTACCACATAGAGGGAAGGCTCTTTTAACTGAGACTCATTCTGCTAAACTGCCTTCCAGGAAGACTGTACCGATTTACTCACCCAACAGTTGCCTGTATTTCATTATCTCACAAACACTTCTAAGTTGGTGTTAAAAAGATATTAACACTTACAGTCTTTGCTCAGTCAGGTGAAAGTAAAAGGGCAAAATAAAAATAGAACAAAATAGAAATTTTATATTAATTCTTTTTTGATGTTTCCACTCAGAAGAGCCCAGATTCACATGTTAAAGAAGCTAATAGCATCTCAACTTGGATGTCACATAGTACCTAAAACACAAGATATAAAAAGATTTATTTTCTCCCACAAACCTGCCTTTCCTACACTTTCCAGTTCAGTTAATGGCATCACCATAATCTAATCACTTGAGCCAGAAACCCAGGTCTCCTCTGGCAACCTCCCTCTTCCTCACATATTTTTTTAGTCAGTTACCTAGGCGTCCATTACTTTACCTCCTAAATGTCTCTCATAGTGATTCCATGTTTCCCCATTCCCATCACCATAAGATTAATTTATACTCTTATTATACCTTGCTTGGATCATTGCAATATCCTCTGTGTCCTCTACAATTCCCCCATCACACCCACCTGCTCTAATGCCTCTAGAGTTATTTTTCCAAAATAAAAATCAGACCAAGTTAATTCCATGACAAAATCCCTCTAATCTTCATGTACTTTGTGGAATTTTCATATCCATTAAGAATTAAGTTCAGATGCCTTAGCAGAGCATTCACATCCCTGCTCTAGGAAAGATGATAATACTCTACCCATCTTACAAGGTTGTTTAGATAAATAAATGAGATGCTATATGTATGGTGGATGAATGAATGAGTATATGAATCAATGGATAAAAAAGACGTATTTCTTGTGTGGCTGGAGTAAAGGATTTGAAAGTTGTAGGGAAGAGATGTAGCTGGCACTGGATTATAAATGGCCTTGTGTATCAGGCTTAGAAGACAGGATTTTATTCTATAAGAAACCAGAAGCATACGATAGCCTTTGCTACTTCAAATAATCTCTAGAAAGGGAAATATAAAATCCTATTTACAGTATTTTCAATGTCAAAAGTTATTAGTTTGAATGTTCTTGTCCATGTTGAATCACAATTTCCTGATGAAGTGCAATCCTCCTTAGTAGCCTAAGTTCTATAACCTGACTTTCACCAAGTCTTCCAATTCACAAGATAATTTCCAGATCTTCTTTTATGCATTCATTTCTTTGGACACAACCTTTGACCTATATCAGAAAATAATCCCAGCAACATTTCTGAAGCATGTTGATGACAGTCAATTGGAACAGAATCCAAAATGGCTTTGGTATACTGGAGTCAAGGTGTAATATTTCTATTAGGCTTTCCCACCTGTTTTCACCTGTGCTTTGCATAAACCCAGTAGCTCTCTTTCAAATAGGATTATTATCCAGTACTTTGTGATCTCTGAAGTTACTGAGAATTGATTTCTTTTAGTGCTTGTCCTTGGTGTCAGCCACTGAAATCCTTGATCATCAATGGGTGGAGAGAATTGCAGACAAACAAACAAGGAAAAAAATAAATTAATTAGAGGAGACTTCTTTGTCTCCAGTCTCTGACTCTTGCCACACTGCAAACCTCTTCCATATGCATTTGCTGTGTCAGCCCAAAGTGAAGCAGACATAATGGGAATTGAGGAAGGCCATTAGGAGCTGAACCAGCAGGAACCTGATAAGGAGAGCCCCTGCTGCGAGGATGAAGGCAGGCATGGTCTATGGCAGCAGTGGAATGGAGGCACTTTTTTCTGTGCTCCTTGGTAACATCATGGCCATTTCATAAACAAAAGGCTCCATGTGTACTGCTTACCCTGGGCTCATCAGTTCAGTGTCTAGGGCTGGGAGTCTCTTTTACTTGAAACCAATGACTGGATAAAGAGGCTATCAATGAAATGGGGTTTTTACAGTTTTAATAAGATCAAGTTCTATTTCCCTTGAAGGATCTGTGTTCTGCATAGGATCCTCTGTAACATTAATTTGTTTTTGAATTCTTACGCTAACAGTGAAAAACATCTAAAGTTAGTCCTTTCCTATGCTGATCCAAGAAGCATCCTTTTGATACCCATCAAATAAAGACAATCTCTAAAACCAAATAATAGACTGAAATGTGTTATAAGTTCTTATTTCATTCAAGACAGGGCTTATCTTCAATTCACCAGCAGAGACAGTTGTATTTGTCTTTCTGAAAGTAATTTGGTAAGTGTTAAAATAAATCAAAAGAGGGGCGCCTGGGTGGCTCAGTTGGTTGAGCGACTGCCTTCGGCTCAGGTCATGATCCTGGAGTCCCGGGATCGAGTCCCACATCGGGCTCCCTGCTCAGCAGGGGGTCTGCTTCTCCCTCTGACCCTCTTCCCGCTCGTGCTCTCTGTCTCTCATTCTCTCTCTCTCAAATAAATAAATAAAATCTTTAAAAAAAAATAAATAAATCAAAAGATCAGCTAATTAATTCCTTATAGAATTGGATTAGATGCTCTCATTTCACATGGCAGCTTTATGCTTACTCATTGTTTTGAATAACCTTAAATATTGCTGCTATCTTCCTGCTCCATTATTTATGTAATCACTAGCCCTTGGTATTCTGCTTCAGGTCATATAAAATCACTTACAGATATTTTCAACATACACACAGAAGCCCTTTATGTCATAATCCAATTTGATGGGTTTTTTTCCCCCCGCATTACCTCATGTGGGAATTCTTGTTTAAACTTTATTGATCTGTCTGGTTTATCGTGCTGGGCTATACATTTCCACATCACATGGGTCGGATGGAGAGGTACAGTGAACAGACATACACGTTCTGAGTCTTCTCTTGCTAGTGGACACAATTAACTTCATCTCTTTTGAGATGTCCATACATTTGCTTAGAAACAAACATTGTTTACATGATATAAATTCCCAAAGCTATCTCCTCCATCTGTAGTTGGCAGCTTCTACTTCATGCCAGTTATTAACACAAAAGCAATAACACAAAAAGCTTCCATTTACTGAGTCTTTTTAAGTGGTCAGATTCTGTATGTGTGTTTTTTTTTTTACATTATGTCATTAATCTTTCAATATTTCAGGGAAGTATGCCCTATTATTATCCATAGTCTTTAGGTGAGAAACAAGAGGTCCAAAGAAGTTGAGTAACAGTGAGTGTATATTAAACATTGGGATTCAAATCCACAGTTTTCTGACTCTCAAACCTATGCTCCTAATCATTTTATTGTATAGGATCCAAAGGTAACCTGTTCCATCTTTCAGTTGTTAAACATTTTATACTGAATGTCTTTGAAATCTGTCTTCCTATAGCTTTTACTCATTGGTCTTATTTTGACAATTCTGGCTATGTGAAGTGGCTTTCACTTCTCTCTGTGCATTATTTTTTATAGGAGAAACATAACTAATTCCTTCCAGAGGTATGTATTGGGTACTTGACCCATAGGATTGTGTATTAGCATGAAAGTGTCATTCATTCCTCAGAAGCACATATAACCTTTATAGAGACTGTTTCTCAATGTCTTTCCTTCATCTTGGTATTTCAATAACCCTGTCTTGGGTTTTTTCTGTCCCCTGGTTCCTTTTTCTGGTCACATGTCTATATCATATCTGGACAATGCTACACCCACAACATCCTCTCCTACTAAGACAAAGGCACCTTCAAGTTTCAGCCATTACCAGGTCATCTGCAGATTCTGCAGTCATTTTATGGGGTTTGGACAACTCAGTGGAGGGGCAAGGGATCCAGTTTGATTTGGGAAATCAGGTCCCCTCACTCCAAATGGAGCCAAGATCTTATACCTATCTCATATATACCTAAACTTCCCAACCAGGATTAAATTAACATCAAGTCAGAGTTTCAGTCCTTGGCCCTAAGGACTACCTAAATGTAACCCATAATACCAAAAAAAAAAAAAAAAAAAAAATCTACCTTTAACATACTGTGATAGATTCTTATATGTCTCTAGTCTCCTTTTGATTTTGAAGATTTCTATGGCTGGTAAAGTTTTATTTTGACAGATGGCTCGGGATCCCTTAACATCTCTTAATGCAATCATGAGTGGCCATTCATCTCTTGGTTACGTGATTTAGTACCCAGCTGCAGAAGTCACTGACAGTGATGGTGGCCTCTATTACTTTCTGGGCTCAGTTACCCCTACGATTTGGTGTCAGTTAAGAGGAAGCAGCTTCTGGTCAATGCTATTAGGTCACAGGCCTTTTTGTGCTTAGTCTCTTGTGCTCACATTTTGCCAGAGGAAAATGTCCAGTTTAATCCTTTCTTCCTTTTCCTCCCCGGTGACTTTTCAGGGTATTTAGAAAGAAATTTGAAAGTCCCAGATCTCAAATCCCCTCTTTCTTCTTCTTTGGGCCATACACGCTCTTGGCCATTTAACTGAGGAAGTAAAGAAAGAGAAGAGAAGAAGCAGAATTTCCTCTCAGCTAAAATAAGAAAAAGAAGAGAAAAGATTCCAGATGTGTTAAATGCTCTGCAGAGCAGTAATGAGCCCACCTAGTACATTACAAAAGCCCGAACCACTTCAGCTCTCCAAAGTTATAACCCTCTCATCCAGCTAGCCAGAGTCCCCAGGCCCTGAAGGGAGGGAAGGTAGGGAATACTTCTTACTTTCTCAATGCCAGTTTTGTTTTATATTCCACAAATGTCTTGTGATGGAGAGAGCTAGGGAGGAGCAAGGAGAGCTTAACCAGGAACTGGACCTGAGGAAGGGCTGTACACCTTACTCCCCCAAGCAGAGACTGGATGGGGGATGATGAAGAAATGATAGGTTTGGGGATATAAGAGCAAAGGGACTTACCTCTTGTCTTAGAATGTGGCAACGAGCTTGATTTCAGGATCTCTCCATGGGCTGCCAAGAATAGGTTCAGGCCTGGGCGCCTGGGTGGCTCAGTTGGTTAGGTGACTGCCTTTGGCTCAGGTCATGATCCTGGAGTCCCGGGATCGAGTTCCACATCGGGCTCCCTGCTCAGCAGGGAGTCTGCTTCTCCCTCTGACCCTCCCCCCTCCTCATGTGCTCTCTCTCTCTCATTCTCTCTCTTTCAAATAAACAAATAAAATCTTAAAAAAAAAAAAAAAGAATTGGTTCAGGCCTTAGGTGAAACTTTTGGGGAGTTCCCCTCAGCAAGGGTGGATGTGTATTGACATCCAGCGTAAGAGTGACCCTGGACCTTCAGGACCACTAGCCTTTGCGGTTTCCTCCAGCCCTATCAGTTCCATCAGCCTGATTGGTACAGAAGAGCTGGGCAAGGAGGCGAAGAACCTAGCAGGTGCCATATGGAGACGGGAGCTCAGAGAGATGTTTGTGAGCACCGGGGAGATACCTTGTGGGGACCCCCAGGCACACCTGAGTGAGACTCTGAGGGTGTGGGAGGTATTTAGAAAGAAATTTGCTTGCAGGTCCCACCTGATGGGGGCAGGAACCAATGAAGTTTGATTTATTATTCTTACTGTGATCCCATCTGTTTGTGAAGCCCAGAGAAACTCAATCACCTCAGACTGAAATTACCAAACTCCTATTGCTAACAGAGGAGATGCAAGCCCTTGAGAAGGTGTGTTCAGTTGGAATTAGCCTGAGGGAATAAAGCATTTTATTGTTCTTTGTAATGCAGGCCAATAGTATTTTCTATTTCATGACAGTTTCCAATATTGCATAATGTTTAAATTTTCTTTAAATTTTCTGTCACCTCATTTATTTCTTACTGATTAATTAGGTAACATTCTCATTTTATAGGAGAGAAAAGTGATATACAGAAAAAAAAGAGTTGTCCAACTTAATCATATATATTTTTAAAGATTTTATTTATTAGAGAGAGAGAGAGAGCACACGCGTGTGAGCGGGGGGTGGGGAGGAGCAGAGGGAGAGGGACAAGCAGATTCCATGCTGAGCACAGAGCCCACCGTGGGGCTCTATCCAGGACCCTGAGATCATGACCTGAGTCAAATCAAGAGCTGGTTGCTTAACCAACTGAGCCACCCAGGTGCCCCCAACTTAATAATCATATTAATAATGACAACTAATTAAGTCCCAGGTGCTAAGCTAAGAAAGTTACATGTACTCTTTTATTTAATTCTTAAAATTACTTTCTGAAAGATATTGTTATTATTTCCATATTGTTGATGAATAAATGAAGGCTCACAGAAGTCAAGTAACTCACTCAAAGTCATACAGCTAATGAATAGCTGAGTCAACAGGTTAAATTCATATCCCCCCAGCTTCAAAGTCCATGCTCCTAGTCACTTGCTATTCTGAGAGAGGCACTCAGATTTTGTGATTAACTGTAAAATAACCTTTCTATCTGTTTTCCCTGCAAGGGAGTTTTTCATTGCTTGTAAGGTAAATATCCTCTCAAATAACTTTTTTGTGTGTGAGCTTTTCATTAATATGCATCAAATGGAAGCATATGATTTTCAGATGGATACATTTCTCGTTTTGACTGCTTTTATTAATTTGAATATCAAAGCCTTTGCTTGTTTATACACACTGAAGAATGAGCACTTTAAAAAGAGACAAAAGCAACTCTCTGAAAAGGTTTTGGCATGTTTTTATGAGTAAAAAATAGTTTGTATGAATCATTCAGGGTTTGTGTGTATTATGCACAATAAACCAAATGAGTGTAACAAGTTAAATTTATGAATTAAAGATCTGGTAATTCATCAACCACCTGTCTGCAAAAGACTTTTGAATTCAGTGTATATAAAATGTTTCCTATAATCACATGGAGGGAGTATGCAGTATCACTACAAAGTAATGAGATTTAACATATACAAGAATTTAGATAATCCTTATCATATATTTTCTTTAAAATGCATTAAGAATAACATTGAGTGCAAGCTCTCCACTCTATAGCAAGCTTGGAGTGACTTTATATATCTCAATGTACGTTTTCCTCTCTAAAGTAGTCATTTTAGAGTTTATATATTTATTCCAATAATACTGTCATTTCTTAAAACACTTTCAAAAATTCCTTGGGTGAATTTCTCCCAGAGCCAGTTTATAAGGTGTTGAGAAGTAATTTGCCTCAATTTATAACCTCCCTCCCTTCTTTAACAAAATGTGCTGAGTCTCCATCCTGTAATCCATCTGATTTATCATACCAAGCTCTGAACTGTTTTTGACTGTTACCCAAAATCAAGCCCAGTGTCTCAGTTTTGCCACTGAAGAAATCCAAAGGACTGTGGAGGAAGTCCCCAAAATGCTGGGAATAATTTATTTTCCAAGATAGATAATACCTTGACTGGGTCTACATACCTTTAAGTGGACAGATTCAGGTCTGCCCTTAAAAAAAAAACCCACATTGCTCTGAATATATTTGTACATTTTTAGCTCTGTGATCTCATTTTGCCATTCTAGTATCTTGATTCTTCAATGAAACCAGAAGCAAATTTCTAGCCTGTGTGAGGTGTTCTTTTGACCTCTTCTTCCTATTAACTTTCATTTATGGTATCTTTTTTTTTTTTAAAGATTTTATTTATTTATTCATGAGAGACAGAGAGAGAGAGAGAGAGGCAGAGGGAGAAGCAGGCTCCCCGCTGAGCAGGGAGCCCGATGTGGGACTCGATCCCAGGACCCTGGGATCATGACCTGAGCCGAAGGCAGACGCTCAACCATCTGAGCCACCCAGGCGCCCCTATGGTATCTTTTTTTAAAAATAACATGTTAATCAGGATATAACTTCCAGTGCACTTTACAATTTTTTCTGAGGGAGGCTTTTAATAATTGAAGATTTTGACTGCAGGATGTACTTCTGACACCTGATTAAAAAACAGCTCAGCCAGACATCTTGATTATAAAGCACAAGTCACTTTTTTTTTCTGTCTCTGCTTTTGGTAACTTATTTTTGTTTAGTGAGATAGAAATAAATACCATTGACTTTAAAAATATATATACATATATATTTATTTATTTATAACTAAGCAATTACACATTTTTGTGTGTATTTCTTATGCTGTGCCTTTTATCACTGTGACTTATTATTATTCCATAACTGGAAGCCTGTATCTAAACACCAGTGACTTTTAAAAGTGTTCAGCATCTGTTGATGGACATCTTGGCTCTTTCCACAGTTTGGCTATTGTGGACATTGCTGCTATAAACATTGGGGTACACATACCCCTTCAGATCACTACATTTGTATCTTTGGGGTAAATACCCAGTAGTGCAATTGCTGGGTCATATGGTAGCTCTATTTTCAACTTTTGGAGGAACCTCCATACTGTTTTCCAGAGTGGTTTATACCTCCATAAAAAGAATATTTTTCAAAAAAAAAAAAAGTGTTCAGAATCGTCAGCATGCTAAGCAACATGGAGAAAAGGAGGAGGTGTTGTGTCCTGTAAAGAGGGGGCATATGCCCTCATCTGAGACTCTTGATGAAGGAGATCTCTCTGCCTGACTTAGGTTTTAATAGCTCATGTACCTTAGGTGAGGTGGAAGTGGGTGTGAGGTTAAAAGTAATTTTGACTTGAGATCAAACTATGTAGAAGTAAGTCTTATGTCATAAATACTGTTTTGAAAAATATTGAAAATTGTCCTGAACTCTTATGAAGGAAACTGATTTGTAGATAGTAATAGAAACATTTTTTTCATGAAAATGACAAATGTATCTTATGTTCATTAGCAGTTATCTATTTTAGTTAAAATAGGCTCCTATCTCTATATTTCTCCTCTTAAAATAACTCTTCCTATAATTCAGTTAGCTTCATAAACTAATATATTTGCCATTTCTTTCAGTATTGCTTAGTTTTCTTTTTTTATGGAAGTATAATTAACATACAATGTTATATTAGTTTCAGGTGTACAACATACTGATTCAACAGTTGTATATATTACTCAGTGTTCCATAAGTATAGTCACCATCTTCACCATATAACATTATTATAATACTATTGACTATATTCCCTATTCTGTACTTTTCATCTCTGTGATTTATATATTTTATAACTGGAAGTTTGCACCTCTTAATCCCCTCTATCTATTTCAGTCCTCTCCACACCTACCTCCCCTCTGGCAACCACCAGTTTATTCTCTGTATTTAAGAGTGTATTTATTTGGTAGTTCATTTGTTTTGTTTTTTAGATCCCACCTTTAAGTGAAATCATATGGTGTTTGTCTTTCTCTGTCTGACCTATTTCACTTAACATAGTACCCTCTGGGTCTATCCATGTTGTTGCAAATGGCAAGAGCTCATCCTTTTTCACAGCTGAAAAATATTCCTCTGTGTGTGTGTGTGTACACACATCTTCTTTATCCATTCATCTATCAGTGGGTACTTCAGTTGCATCAATGTCTTCGCTATTGTAAATAATGCTACAATAAACATAGGGGAATATATTATCTTTTTGGATTGGTGTTTTTGTTTCCTTTGGTTAAATGCCCAGTAATGGAAGTACTAAATTATATAGGAGTTCTATTTTTAATTTTTTGAGAAATCTCCATACTGTTTTCCATAGTGGCTACACCATTTGACATTCTCACCAACAGTGCACAAGGATTCCTTTTTCTCCACATCCTCACCAACATTTGTTATTTCTTGTGTTTTTTATTTTAGCCATTCTGACAGGTATGAGGTAATATCTCATTGTGGTTTTGATTTGCATTTCCCTAATGATTAGTAATGGTGAGCATTTTTTCATGTGTCTGTTGGCCAGCTGTATGCATTCTTTGGAAAACTGTCTATTATAGGTAGGTCCTTTGTCCACTTTTTAATCAGATTATTTGGTTTTTTCTTTTTTTTGGTGTTGAGTTGTAAGTTGGGTATTGAGTTGTAAGTTGGGTATTAACCCCTTATCAGATCTATCATTTGCAAATATCTGTTCCCATTCAGTAGTTGTCTTTTAATTTTATTAATGGTTTCCTTTGCTGTGTAAAAGCTTTTTATTTTGGTATAGTCCCAATAGTTTATTTTTGCTTTTGTTTTCCTTGCCTGAAGAGACATATCTAGAAAAATGTTGCTAAGGCTATGTCAAAGAGCTTACTGACTGTATTTACTTGTAGGACTTTTATGGTTTCAGGTCTCATATTTAGGTCCATTTTGAATTTATTTTTGTATATGGTATAAGAAAGTTTCATTCTTTTCCATACAGCTGTCCAGTTTTCTCAGCACCATTTGTTGAAGAGACTTTTTGTCTTTTTTTTTTTTTGTCTTTTCCCCATTGTATATTCTTGCTTCCTTTATGGTAGATTGATTCACCATATATCCATGGGTTCATTTCTGGGCTCTCTATTCTGTTCCATTGATCCTTGTGTCTATTTTCATGCCAGTATCATACTGTTTTGACTACTACCTTGCAGTATATCTTGAAATCTGGAGTTGTGTTATCTCCAGCTTTGTTCTTTCTCAGGATTGCTTTGGCTATCTTGAAACAGCCAAAGTCACATTTTAAACAAGCCACATTTTAAATAGTTGATGTTTCTTATTTTGGGTTTCTGTTTTGTATTTGCAGTAATTCATGCAGAATGGTATAAAGTTTCTTTTACATCCCCTGAAGTTTACTTTTTTTTTAAATTTTATTTTATTATGTTATGTTAATCACCATACATTACATCATTAGTTTTTGATGTAGTGTTCCATGATTCATTGTTTGTGCATAACACCCAGTGCTCCATGCAGAACGTGCCCTCTTTAATACCCATCACCAGGCTAACCCATCCCCGCACCCACCTCCCCTCTAGAACCCTCAGTTTGTTTCTCAGAGTGCTGAAGTTTACTTTTAAAAGGAAGGGGACTGTGTGTGTCTGTGTGTGTTTGCTGGAGACATAGTAACTTATGTAAAGGAACAGTTTGTTTTACAGGTTTTAGAAGGAGGCATTGTCCTTAATAAAAATAATGAAGTACATAAATTTTATCTTTAATGTCTTACTCTTTAAACATTCAGAAACCCTTTCCTACTTCTTGGAACCACAATACTCCTAGAATCTAATGCCCACAGGGCATTGCTCTTATCTAATCTGCATAGCCACATTAGAGATTATTGTCCCAGAAGCATTTATAAATAGGTTAATAGATTTGTGTTGGGGTATTTCAGGCCCTGATAATATGTAGTAAGTGGGGACAGAATGGCTTCCTAGGAAACCACGATTCCAAACACTTTGATGACTGTAAACCCTGGGGCTAGCTAGAAAATGGAGGCTAAATTTACCACAGACACTTTGAATCCTGGAAGGTGGAATCTTTATTTGGAAATGAGAACTACCCACAACCCCACCTCCACTGATCTCTTTTTATCCCATTCCTCTGAATTCTCTAGAACCTCTTTTCAGTTACCATTAAATATTGTTTTTCCAAGTTTTCCCCAAAATACTTCTTCTGCCTTCTTGCCTAAGAAATCTTGACACTTTTCCCAAGGCCTGCATTGAAATTGCTATCTTGGTCTCTCTTAGCTAGAGGCTCCCAGACCCTCCAATCCCCTGTACCCTGGGTTTCCCGTTGGGTTCCCACTACTACTTCAGACCATTGTTCAGTCACCTTATTTTACCACTCTATCTTTATTTGATATCTACTGTGTCTTCTAGTCTTCATCTCTCCTTTGATACCTGATGGCTGGATTCATAGCTCCTCCTTCATTCTTAGTCTATTTGACCTTTCCATATTATGGAACATCATTAGTCAGTCTCTCCTTGAAATTCTCTCTTCTCCAAATTCTCTTACATCTTGGGCTGTCTTTCTCAAACTTCTCAGTCCCTCTTCTTTCTTCAGTCTTTAACAATTCTTTTTACTCCATGCTTTACCCTTCTTCCCTCTATATTCTCCTCATGAATGATCTAATCAACACTTAATTCCCCAAACTCTCTTCAGTATGACTGTTCTTTATTTCCACTATTGTAACCCTAACTGGCACCTACTCCAGTGCAATAAACTCCTAAAAACATGTCTCCTGTCTTAGTTTCTCCCTAATTCCTACTCAGTTTCCATTATGTCTCCAGAGTCATCTTTCTGACACATAGATTCAATCTAAAACATTACGTTCTTCAGAATTAATGAATCTTGTTACCTCCAAAAAAAGTACAATCTGCTACAGGCTTGTGATGGGAAAGGGAGGGAGGGAAATGATGCAAGAGGATGTGTTACACTCTGGCCACTGCTTCACAGAAAGCCAAGAGATAGTTGAATGGTATGGCTGTCTACTTGTCCAAATAGGTTATCTTTGGAACAGCTTGTTCATAGATGTTATACCTCAGAGGCAGCTATGATAGGCAGGGAGGGGATGAAGTTTATCTTCTTGGATTCTTATCATCTGGTTCTCCACTGTTCAAAGTTAGTCTGATGGGTTTTGACTCCTCTACGTGGTGATATGCACTCAGAAGAACGATCCTGAACCTGCGGTATGGTGTTTTATCTCCTTGCAAATGTGAGAAGAGTCGGAATGCTTGTTGGCCTGACTACATGTTAATAGCCAAAATGGAATCCTATATTCCCTAGCAAGTAACAATTTGGTTCCAGGCAGTAGAATCACAGGTATGTATGAAGTCCCTTGGTTGCAGAAGCAACAGTAAGCAAAGTAACAGCTACAACAGAAACAAAATAAGCAACGAAGAGCTGGGAAGATAGTGAAGCCAAGATATATGAGGAGGCAGATAAGATGTATCCAAATATAATGCTCAACTTCACTACTCCTCAGGAAATAAATATGAGATTCTATTTTTTGCCTACCAGATTAGTAGAAGCTAAACTGGTAATATCTAGCGTTGGTAAGATTGTGGGAAAACTGGTACTCTCACAGAGATCAGCTGGGCACTCACTTTGGAGAATAAGAAGTGTACTCATGGGTGCCTGGGTGCCTCAGTTGGTTAAGCGACTGCCTTCGGCTCAGGTCATGATCCTGGAGTCCCAGGATCGAGTCCTGCATCGGGCTCCCTGCTCAGCAGGGAGTCTGCTTCTCCCTCTGACCCTCCCCCCTCTCATGTGCTCTCTCTGTCTCTCAAATAAATAAATAAAATCTTGAAAAAAAATAAATAAATAAAAGAAGTGTACTCATACAGTAGAATGCAAAGGCCAGTACATGGCCTGGTGTTGATATGTTAATATACTATTTTTTATTTTATTATTTTTTAAAAGATTTTTATTTATTTGAGTGGGGGGAGGGGCAAAAGGAGAAGGAGAGGGAGAAGCAGACTCCCTGCTGAGCAGGGAGCTCAATGCAGGGCTGGATCCCTGGGATCACAACCAGAGCTGAAGGCAGATGCTTAACCAACTGAGCCACCTAGGCGCCCCTCAATATACTATATTTTAAAATACTGGTAATGGGAAAAAAAGTTACAGAAGAATACATATAATATCACTTGGATACAAATAAAACATAAGGAAATGGACAGAATGTAATGACAATGGGTGCCAATTCTGGTCCCCACCACAAAATATGAGCCCAGAGATTATTCTGTTCAATATGGAGAAAGAGATTTAGGGCAGAAGCTTACAGCTGCCTAGATGACAGCAAAACAAAATATGGCAGTAAGTGTGAGACAGGAAGCCCCTCTACCCAATATTAGACCAACAGTGAAGTGTCCTTGCCTGTCAATGACAGAACATAAAGGAGATTATGATGACCAGTGGACACAGAGGCCTGGTGGGAAAATGGAAAGATTCTTTGAGATGCTCCCTAGAGACTCTGAAATATTAAGGGAAGGCTTTCCTTTCCTCAAGACTGAGGTCTTAGAGGAAACATACCAAATAAGCAACACATGAGAATTCATGTGACGATGAACTCATTTGACTGCTGAAGCCTGGGGTCATTCAGGCAGAGTTAATTGTCCCATGTCTATGGTCCCAAAGCATGTATTGCATGATGTTAGAGATTATTCTGTTCTGTTCTCAAGGGTAGGGATAATGTCATATTTACGTAGCATCCTCAATATAGTATTATAACTGGCACATAGTAAAGACTCATTACTGTTCGTGGAATGGATAAACGGATGATTGGCCAGGGTCTCTGGCATCAGTTTGAAATACTTTAGAGTGATAACCCAAACTCTGAACACAAAGTCTTTGGGTGAGAAAACCAAGAAATACTATATGGCTGGCTTGAGTCTAGACTCTTCAGAAGAGACAAGAACTATCATGCCATTTGGGAATCACTTTGAGTATTTGTGAATAGCTGCATTTTTGTCCTTCAGGTCATGTAATTTCATGGGTCAAAACTAAAGAGAGGATAAAAGCTAAAAATTGTTAATGTATACAGTTTCTAGCTTTCAATCAAATTTTGCCTTTTGCAAGTATTTCTGGGGCATTCACAGTTATGACAGGTTTTGATGTGTGTGTTGTATATGATTTCCTTCATAGAACCTGAGGATTTCATGCAGGTATCACAGACCATATTAAAATAGCATTCACCACCACAATACAACAAAAACTTCAGACTGACAAATTTTCTCTGAAAGAAGATAATTAAATATATATATATATATATATATATATATATATATATATATATATATATATGTATGTATTTTCCAGAGACTAAATGTGCTGATACCTGGATGTATTTCACTTAGCATTCCTGAGGCCACTTACAAGCTTATCTTCTTTTAATATCAGTAGCCCTGAGTTTTGCAGAATAAGATGCCTTTTGATAGACTTTATATTTAAACATAAAAAGCAACAAACACCCTATAATGCTAGATTGTAGGCATATATATTTTACATATTTTAGACTCTTGTTTCAGATTCTGATGTAACCCATTACATTTTGGGGAACATGTTTAAAATATCTTTTAACAAATTATTGAAAATACTAACTCATGGAAGGTAACTAAAATCACCTGAACTTTGTGTTTAGCTAGATTCTTTCTCAGAAAAGACTCTAATGAAAGTTAAATTGGTAGATAGCAATCGTAAGATAAAGCAAAGACATAATAGACCCTATATTATCATGTGACATAATGCTGCTGCTTTTTTTTTTTTTTTTTTTTGGTGGGCAGCAAAGCAAGGTTTATTGATTTATAGCAAAGTGATAGTACAAAGTTCCCAAGGAGGGAGGGGACCAGAGAGTGTTGCCACCTAACTTTCTAAGTCAGGGGGATTTTATGGGCTTTTGGGCAGGCTGTTTTAATCTGATTAACCCTGTGCCTATCATCCAATCAGGTTTTTATCATATGACCTAATGCTTCTTTGCTTGGATAAACTTGTGCTCAAACACCTCATCCTCTGACTTTACCCACCCACCTCCCGCAATTACACACCCTTCTGACCAGGTAAAGTATTCTGTCTCCTGTGTTGCCCCCCGGGCTTGTGTTTGGCAGGACGGTTTACTTTGGATTATTCATTCAGCCTATGTCCACCAGAGTTTTTCAATCCTAACAATGATGGTATCTTAATTTGCTATAGAGTCTTAGGTCATGCTCAGAGCTTGTTTTGTTTTGTTTTGTTTTTTAAGATTTTATTTATTTATTTGACAGAGAGAGAGACAGTGGGAGAGGGAACACAAGCAGGGGGAGTGGGAGAGGGAGAAGCAGGCCTCCCGTGGAGCAGGGAGCCCGATGTGGGGCTCGATCCTAGGACGCTGAGATCATGACCTGAGCCGAAGGCAGATGCTTAATGACTGAGCCACCCAGGCACCCCCAGAGCTTGGTTTTTGGAGCAAGAAGATTGCCTTGATACAGATCACACTGTCTTTGTAGGATCTCTGTCAACTGTTTTACATGTATCTCAAGTTGTGAGAAGCTTGATGTAAACTTTCCTTGACATAGCCAGGGTGAGGTGATGTATTAGATTATGTTTTCTAAAACATATGAAGTGTTTATTAAGAGTTTCAGAAAATCTAAAAGCTGCAGGATAATATACAAATCACTCTCTTGAACCAGGTGATTATTCCTTTTCATTTAAAAGAAATTCTGGTTCTGTGAACTTTGCTCTTCTGGACCAAGCTGCAAGTTCCCAATTGACAGACATGGGACTTCCATTTCTTTACTTCATGTTGACTCTTTGTAATAATCCAACACGATACTTTTGCTCTTTCGTCTTCCAATCCAATCTCTACAGAGACCATAGTGATCTTGAAATGTCAATCAGATCATCTCACTTCTCTGCATGCAATAATGGGTTCTCAGTGCTCTTAGAGTAAAAATCAAATTGCTTACCATTTGATCCAGTCCCTCATTATAAATTCCAGCTGAATCTTGTATCGCTCTCCCTTGTTTCAATTAAGGTAATACTAACTGCTATAAAAGCTAAATTCTGCAATCTCATGCTTAACACCCATGGAGGTTTATTTCTTACGTTGGTAGGAAGAAGGAGGGAGAATGGACCTTTGCTCCATGTGGTCATTCAGGGACTCAAATTGTTCCAGTCTAGCGTGCCACATCCACCCGCACTGTTTTGGCCAGGATTAAGTCACATGACTATGCTTGTATGCAAGGGGGTAGGGTGAGTAATAAAATCTTTTATTGGAAAGCCATCTCCCCCAAAGAGCACTATAACACAGAAGGGGCATTCTTTGTTGGAACACTGTTTCTTCCACACGACTCTGACACATTAAGTTTCAGCCACACTGATTTCACTGTGGCATATTTCTACCTCCAGGACCTTTGCCCATGTTGTTACTCTTCTAGGAACATTTCTGCTGCTCTTAACATGACTGGCTATTTCTTCACTTTTTGGTCCTATCTTAAATGTCATCTCCTCAGAGATACCCTGCTTGTTTGCTTGCTGTCTTGCATTCTCAAAATGATTTCTATATTTATTTCTCAATTTATATTCATTGAAGTTTAGTTGACATACAATGTTGTATTAGTTTCAGGTGTATAATACAGTAATTTGACAATTCTATACATTATGCTCACTACAGTAAGTGTAGCTACCATCTGTCATCATACAATCTTTCTTAACCACCTGTCAGAGGTAGGATTTTCCCAAGCAACTTGTGGGTTTCCATTATGGCACTTATCATAATTAGTGATCATTTGAATTGTTTGTTTTTGTCTGTTTCTCCCACTAGAGTGTAAGCTCCATGAAACTAGATATATGTTTGATTTTACACCATCGAATTTTAACCTGTTTTCTGTTCCAGGATCCCACCAGGACACCACATTACATTTAGTTGTCATGTCTCCTTAGACTCTTCTAGACTGTTATGAACTTGTTTCTGATGACCTTGACAATTTTGAGTTGCAAACAGCAAAAGTGGACAGGGAGGGCCAAGCATTGTTCTGTTAGGAAGTTGAACATCATGACTAGGAGAATGACTTAAGGACAAAATAGCTGTGTGTTTGAATCCTAGCACTGGCACTTACTAGCTGTATGACTTTGACTAAGTTCCTTAACCTAGCAGAGCTTCAGTTTCCTTATTGTTTAGGCAAGAAATAATAGTAGTATGATTTTTATAGAGCTTTTGTGAATTAACTGAGCTGAAGTATATACTGCACTTAGCATAATACTTAATGTTTAGATAACGCTCAATTATTATTAAAAAGTGTCTAAAACATAGGCCAGTCCACAAGATTATTTAAAGTATAAGACAGCTGACCTTCTATTATAATGGCAATAATAGCAGTTATATTAATGACAGGCATTTATTGAGCACATACCATGTACAAGTCAATATTCTAAGCACTCTTCATGTATTAACTGAATTAATTGTACTGATAACATTACTAAATCCAACCAATCTTTATAATTTACTTCTAGGGAAAATACTTCTTAAATTTTAGATGTACAAGAGAAGAAAGAGGAGAGTCCAGTGTGAGTAAATTCATGAGAGTGGGGTAGAAACCTAAGTCAGCATATTGATGGAAGCTGAGGGAAATGAACAGAGCAGAGATCTGGGTGTGGGTTTTAAACAGAGGTATCTTGGAGCAGGATTTTCAACCATGCTTGAATTTATGATAAAATTTTCCATATCTTCTTCCTCAAGACTTGCTAGCCAGACTTGGGGGGTGCGGAGAGGCAGGATTTGAGGACTGCCCTAATGCTCAAATATTTGGTGTGGGTGAAAATTCATCACCAAAGAGTATGGAAAATGCTCTCACTTCTCAGGGTTCCAGTGGCTTAGAAGAAATGGAAACCTGGCCTCACTGGTTCCATGATCCCTTCCAAATACCAAGAGACAAATGCGCTTGTGACTTCACTAATTAGGTGGAACTACCCTAATGATTTTATTGCTGTTGTGGCTTCTACCAAGAGAGTGTTTGATTCGTGTAAGGCAATCAGAACTATAATCCAGTACTAGCAAATGAAGACCGGCAAGAGTGTTAGTCCTAGTGAGTACATCCCCTTTGCTTACTATGTACAAGGGCGACCGGGATAGGAAAAAGCGTCTGTTTGCCAGAAGACTACTTAGAATTACTGTCTATTATCGCAGGCAAATGTTTCATAAAGTAAAACAGTGGTTTCCTCCCAGCATAGCTTTGGGAGCTGAGGACAGAGGAGGAAATTAACTATTGGAAAGAGTTCCCCTGATGGTGCTTAAGCTGATCCAGGCTTCCCTAGTGGCTGTTGTTATTTTCCATGTGGATACTCTTCAGGAGGAAAGCAAAAGAACAGACAAGCATCTTTGTTTAAAAAAAAATAAAAAAGCGGCAATGCTGCAAAATCTCACACTTAATATCAATAGCAGCCTCAAATTAGTGGCTATCAGCAAAGTGCTGGGCATAATTACCTTTTTAAATTCTTAAATAGACCAAAATGTTAGATATAATGATTTTCATTTTAGAGATGAAATTGAGGCTGAGAGAGGTAAAGCAACCTGCCCAAAGTTCAATAATACAGTGGGATATGAACCCACATCTGTCATTTCTAGAGTCTATGATCAGAGCCATTGTGCTACAGATCTGTGTCCTGAATAGCAATGCCCACGTCATGCCTAAGCAGTGTCAGGGACATTCCGTGTGGAAAGGCCTGGCCATCCCAGTGATAGCTTCCTGAGTTAGAAGAGACTGTAGAGACTCTACAGGTTCTCAGCCTGCCTGCACAGTGAAATCATTTGGAGACTTGAAAATGTACTGATGCCTACTCCCTCTATCTGCAGGGTTCCTCTTCTTTGACTTCAGGCCCTCGGTAAGGGCCTACCCTGATGACTTCTAAATTGTAATCATTCCTCCAAATCTTCACTCCCAGACTCCATTACTTGTTCAGTTTTACACAAAACTTGTTACCTTCTAACATGCTAAACAATGTACTTCCTTTTTGTCTTTTTTTTTCTCCCCCTGCACATCTCCACACTAGGATGGAAGCTCAGTGAGTGCCCAGATTTGTTTTGTTATCCATGCATGCATCCTCCAGCACTGAGAGCAGTATCTGGCACTTAGAAAGTGCCACACATATCCTTTCTATGTGTATTCCTATGTGTTTGTTGAGTTAATGAATTAAGTTATGAAGAGGTAAGGAGGTCATGCTTACTTTACCTAGAGCTTGATTGTGAAGTCCTTCAGGAGCCTCTTCAGGACTTTAAGTGGGTAAAGAACAAGATGAGATTTGCATTTGAGTTTAGGAAGACCATCTAGCTGCTGTTTAGCTAGTGGACTCTGGGTGTGGGCAAGTGAAGAGACAGATGAAAGGCAGGAAAGCTCGCTGGGTGATGGTAGCAGCCTGCGGTAAGGGGCTGGAAGAGATGGGGTGCAGTAGAGGCCTACTTAGGGGGCAGCATCCGTGGGGACTGGTGAAGGGGGTGAAGGGGAGAGAAAAATCATCTAGGCTTTCTGGTTTAGGCAACTAGAGGGATGGAAAGCCATCACTGAGATAAAGAGGGCTGAGGAAGAACAGATATGGGGAAAGGAAAAGTAAAGCTGCTTCGAAGTATGAACTAACGAACATAACCTGGAGGGAATTTGAATTTCACATTCATTAAACAACGATATATATTTAACGGCTGGCACTATGGTAAGTCCCAATGAGTGATATTCATTCCAAAAAGTACCTACTATGTGCTGGGCATGTGCTAGAGATACAGTGTGAGCAGGGCAGATATGGAGCCAGCTGTCTGCACTTGCAGAATTTATAAAGAGAAAAAAATGCTGTGGGAATTAGAGCAAGAATGAGAGACCAAAAGAGAGATTACTTTCAGCCAGGAGTTCAAGGAAATGAAAATTTCTGGTAATGGTAGCATTTACATGGCAGCTTGAAGGAAACGTCAGGTTTAGAAACATTGAGAGGACAAAGGAATCAAAGGCGTGGAGGCACAAAAATCTAAATCATATATCAGGAATTGCAAGTAACCTAGATTGCCCGGAGTTTAGAGATATGGGGCAAGGATGTGCAATGAAAGGCAAACAAATCTCAGAAAGCCAGGTGAAAAATTGTCAACTGTAAGATTCTGTAAAAAAATTAGTCCAAAACGTAATAAGTGACCAGTATGTGTCCATTTAGTACATCTGTGAATAATTTTTTAATGTGGGTGATGGTTACAAAGTGCTGTTTTAGGAAGATAAATATGATTTCAGTAGAGATCATGGATTCATCATTAAGGCAAAAAGCTGAGAAACAAGGCTATTATAGTAGTATATTATTCAGAGGGGCTATCTACTGTCAAATAATCCCTATATTTTAGTGTCAGCACCATAGAAGTATCCATCCGGCTTTTCCAGCAGTCCACTACAGGGGTTCCTGGTCAGGCGGCTCATATAGACACACAGCTCTCCTCCAAATTGTAACTCAAGCCTCAGCCTCCTTATATATTTGGCTTAGCCATCCTTTAGGTCTGTGGAGTCTCCTCCATTCAGCTCATAGATTACAGAAGAGAAAGAGAAGGTACTATTGAGAAGGTTCTATGGGCCATCCGGAAGGAGCAGACACTCGCACCCATTCCATTAGCTAGAATGCGATCACATGGCTTCAGCTAGCTGTGAGGGAGGCTGGGAAATAGTATCGCTGTGTGCCCAGAGAAAAAAGGAACCTGTGGTATATAGTCAGGCTCTGCTACAGTAATGAAGGTGAGAGATAATGAAAATGAACTGAGGGAATAGGAAGATATGCATTCAGTAAATATGAGGAAAGTAGAATTGACAGTAAATTGCTACTGATTGGGCACGAGATGGGAGGGTAGGCAAATGACACCTTTTCCGAATGTAATTGCCATCAAACAGAGATGTTTACAACACAGACCATTGAAATTACAGGTTAATATTTACCAGATGCTTTCTATTTGAGAAAGAATATTGTAGCAACTTGTGAGAAGATTCGCAGGGAAGTTTAGAATCTCTTGCATCAATATGAAAGCTTTTCATTCTATGTTTTTTTAAAAGAAAATAACTTCACCGTTTATGTGTTCTATTAGTTAAAAGCTTAAGAAAGCATGAATCCACATCTGTGAGGCTTAGGAATACTTATTGGTTTGCTTATTGGGATAAACAATGAATGAACACAATGGGAAAAACATGGTCTTTGCTTATGTGCCTCTACCTTGACGGATTGTTCTGGGATGGTGGAGTCAATATAGGTAATATAACCAGCATGTTTAGCTCCTAGAAAATAAAAAGTAGCTACCATTATTATGTGGATATAACAAAGACAATTATGGAGGAATGGGTCTAGGTTAGGTGAACTAGGCACAAAGTAATAAATCATGGCGTGTTTTTATAGCACGGTGATACTTTAAAAGTCTAATTTTGCTGGGTTATTTCTCAAAGGAACGTCCAATTCAATAGCAGCTCCCCAATACGGAGTTCTCAGCTGAAATTTGTTTTGCAGCAGATCTATTGCACAAATTGAGGCAGCTGTGCACAGCATGTGTTTCATTTCAATGACTATATCGTGAAGGGTGTTATGCAAAAGGCCACTAATCAGGGAAAAGGCTCTCTTCAATCGGCAACTTCTCAGGGCCACATGCAAAGGGAAATTTGCATGTTTCATTAAGAATGAACCAACCTATTGGTTTGTGTACAACATGGATCGTTTACATTTTCTGTTTAAAAAAAATGCTTAGATGGTTATTTCCAATCCCATGTCTTCCCTCAGTTCATTAGCCTGAATAAACTCAGTTCCCTTGGCGGAGAAATTGATTGTAGAACCGTGGGTTTCTTGGGGCTGGTTGTTGCTGCATACCCAGATAACCTTAATAAGATTAGCCCTGTCTTTTCCTATGGGCTTTGATGATGGCAATCTACCATATTCTCCAATTAAAAATCTTTGTCACACTTGACTTTTGTTTTGCTTAATTTTTACAATGTGTTCAGCTTGAAGAATAAAAGTAGATTGATATGTTTTACTTCTTCTGAGTTAAGTGGTTCCTTACACAGATTTCCATACCCTGGCTCATGTTTGTGAATCCACACTGAAGCAGACGGTGCTAATCTATATGAATCTATTTTATGGAGAAAGAAGATGAAACCATGAATATTAATATCCTATTATCATGTGATGATATTCTAAACACATACACCATAAAAATCTCAAAATATGAAAGGAAAGGATCATGGGGTCACCTGTATAATTTCTGTCTCAAAGACATGAAGCTAGGAAAGAGCATGGAAACAAAATATGATTCCAGGCCTTGCCATAGTAACAAACTTGTTCTGAGGCTTCAATTCTTAGTTAAATGGTAAAGTCCTATGTGGTGTCAGAAAAGTAAACATGGCATCCTGTGTGTTTTGGGATCAATAAGATTCAAGACATTAGCTGGATGAGTTTGTGAATGCTCACTTATATTTTGGTTTAGGTGATTAACTATTATAGAAATCAGGTATGATATTGGGATGTAACATTTTTTTCTTTTTCCTTGAAGGAGTTATTAGAAATGGATCCAGTATTTGAGCATGGAATTTTGGATCTCATTAATCATCTTAACACCCTAATTTTTCCCCAAAAGTAAGGTCCAGAGAGATGAAGCAGCTTGCCTAAGATAACCCAGCTAATTAATGACTCTGGCCCCATCATATGATAGACCATATTTGCAATAACAGGTCCACACATGCTTCTCTCTTTGAATAAACATCAAGGCTCTGCCTATTCCTAGAGAAAATATTTTCTCAGAGGTCATGGGGCAGTACAGACCAGAGTAAAAACAGGTTTCCTTTTTTTTTTTTTAAGATTTTTTATTTATTTATTTGAGAGAGAGAGAGAGCAGAGAGAGCAAGGGGAGGGGGGAGGGGGAAGGGTGGGAGGGGTAGAGGGAGAAGCAGGCTCCCTGTTCAGCAGGGAGCCTGATGCGGAACTTGATCCCAGGACCCTGATATGGGACTTGATCCCAGGATCATGACCTGAGCTGAAGGCAGATGCTTAACTGACTGAGCCACCCAGATGCCCCAACAGGTTTCCTTTCTTTAAATGTGACTTTATCTCCTGATCTCTTTGTTTGATACATTGGTCATTCATTCACTGCTGAACACTATGTGGTAGGTTCTCTGCAAGATTTAACAGGACAGCAAAAAAGGGTGAGGGAGGCCTACTGAGTATTGGGCTAATTATTAAGTGATTTTTCCCAGAAAAGAGTCTGTATAATAGAAATGCATTTGTTACAATGACCGTGTGGGTGGAGAATTATACAAGTTTATGAAGTGCCACTAAAAACCCCCAGCAGTGATCTGATTCTAACATGCAGTGTTTACTTCCCTTCTCAACCCAAAGAAATTAAGGAGATTACTTACTGTGAGCCACAGAATATGAACCAAACATTAAGCATTTCCTGAAAATAAATTTTCATGGCCAACAATTGTGAGAAACCACTCAAATGAATACTGAAAAAATGAAGATTTTTGTAAGAGTTGAAGAACAGACAGTTGTTAAATAACCCAGTGTCTAAGAGAAGTGATTTTTAAATGTTGATATTTAGTTTCAAAACCGAGTTATTCAAAGGGCTCTAAGAACACTTTAAAAAAATGTTGAAAATCAGCATTTTCTTTTACAGATTTGCAGTTTTGGTGCTTTGTCAAGGGCATATGCCTGAGATCATAGATGGGGTCACATCTTTACATCAAAATAAATTTTAATTCTGCTTCATTTTGAAATAATTTGCTTACAATATCAATCCCTCTCCTTTTTTTTTTTTTTTAAATAAAACAGCTTGATTTTCTTTGTTAGAATAGGCTAATATTACTCTATCCCTGCTTAGCAGAACTGACATTCCACCAACTTTGTACAAAATTATACCTCCTGGTCTAATTTTCTAATTACAAATGACATGTGGAATAAATTTTCTAATTACAGATGACATGGGGAACAAAAGGTTCTTGGATGAGAGTCAGGGAAAGAGACCAGTTGATGTAGAGCTGCTAGGTGCCTGTCTGGCTAGTGTTGGAAGTCATCTCATGACTAGAAAACTCAAGGCACAGATCTGGTCTCCTCCACAGATTGTTCATTCATCCAAAAATTATTTATTGTTTGCCTCCCAGTACTGCGAATAAACCAAAGAGGCAGAGGAAGTCCCTGCCCACAGGGAAGTTACTCTCTGTAGGGGAGACAGGCAGTGTGCAAATCTTCACAGCGTACCTTCAGATAGAGTAAGTGCTGGTAACTGCTGGAAAATGCTGGAAATCCAGTGAGTGCTGGAAAATGACATAGGACAATGGTATAGGCCGGAAGTGGTACAGTGTTCCTTTAGCGAGGGTGGTTAAGAAGGCCCTTCTGAGAAATTGAAGATCCAGGGGAGAACAGACTTAGGCAGAGGGAACCATAAATGCAAAGACTGACCTGGAAAAAGCATGAGGCATTGAGGGTCAGAAAGAAGGCCAGTGTGGTGAAGTATACTGGGTAAGAAGGTAAGTAATGGAGACGAAGCTAGAGATTTGACAGGGACCTGAGCAGGTAGAGCAGTAGTTCTCAAAGTGGGGTCCCCAGACCAGCAGCAGCATCCTTAGGGATGTGCGAGTGATGCAAATTCTCAGGCCCCCATCCCACACCCACTGAATCAGAGACCCAGGGGTGTGGCCTGGCAGTCTGGAGTTTTAACCAGCCCTCCCAGTGATGTGGGCCTAAGCTCGAGACCCATTCAGCTACAGCCTTGTTTGCCACGATAGGGAATTTGAGTTTTATTTTTCACTGGGGAGTTGTAACCAGAAAAGTGAAAAAATGTGATTTAGGCTTTGAGAAGATAACTTTGGCCTTTGTGAGAAGACTGGACAGATTGGTACTTACTCTTTTATGTATGTGTTCTGACTAAAAACTGTAGCTCAGTGGGAAAGAACAATTAGCAGATTCATGCTGAGCTCTGTTTACTTTTATTGTGAGGGATAATTGTGTTCAATCTCATGCCTGAATTCCAGATGTCAGTACCTGAAAATGAAAATAGAATTCCCTACTGTGCCATGTCAGATAACTGAAATTCAAACACACTTGTGGAAATGCAAACCCATTATCAATTGGTTTTGGGTACTAATGTCTTAAGTAGAGCAGATTTTCTAATTGAAACAAACAATTGACTTTAGAAATGAAATGTAATTAGGACAGTTATAAATTAATAAGTTAGTTGGCTATTTTAGTCTGAATATTCAGCCCAGATTTGGAAGTGTGTGTGTGTGTGTGTGTGTATAAACCATGCTTTCTAGACTGGGAACTTACTTTCCTACCATGAAATCCCCTCTGGATATTTATGGAGTCTCCAAGGGATGAGCCAAGGGTGTTCTAGAACAGATCTTCTCAGCCACCCTTTATTATCTGCCATTTTCCCTTTGCTTCTTCTCTACTTCCTTCACTTTCTATAATACACCTAGTAAAGTTAAATGAGGGTATGTTATTTGTGCTTTAACTACCACAGGTATACCTACCTGTACCACCTCCCATTACTAGAAGTGCTGCCTTTTGTTATATGCCCTCTGACTCTCTGCCAACATCCCAGTAGGCTAGTGCTAAGGCACTGAAGAGGCAAATCCCACACACCCTGTTAGTGCCACAATCAGATAGACGAAGCCCAAGGAAGTGCTGCCTCTGTTTCCCCAGATCTGACAGACCTACTCTTTCCATTCCTGTTTATGCCCCTTCTCTCCTTGGGACTCAGACAGAATGCCTGCCGCTTCTGCTTCCTCAAAAGCATCCGCTTTACATGCTTTGGAGTAAATTTCCTCTCAGCACTTTCTCATTTGGCAAGCTTTACGTTTTATGTTCTTGTAGAAATCTCTTCTAGAGTCTTGTGACCTACTGCAGTCTGGTCTGGTGACTCTCTAGGCAGACATTTTATCCTACCATTACCCCTCACTCTCATCCTGAGGATTCTCCTCTTGGTTTCCTTCATAAGATCTTGTGTTTCCTGAATTTCAGGAGACTTGAAGTTTGGCCACTCCTTGCTTTTTGGGGGTTTTGAATTTGGAAGGACGGCGCTGATATAATGCCCATAGTGCTTGTTTTGGCCAGGACTTTCTAATCCTGTGTTTCTAGAGGCAGTGTTGCACGGGAGTAAAGAGTATGAGAGTGAGACAGACCCGGGCCACATGTGTGTGAGTGAGTGACTTTGATCAAGTTGTCCCTCTCTCTTGCTTTACTCCTTTGTTTTGCTGGAGCACATCCTTCATTTCCCAAGAAAGGGTGCATGAGAGGTAAGGCTTATTTTATTTTTTAGAATTTTCATGTCTGAAATTGTCTCTCTTTTATCCTCACATTAAATAATGATATTTGGAAATATAAAGCCCTCCAGATTAAAAACCACTTTTTCCTTAACATTTTTAAGGCATTGCTCAATTGTCTTTTCATTTTCAGTGCCATTCAGATGCTTCATTCTTTCTGTGAAAGCATTTCCCCCCCCGTCTGGAAGTCTCTACTCTACAACTTTCCTTTCTCCCTAGAATTCTGAGATTTCATTGTGAAATGCCTTGATGTGGATTTATTTTTATCCATTATGCCAAACCATTATGCTGGTCAGAACTTGAAATCTGAGATTCATGCTTCATGTCTAGGGAATTTTCTCAAATCATTTTACTGATGATTCCTTCCTTTTTCTCTATCTGGTTGCTAAAAAAATTTTCTTTAATGTGATGCAATTTGGAATCTCTGGGTACTAGAGATTTGTTGACTCTGGTCTTCACTGTAGGGTGATTGGATGGACTCTTGGGAAATTTACGGCATCAGTATCCTTAGGATTTTCTTTTTGGTTACAATCCCCAGATAAGACTCCTCTAATTCTTTGCCTGGCTGCCAACTTCTGGAACCTGAGTGGATGTGAAAAAGGGCTGAGGTCTGAACATTCAGTATATAAATGCTCTATAATTACGGTGTTCTCAGTGTGGGGCCTGACTCTCAACTGTGCCTAATCTCCCCCAGTTCAGAGATCCTCTGTTTCCTTTCCCGGAATAAAGCTCCAAGCTCCTGCCAAGGTGGAGGAAGAACAAGGGGAAAAGACTTTGTGGGAACCAACTGCTTTTTAAGCATTCCTTTTACAGATCTTGCTATTGTGAGCTGCATCTTCTGTACCCCTTCTAGAAGTATTTGGTGCCATTGATTTTTGAGCCTGCTAGGAGTTCTGCAATGTAAAGCAGATTGCTTCTTGCCTTTCCCTGCTGCTGGTTTAGAATTTTGCTTTTTTGAGTCTACTAAGTTAAGCACCACTCATCCATCCACTTTCTAGCCCCCAACCTTTTGGTTTATTGTCTCCTCTCCCATTTTGCCCTGTAAGTTCATGCAATAAAAAAAAATAGCTTGGGCGCCTGGGTGGCTCAGTTGGTTAAGCGACTGCCTTCAGCTCAGGTCATGATCCTGGAGTCCCGGGATCGAGTCCCACATCAGGCTCCCTGCTCAGCAGGGAGTCTGCTTCTCCCTCTGACCCTCCTCCCTCTCGTGCTCTCTGTCTCTCATTCTCTTTCTTGCAAATAAATAAAATCTTAAAAAAAAAATAGCTTACTTGAAATTTAATGGGTTTGAGAGAGAGCAGAACTAAATGCATGCATTTAATTCACTCTTTGAAATCAGAAGTGCTTTCAAATTTGTTTCCTCTCCTCTAGTCTCTGAATTGGGTTGGAAGGAATGGAGAGTTTTATGAATTATGGCCTCTCTCCCTACACTTCCCCATTAGAAAGCAGAAATAGCTGCAGTAAGTTCCGATTTAATTTTTTCCCCTCTGTGTTAACATATGGACATGGTCCAATTTTATTTCTGTGTAAGATAAGATGGGCAGGGATGTACTTAAATTTAAGAAAGAGGAATGGACTTTAGGTAATGGCAGAAATCTCCTGAGTGTGTGGGATGTTGAAGTATGTTTTCAGGGGAATCCGCCGAAGCTTGTGAGTAGCTGAACTGACAAAGAGCTAGGAGCAGAAGCATGGATTTTAACTTGGCTGGCACTGCCTTTGTAAGTAAGGCGCGGCAATTAGTACAGGAGCGGGGACACTCTTCTCTTTGTCTGGATTAAGAAATATCCGCAATTTTAATCAAATGCAATGCTCATTGATGCCTGTTTGCATATTGCAGAGTTGTCCCTCAGATCAAGTCACTTATATCCAATTATGGCCTGGGCATCCTTTCTGAGAGTGGTGGGAGTGGTGCCGCCAGATGGGCAGTGACTCTGGGACGATCGTGGAGGGGTGCAGGGGGCCCTAGCAGCTGCTATGAAAAACACTTCGCACATAACAACCTACCCATTAATAATGTATCTTCCTATTTCTTGTCAGAAAAGTGGTGGCTGATTACACCTCTGCTTCCGCATAGTCCTTACGTTTACCTGCTGTATGTTTTATTTTTTTCTGTTAGTTTTCATGTCTAGTTACAACATAATTTTATCCGGAGGGTTGTTGTGGTTTTTTTGGGGTTTTTTTGGTGAATTTTTTTTCTTTTTTATGTTGAGGGCTGGGGTGTTGGGGTGAGCAGGAAAGCTTTTGTTTTGTCAAGGAGGGGATTACGATTTTTTTTAGTGTGGTTCGCCCACGCGACTTCCTTCAGTTGTGTGTGTGTTCCTGCCCTGTCATGAGGCCGGCACTGCAGGGAGACAGAGAGCTGTCCTTGCTGTACTGGGAAATTGGGTTGGATTTATGGTTAACTGCAAAATCAAACTCAAGGAAATAAAATTGGCGTTTACTTCTCTGCACCGGAAGCCTGGCCACTCCTTGCCTTTTCTGGGTTTTGATTTGGAAAGACAGCGTGCTTATTTCTTCATCTTCATCATCATCATCAACAACAAACAGGCAGTTTCTTCCTTCTGTGTACGCAGCCTTGTAAAATGGGTACTACACTCCGCCTACTGTACAAAATTTATAAATACAGCCTACCCGTGCAAAATGGGAGCTGTTAAATAGAGCTTACTACTCGGAGATAATTAAATCTGGGGTATTGATGGAATCTATGAAGAGATTTAGAAACCACACACAAACTCAAACGTAGTAAATGTTTTACTTGGGATGGGCAAACAGGGAACTTTTTATGTGCTACTAAAGGGTTTTCTAAGTCGCTTCAAGTTTACTTTCTTTCTGCTATTATCTTTAAACATTGCAAAGTGTTGTGACAGATGGATCTCACATACATAGAGGTAAGATAAAGTGCTTATCATTTGGCCGGGGTTTTCTAATCCCACTAGAGGTGGTGTTGCATGGGACTACAGAGTATGGGTGAGACAGACCTGGGGCCGAATGTGTGTGAGTGATTTTGATCAAACTGTGAGTCTCTCTAAATCTCAGCCTCCTTATTTGTAGAATGGGAATGGTGTTAGTGCCCCTCTAAGGATTGTGGTGAAGCTGAAATGAGCAAATAAAAGGAAGCTGCCCAGGATGTATCAATGAGGGGCAGCTACTGTCATTACCGTGACTTGCAGTGCCGTTGTCACTATTCAAAGAGCAGGACTGTCAGGATGGCGGAAAGGAGGGAAGAGGCACGTCAGAAGTGGCTTGAGAGGGAGCAAAGATGAGTGAGCCCAGCCTGCTTCTCCTGCAGGATCTGTGGGAATACCTGTGTAAACTTGGTTCCAGGGCACAGACTAGAAAAGGGACCCAGCTTTATGGAATGTGTACTAGTTCTCCGCAGAATTTCTCGTATTACACACCAGACATCCTTGCTCAGTGTAGGTGTTAGTCTCATTCACAAGAACACTTCTTCCTTACCTGTGTCCAATCTCAACAGGCAGTGAACAGTGATACTATTCCAACAGAATAATAAAAAGCATGAGACATATTGTTTTTAACTAAACTATTTATTTTTTTAAAAGATTTTATTTATTTTTGCGAGAGAGACAGAGAGCAAGCACAAGTACGAGTGGGAGGAGGGGTAGAGGGAGAAGCAGGCTCCCCGCTGAGCAGGGAGCCCGATGTGGGTGGGACGCAATCCCAGGACCCTGGGATCATGACATGAGCCAAAGGCAGATGCTTAACTGACTGAGCCACCCAGGCACCCTAACTAAACTATTTTAAAATGTCCAAATATTCACAAGAGTAGTTGGAGAAGGTAATAAGCACAAGGAAAATTATCAGAATTTTCATACCTTCTAGCTCATACATTTTTCAGACCTGGAGAGAGTAGTTAAAAAACAAACAAACAAACAAACAAAAAACCAGTTGAGCTAGGAAAATAAACAAGATTTAAAGGACCATGGTTCACAACTGGGTTTCTGGCATTTAAAGAGAAAAAAAAAAGGTAATGCAAAATCAACTGTGAAGAGAATTAATACTTAGTAAATGAAGCCTTTTCTTCTTCCTGTGTATCAAATCAAATGCATTTCATAAAGGAGCAAGGACCTCTTCAAATAAATGCGATGAAGCCTCCTTTAAGCATTTACTCCAGGGACTAACAAAAATCAATTGCCTACTCAAGGTAGATCTTTAATAAAAGATTGAATCAAATGGTATTGAAAACTGCATCTGTGCTATAAAGAAGTGGACCCTTAGGACAGGTGATTTCCCACCATGCGGGCTCTTCCATACAGGTTCCATTATCTATTTTAAAGGAGAAAGTTTGATTGGGGAATGCCATGTTGAATACAAAGGTCTATTCCTTCATCTGTTTACTTATTAATGGTCAGATACATTATCTTAAATGACAAAGAAAGGATATCTCCAAGCCTCACTCCAAGAGTGAGAATATTTATGTGTATATCTCAAGAGAATTCCATTTGGCTCATAATGCCTAATTAATCTTTATAGTTTGTTCGTAAGGAGGATGCAGTTTTAATGTCCCCTGATCTGTAGATCTAATAACTGAGGAACAGAGAAGATAAATTGCGTCTGCCTTGACTAGCTGGCTTTAAAGCGGTTCTCCACTGTCAAAATAATGGAGCCCATTCTAAGCTTTGTACACAAGGAGATTTTGACTCAGAGCTTCCTATGTGGACTGACTGGAGGCTGTTTAAATAGGGAAAATCTGTGAGAAATGTTCAGGTGGTCCCAGTTCTTGGAGGAAAAACACAATCTGTGCTATGCCTTTGGGACCTACGAGGGGCTATTCTCTTCTCTAAATCTTAGGATCTAGATGGGTTGGGGATGCTGTGCCCAGCAAGGTGAAAATTTGGTGACATTTCCTACCAATGGGACAGAGGACTAAAACTTTGTTGTATATCACTAGATCCGTGCAGATGGGATGTATGAAGAGTGAGAGCAGAGTGGCAATGATGACTGATTTTATTGAATGTCAGTCTGTGCCAAGTGTTCTATTTGCTTTATTTAATCAACATAATACTCTGTGAGGTTGGTATCATCACTATACCCAGTTTACAGGGTAGAAGAAAGTAAAGTATCTGACTTTTTTTAGTAAAGAAAAAAGTGGAAAATCAGAGCTTCAGAGGGAGTCATTTTTTTTCTAATGCAGGATATGGTAATTCACTCTGCAATGCTCCATTGGCCTTCTTACAATTCAGTTTTTGACTCAAGGATTTCTTTGAAACACTGCGTGCAGGTATTGAACTGGGTACTGAGTGTAGGGAAATGAAAATGGCCGGGTAACCGTCCTTAAGAAGTTCAGTCTGGATTGGGCTACAAACTCAAATACCTTTAGGGGCAGCCATAAAGCACAGCATCATTGAGCATGAGAGGGCCTAGGGCCAAATGGAGAAGGCATACCCTATCTAAAGATGGTATGATTAAACAGCATTAACACCAAGAATCCCTGCCATATATGCAGAACTCTCGGGGCTAGATTAGGTCTGTCATTATTTTGCAATTCATGCAAATTAGATATTCTAATTTCTTGACCGATAAGATGTTTTCTCTGATTTTTCATGTTAAAATTAAAATGTAGGATCTTTACCTCTGTGATATGGGAACCTTGTTATGGAGGCTGAGGAATTCCTGATAGCCATCATCTCCTGCTTCGAAGGATGCCACTGTAAGGGAGAATGGAATAGGCTCATGGAGAGAAGTAGAGATAAGAGATGGGGTGAGCCAAAGTCCAGATGGCTTGCGTATCCCCTGTTCCAGTTGTTGATAAGGCTTAATAGTACCTTTCCTGCAATTTGGTTCTTCAACTATTTCTACAGTTATAGAAAATGATACTCAAAAATATCTTTCTAAGATATTTCTGTCTTTTAGCCAGAGCTAGTTTATTTTTTAATTTTTTTTTTAAAGATTCCATTTATTTATTTGACAGAGAGAGAGAGACAGCGAGAGAGGGAACTCAAGCAGGGGCAGTGGGAGAGGGAGAAGCAGGCCCCCCGCTGAGGAGGGATCCAAACATGGGGCTCAATCCCAGGACCCTGGGTGCCCCAGCCAGAGCTAGTTTAAATTGTGTTTCTGCCACTTGTAATTAAATGTGACTTGATTCATTCCCAGGGCTGCCTATGAGGCCAGTAAAGGAGATGAGAGAGATAGAGGAGAGGATGGGATCCAGCCACAAAGCACAGGGCCATATAGAGCCATCTATATCCATAAACCTAAATATAGAGACATGCATACTCAAAACCAAACAGTTGGGGTCAAAATTAGAAGACAAGAGGAGACTATGAGGAGTAGAGAAAAAATTGACTGGAAAAAAAAAATCAGTTCCTGTTAGAAATACAACCAAAGCCATAATTAATGAACTTTTGCCAGAAAGCTGCTAGGAACTGGATTCTGGTATTCTGCAGTAGGTCAAAGACAGGACCCTTAAAGGAGGGGGGGCTAGGACTACTTTTCAGAAGGAGAAGGTGATACTGGGGGCACTGGGACAATATGAAAGGTGGACTCACTCCTTTAGATTGCCCCCAGAACTCTCTGGCTTCTCAGGGGTCCTCTTCTCTTACTGGAGGTGAACCAGCATGGCTCCACTGGTCCATCTTAATCTGGATCTGAACTCTGACAGTATCACTACCTTCTTGGTGTCTGGGAACATATAATGCATCCTGCATATGTTTTGTGAACATTTTCCATGCTTTACAGAACCAGCTCTGTTTAAAAAACAAAAAACCCAGCTATGTTGAGATATAATTCACATGCCAAACAGTTCACCCATTTAAAGTATATAATTCAGTGACTTTTAGTGTATTCACAGAATTGTGCAGCCATCACAATATATTGTAGAACATTATCACCAACCCCAAAAGAAACCCTGTCCCCATGAGCAGTTACTTCTCATTTTTTCCCCAGCTGTCCCACTCCCCAGTCCTGAAAACCACTAATCTGGTTCTATCTCTTTTGAATTGCCTATTCTGGTCATTTCACACAACTGACATCATACAATATGTGTCTTATGTGACTAGCTTTTTTCACTTAGGATAATGTTTTCAAGGACCATTTATGTTGTAGATAGATGAATACTTCATTTCTCTTTATTGCCAAATAATAGCCCATTACACGGATGTACCACATTTTATTTTTCCATTCATTGAGTGATGGACATTTGGATTGTTTTTACTTTTTTTTGGCTATTATGAATAATGGTGCTATGAACATTCATGTACAAGTTTTTGTGTAGATATGTTTTCATTTCTTTTGCATATATACCTAGAAATGGGATTGTTGGGTCATATGGAAACTTTTTATCTAACCTTTTGAGGAACTGCCAGTGTGTTTTCCAAAGAAATCACACCATTTTACATTCCCAGCAGCAAAGTAGGAAGATTCTAATTTCTCTGTATCCTCACTAATATTTGTTTTATTATATGTTTTGTGACTGTAGGCATCTAATGGTTATGAAGGTGTATCTTATTTGGCTTTAATTTGCATTTCCCTAATGGCTAATAATGTTTTGTATCTTTTCATGTGCTTATTGGCCATTTATATATCTTCTTTGTGGTGATATCTATTCAGATCATTTGCCCATTTTTAAATTGGGTAGTATTTTTTTAAGTGTTTTTATATATTCTAAATGCAAGTTCCTTGTAAGTTATATGATTTGTAAATATTTTCTCCCATTCTGTGAGTTGTCTTTTCTTTTCTCTTTCTTGAAAGCACGAACTTATAATTTTGGAGATGCCCAATTTATTTTTTCTTTTGCCACTTATACTTTTGGTGTTGTATCTAAGAAAAGATTGCCAAACCCAAGGTCATGAAGATTTACTCCATATTCTCTTCTAAGGGTTTTATAAATTTAGCTCTTGCATTTAGGTCTATGATTCACTGTCATGAATTAATTAATTTTTGGTATTATGTGAAGAAGGGGTCCAACTTCTGTCTTTGTATGTGGATTTTGAGTTGTCCCAACACCATTTGTTGAAAACACTATTCTTTTTTCATTGCATAGTCTTGGCACTCTTCTTCACAATCAACTGACCATAAATGTAAGGGTTTATATCTGGACTCTTCATTCTATTCTATTGATCTATATATTCATCCTTATGCCAGTACCATGCTATCTTGATTTCTGTATCTTTCTAGTAAGTTTTGAAATTAGGAAGTCTGTGTGTCCTCCAACATTTTTTTTTCTTTTTCAGGATTGTTTTGGATATTTTGGGTCCTTTACATCTCTATTTGAATTTTAGGATCAGCTTGTACATTTCTGTGAAGAAGCCACCTAGGATTTTGGGAGTGATTGCATTGAATTATTTTGCTTAGTGATGGAATTTTGATAGTATTTGATAAAGACTGCATTAAATCAGTGTGGAGAGTATTGCCATCTTTTTTTTTTTTTTTGAAGATTTTATTTATTTATTTGACAGAGAAAGACACAGTGAGAGAGGGAACACAAGCAGGGGGAGTGGCAGAGGGAGAAGCAGGCTCCCCGCCAAGCAGGGGGCCCAATGCAGAGCTCGATCCCAGGACCCCGGGATCATGACCTGAGCCGAAGGCAGACGCTTAACGACTGAGCCACCCAGGTGCCCTGAGAGTATTGCCATCTTAACAATATTAAGTCTTCTGCCTGATAAATATGGGAATATCTTTCCATTCATTTAGATCTTCTTTAATTTCTTTCAACAATTTTTTTTTTTAGTTTACAGAGTATAAGTTTCTCCCTTATTTTGTTAAATTCTTTTTTTTTTAAAGATTTATTTACTTATTTTACAGAGAGTGCATGCACAAGTGGGGGGAGGGACAGAGGGAGGGAGAAAGAATCTCAAGCAGACTCCCTGCTGACAGCAGAGCCCAACATGGGGCTCAATCTCACGACCCTGAGATCATGACCTGAGCCAAAATCAAGAGTTGGATGCTTAACCTACTGAGCCACCCAGGTGCCCCTTAAATTTATTCTTTTTTTTTTTTTTTAAAGATTTTTTATTTATTTATCTGAGAGAGAGAATGGGAGACAGAGAGCATGAGAGGGGGAGGATCAGAGGGAGAAGCAGACTCCCCGACGAGCAGGGAACCCGATGTGGGACTCGATCCCGGGACTCCAGGATCATGACCTGAGCCGAAGGCAGTTGCTTAACCAACTGAGCCACCCAGGCGCCCCTAAATTTATTCTTAAATATATTTTTGATGCTATTGAAAATTGAATTGTTTTATTAATTGTAATTTTGGATAGTTCATTTCTAGTATGTAGAAACAGTTTATTTTTGTGTATTGATCTTGTACTCTGCAACCTTGTTGAATTTATTGATTAGTAGTTATAATAGTATTTTTGTGGATTCCTTAGGATTTTCTGTGTACAAGACCATGTCATCTGCCAAAAGGGACAGTTTTACTTCTTTTTTTCTAACTTCAATGCCTTTATTTCATTTTCTTTTCTTTTTTCTTTTTTTTTTTTTTTCAGATTTATTTCTTTCTTTGAGAGAGAGAAAGAGTGTGTGTGAGCAGAGGGAGGGGCAAAGGGAGAGGGAGAGAGCGAATCTCCAGCAGAGTCCCTGCTGAGAGCACAGTCTGATGGGGCTCGATTTCACCAGCCAGAGATCAGCACCTGAGCTGAAATCAAGAGTTGGATGCTCAATTGACTGAGTCATCCAGGTGCCCCTTCATTTCCTTTTCTAGAACCTCCCAATACAATGTTAAAGAAAAGCAGTAGGACTGGACAAAGAATCTTTGTCTTGTTCCTGATCTTAGGAAGAAAACTTCATCACCATTGAGTATGATGTCACTGAGTGATTGAGTTGAGGGAATTCATTTCTATTTCTGTTTTGTTGAGTGTTTTTATTATGAAATGGTAGATTTTTTGAAAATCTGATCATGTGGCTTTTGTGTTTTAATCAATTAATATGGTATATTAATTTATCTACTGTTTTCAATGTAGCTTTCTTGAATACCTGAGAACATTTACTTTTATCTACTCGACCTATGTCATCACTTAGGTTTTCTGGAAACAGATATTAAGACAGATTGGGAGCCACCAAATTGTTCTCTGTGTTTATGAGTCCATTTCTGTTTAATGGTTTTTGGTGGTTGCCAAAGGGTTGTGGAGTAGGCCAATGGGTGAAATAGGTGAAGATGGTTATGAGGTATAAATTTCTAATTATATAATAAGTAAGTCATGGGGATGAAAAGTACAGCATAGCTAATATAGTCAATAATATTGTAATAACTTCTTATGGTGATGGAAGGTAATTACATTTATTGTGGTGAGCATTTGGTAATATATCTAATGGCTGGATCATGATGTTATACACCTGAAGCTAATATAATATTGCATGTCAACTATACTTCAATTTAAAAAGGTAGAATTTGGGGCACAAGACATTTATTAGGAATCAACACCTATGAAAGAGTTGAGAGAAAGCAAGAATGGGCAGAGAAAAAAGTCAAACTGCCATAAATATTCTGACAAAGTCTTAACCAATCCCATAGGGAGCTCTTAGACAGGTATTTCTCATCAAGTCATCCTGTAGTAGGTCAAAATAGCCAGGCCTTTTTGCCCCATCTTACTCAGTATCCAGATGTGGGCTACTTCATGAAGTGTATGCCTCAGAGCCAGGTAGCTCTCTATAGCTAAAGCAATCCTAAAGATGCTTATATCTGAAGATTGCCTGCAGATCTCTTGGGCAATAAATCCTCCCTTGTGCAATAAATCCACCCCTTGAAGGGTGATCTGGGCCATGCATCAGCCACACCATCTCTTACAGAAATCTTAGATTCTGATCCAGGGTTTGCCGCTGTTAACCAAAGGTTGAGTTACAGAGTAGAACAGAAGTGTGTGGGTAGCCCTCATACTCTTTGTTCAGAGTCACACACACTAGGCCAATAGCCACAAAGCCACAATCAGAGTACCATACTTTTTCTTGGACTACTTAGCATCACACAGAAGGCCAACCCGTAGTGTTCAGGAGCTTTGATGACTAACTTAAATAATATCTCATGAGAAATAGGGCTTTCCCAAATCAAAATACATTCAAGAATAGGTTCTTATTATTTATGATGACAAATAATACTTACAAACTATGAAGTGAAGTTTCACTGACACTTCCTTCATTTGAGAAAAGGAAATTGTATTTGCAAAGGTGCTTTAATATTTCTGTTTTATGTTTATTCATTCTGCTAGTCTTTTCTCATCCTTGTCTTCATTTTCCTACCAAAAGTCTCTATACATGTAACTCAGGAAGCCCAATAACCATAGAAACCAGAGAAAGAAAGAAAAAGAGATTAAAAATTCACATCTATTTCTATCAAAGGAAGTGCTGCTTGTAAATCTAGTATAAATATTTGTTTTAATCCAGGTTTCACTTTTTATTTCTCTGGCTTTGTTACTCTTGTCTCACTTCAGTGGCCCTCTAAAATCAACTTAGACTGGGTTGAATTGAGTTGTTTTTTGTTTTCAGAAAATGTGGTATAATGAACAGGAAACCACATTTACACTAGTGTGGAGTGTCAATACATTTTATGTAAATAATTCTCTAGGGTCTTATGTACTAGATTATCTGGGAAGTGGGGACGGAAAAATTAACCCGTTCAATGTTCCAAAACATTGACTCTGATCTATTCTGAAATGAGAGTAGCCGTTTGGTACTATTTTCATCAGAACTGTCTAGTTATTGTTCTTTGAGGCAAATGGTTCTTCCATAAATGAAATAACTTGTCACTCCTGTAATCTGAAATTTGAGTCATCAGTAACAGGTGTCTGATTCATCTCTGTCTTTTTGAAATGCCAGCACTAAGCAGAGAGAACAGTGCATGTCAGAGGCTTTGTCAACCTGAATGAATAAAATGCTTAGGCTTTTTCAAGAAAAAATTAGAAGAGGACCCTTACTAATAAAGTTTGGAATGTGAGTAGAAGCATCCAAGTTTCCTCTACCTTCTATCCTACCATCCCAATCCCCATGGAAATGACTGATAGACTTTAGGATAGCAAGGAAACTCAAGGACCTTCTGCTAGGATACTACATGTGCAGCCAGTTAAAGAAGGTGACTTTGAGGACCAGTAAAGGGTTTATTTGGTTGTGAAATTACTGTCTGCTTTCTACTTCCAGTTGTCAGGTAGGCCATATGTTAGGCAAATGAAATGACCAGAAAGAGTAAAAGTGAAAATAATCCAAATATCCACTTCTTGTGTTTTATCCCTCCTCCCCCCTTTATTAATTTTTATTTTTTTTAAAGATTTTATTTATTTTTTTAAAATTTTATTTTATTATGTTTTGTTAGTCACCATATAATACATCATTAGTTTTTGATGTGGTGACCCATGATTCATTGTTTTTGTATAACACCCAATGCTCCATGCAGTACGTGCCCTCCTAAATACCTATCACCAGGCTAACCCACCCCCAACCCCCTCCCCTCTAAAACCCTCAGTTTGTTTCTCAGAGTCCATAGTCTCTCATGGTTCATCTCTCCCTCCGAATCCCCCCCCTTCATTTTTCCCTTCCTTCTCCTAATGTTCTCCATGCTATCCCTTATGTTCCACAAATAAGTGAAACCATATGATAATTGACTTTCTCTGCTTGACTTATTTCACTTAGCATAATCTCCTCCAGTCCCATCCATGTTGATGTAAAAGTTGGGTATTCATCCTTTCTGATGGCTGAGTAATATTCCATTATATATATGGAGCACATCTTCTTTATCCATTCATCTGTTGAAGGGCATCTCGGCTCTTTCCACAGTTTGGCTATTGCGGACATTGCTGCTATGAACACTGGGCCTTCTTAAGGCCCTTCTTTTCACTACATCATCCACCACGACCAAGTGGGATTTATCCCTGGGATGCAAGGGTAGTTCAACATTTGCAAATCAATCAATGTGATAGAACACATTAATAAGAGGAGAGAGAAGAACCATACGGTCCTCTCAATTGATGCAGAAAAAGCATTTGACAAAATACAGCATCCTTTCCTGATTAAAACTCTTCAAAGTATAGGGATAGAGGGAACATTCCTCAAGTTCATAAAATCCATCTATGAAAAACCCACAGCGAATATCATCCTCAATGGAGAAAAGGTGAGAACCTTTCCTTTATGATCAGGAACATGTCAAGGATGCCCTCTCTCACCACTGTTGTTCAACATAGTACTAGAAGTCCTAGCAACAGCAGTCAGACAACAAAAAGAAATAAAAGGTATTCAAATTGGCAAAGAAGTCAAACTCTCTCTTTTTGCAGATGACATGATACTTTATGTGGAAAACCCAAAAGACTCCACCTCCAAATTACTAGAACTCATACAACAATTCAGTAATGTGGCAGGATACAAAATCAATGCACAGAAATCAGTTGCTTGCTTATACACTAACAATGCAACTGTAGAAAGAGAAATTAGAGGAATGATTCCATTTACAATAGCACCAAAAACCATAAGATACCTCAGAATAAATCTAACCAAAGAGATAAAGGATCTATACTCTAGGAACTACAGAACACTCATGAAAGAAATTGAAGAAGACACAAAAAGATGGAATTCCATGCTCATGGGTTGGAAGAATAGACATTGTTAAAATGTCTATGCTACCCAGAGCAATCTATACCTTCAATGCCATCCCGATCAAAATTCCAATGACATTTTTCAAAGTGCTGGAACAAACAGTCCTAAAATTTGTATGGAATCAGAAAAGACCCCGAATCACCAAGGAAATGTTGAAAAGGAAAAACAAAGCTGAGGGCATCACGTTGCCTGATTCCAAGCTATATTACAAAGCTGTGATCACCAAGACAGCATGGTACTGGCACAAAAATAGACATATAGACCAATGGAACAAAATAGAGAGCCCAGATATGGACCCTCAACTCTATGGTCAAATAGTCTTCGACAAAGCAGGAAAAAATATGCAATGGAAAAAAGACAGTCTCTTCAATAAATGGTGCTGGGAAAATTGGACAGCCACATGCAGAAGAATGAAACTCGACCATTCTCTAACACCGTACACAAAGATAAACTCAAAGTGGATGAAAGACCTCAATGTGAGACAGGAATCCATCAAAATCCTAGAGGAGAACATAGGCAGTAACCTCTTTGACATCAGCCACAGCAACTTCTTTCAAGATACATCTCCAAAGGCTAGTGAAACAAAAGCAAAAATGAACTTTTGGGACTTCATCAAGATAAAAGCCTTTGCACAGCAAAGGAAACAGTCAACAAAACAAAGAGGCAACCCACAAAATGGGAGAAGATATTTGCAAATGACACTACAGATAAATGGCTGGTATCCAAGATCTATAAAGAACTTCTCAAACTCAACACCCAAAAAACAAATAATCAAGTCAAAAAATGGGCAGAAGACCTGAACAGACACTTCTCTGAAGATGACATACAAATGGCTAACAGACACATGAAAAAATGTTCATCATCATTAGCCATCAGGGAAATTAAAATCAAGACCACATTGAGATACCACCTTACACCAGTTAGAATGGCAAAAATTGACAGGGCAAGAAACAACAAATGTTGGAGAGGTTGTGGAGAAAGGGGCATCCTCTTACACTGTTGGTGGGAATGCAAGTTGTTACAGCCACTTTGGAAAACTGTGTGGAGGTGCCTCAAAAAATTAAATATAGAGCTACCCTATGACCCAGCAATTGCACTCCTGGGTATTTACTCCAAAGATTTTATTTATTTATTTGACAGAGAGAGAGATAGCGAGAGCAGGAACACAAGCAGGGGGAGTGGGAGAGGGAGAAGCAGGCTTCTTGCCGAGTATGGAGCCCAATGCGGGGCTCGATCCCAGAACCCTGGGATCATGACCTGAGCCAAAGGCAGATGCTTAACGACTGAGCCACCCAGGCCCCCCCCCACTTCCCCCTTTTTATTAAAACATAGCATTTTGGTCTAAAACATTGAACGACTGCTAATTTTCACAATGATTGTATCAGACCATCTTAAGTAATCAGCAATACAATTTACCATCATTGAGCTCTATATGAGCAAAAAGACATTTTGCATTGCACTCACCCTATAAAATGCTTTGAGGAAATTAAAGCAAGGGTTACAATGGGAAATGGTTGCAATGATATTTCTGCTGTTGTTTATCTTATTGTAATCAAACATTTTTAACCTGCTTAGCCTTTTATTATTCCTTCTCTAGGAATTTCTTTATACTGAAATTATAACTTTTATAGAAAATCATAGTATGAACACAAAAGAGCTGCTCGAATTTGCTGTGCTGGATCACTGATCTCTGAATGTTAGTACTCAGATAATTAAATAAATATTTTGACACCTTACAGTAATTCCAAATGGTGAACATCTAAAACCCACAGGGATCCACCTTTCCTAGCAAGCTGGCATGGATCTCTAATTCCTCATACACTAATCCTAAGAGACAGGCATGTAACTTTTATTGACTACTTAGGATTTGCCAAGCATTGTGCTAATATGCATGATATCAATTATCTCTTCAATCCTCACAACAACCAAATGAGAAAGGTTTTTTTTTTTAATTTTTATTTATGTTCTAATTAGTTAACATACAGTGCAATATTGGTTTCAGGAGTAGAATTCAGTGATTCATCACTTACATACAACACTCAGTGCTCATCATAACAAGTGCCCTCAGAAAGTTCTTATTCCTATTTTACAGATCATTAACTGAGGCTTAAAAAGTGAAGGGACTTGCCCAAGAACACATAGTAAGTGATGAAGCTGAAAGATAGATAGAAGGAATATTATTACTAACCAAATTGTTATTAATGAAATTAGCTTAATTATATATATTTTGAAAGATAGTATTTTCATGATTATGTTTACTGCAGAATGATCAGAAAAACAGAAACATATTAAAAGGAAAAGAAAAATCACCAATGTTCCTGTAGGGGAGGAACAATAATTTTCCTTCTACTTTTCTAGGTTCTTGGCTGAGACTCCTTATCCTTCTACCCCATAATACAAGACAGATTAACAGTAGAAAAAGCAAACAGAAATTGAGTAACTTGTATACCTCCTTTCTACATGGGAGATAACCCAGGAAAACTGAGTAACTCCCTGAAATGGCCCAAACCACTACCTTAAATACCATCTTCAGCTAATGACAAAAGAAAAATGTTGGGGTGGAGGAAGGCCTGCTAATGGGAGGTTACCAGGAAAGGCACACTAAACAAGGGAAGGTTACTATGCAGATCAAAGTCATTGTCTTTTCCATTGAGAGGAGTTTCCTGAGACTTAGTCATCTTTCTCTTCCTGGTACAGAGAGGGATACATCCTTACAAATGGAAATTTTCCTTATAAATGTAAGAGTGTCTTATGGAAGCGTAACTTCTACTCAGTTTTCTTAACTTTATCAGCTGTTTCTTAAAAATAATCAGTCTAAAATAATCCTTATGTGGAGGAGGCACAAATCAGGGTAGAAAAGCCCGCTCCCTTCACTTTCCTCTAATCCTCACCATTATCATTCATACACATGAAGTACCAAGTTGGAATAGTATTGGACCAAATGTAACCTACTTTTTCACATAAAAATGTAGTGTGAACATTATTTCCATGTCATTAGTTTCCTTCTAAAAGAGCATTTTAATAGTATTTAATCCATGGCCTCCTATTCCAGGTTATAAACCTGTGATTTAGTCAGCCAAGTTCTTATTTTTGATTTAATTTGTTACTAATTTTCCCTTATTATGTCTATTGCAATGAGCCTTGCTATTTAAACAGTCTGTTATTATTTTATTAGTACAATTACTAGAAATTGAGTCAAAAATCAATATTTTTAAGGTATTTGATACATATTTCTAAAGTGCCCTTGGAGAAGGTTGTTGCAAATGTATTAGTTTGCTAGAGATGCTATGACGAAGTACGAGAAACTGGCTTAGAACAAGAGAAATGTATCATCTCACAGTTCTGGAGGCTAATCAAGGTGTTGGTAGGGCCATGCTCCCTCTGAAACCTATAGAAGAAGGATCCTTCCTTGACTCTTTTGGCTTCTGGTAACCCCAGACATTCCTTGGTTTGTACCTGCATAATTCCATACATGGTGTTCTCCCTATGTCTTTTTATATAGTCTTCCTTCCATGTATGTCTGTGTGCAACCTTCCTCTTTTATAAGGACAAGTCGTTGGATTAGAGCCCACCCTAATTCCTTCATATTAACTTGGTGAAATCTGCAAAGACCCTGTTACTAGATGAGGTCACATTCTGAGGAACTGGGGGTTAGGACCTTGACTTATCTTTTTTCGTGGAGGGCACAACTCAATCCGTAATGCAGAGTGTACAATCTTCCAAGCCACTTCCAAACTTCTTTCATCCTCCTTCAACACAAGGTACACTCTCTTACCTCTGGGCCTGCATACCTGCTCCTTAAAACTAGAATACACTTTGTTTCAATTTTTACTTTGCTAAAGTTTACTCCTCTTTCAGGTCTCACTTTAAATGTTACTTTCTTTAGAAAGACTTTGCTGGTCTCCATCCTCCAGAATATGTTAGATGTCCCTCTGTCCCTACATTAGTACTTACTGTTTTTCTAATCCTCTTGACTCTAAATTCCATGAACACCAGGAGTCCTGTCTGTCTTGCTTACCATCCCTGGTGTATTTTTGTTGCCTAGCTGGTGCTTGACATATAGTAAATTCTCAGTATAAATTTGTTGAATAAGAGAGAGGATCAGTACAGTTGAAACCCTGTGTCAAATAAAGTGCCCCAGCTTGGTGCAACCCTACTTATTCTTGAGTTTCACCTACCTCTCTCTCACTTTTGTTCTCTGTGCTCTAAACACACTGGCCTCTCTCAGTGCTGCCAAGGACCCCTGCTCCCTCATGCTCTAGGAGCATTGCCCATGTTGCACCCTCTGTCTGGAATTAATCTCTATGCTCATACCTATCCTCCAGATCTCAGCCCAGGGCTCACTTCTTTTTTTTTTAACGATTTTATTTATTTACTTGACAGAGAAAAAGAGGGAGAGAGAGAGCACAGGCAGGGGGAGCAGCAGGCAGAGGGAGAGGGAGAATCAGGCTCCCCACCAAGCAGGGAGCCCGATGCAGGGCTCGATCCCAGGACCCTGAGATCATGACCTGAGCTGAAGGCAGATAGATGCTTAACCAACTGAGCCACCCAGGCAGCCCCCAGGGCTCACTTCTTTAGGGAAATTTTCCTTGGCTCCCCACTGTTATGGAATGAAAGTTTGTGTCACTCCCCCCTGTCCTACCCCCACTCCGCTGCTGCAAAATTCCTGTGTTGAAGCCCTAAACTCCAGTGTGATGATACATGAAGATTGGGACTTTGGGAGGTAATTAGGTTTGGATGAGGTCATGAGGGTGGGGCCCCATAATAGCATTAGTGTCCTTATAGTAAGAGGAAGAGATCAGGGCCCTCAGTCTCTCTCTCCATGTAAAGACAGAGAAGGCAGCCATCTGCAACTAGGTAGCGGGCTCTCACCAGACACTGGATTGGCTGGTACTTTGATCTTGGACTTCCCAGCCTCCAGGACGTTGAGAAATAAATGTCTGTTGTTTGAGCCACCTAGTCTATGGTATTTTATTATGACAGCCTGCGCTGACTAAGACACACCCCATCCCCTTTCCCAGCCAAGCTCTCTTGTTATCTATTTTTCAGAAACACTTTATTAGGGCCATTATCTCAGTTGGCATTTATACATTCATTAAAGGGGATATTTAATTAATATTTGTCTCACTAACAGACTGCAAGTTCTATGAGAATAGAACTGTCTATTTTGACCACAGGTTAATAGTTGCTGGAAAAAAAAAAGAATGAAAAACAAATGAATTACTTTCCTTTTATCCTCTGTTTTTCCCTCTTTCTGTCCCTTCCTCCTTTCCTCTACTTTCCACTATGTTAGCTAGGGCAATTCATCATAAACACATGAACCTGGAGAGTGGGGTGGGGGGGTTGTCTACATTAGAATAACTATGGTAAGGATCATGAGATCTTCTGGACCAATCTCCATACCAGGCAGAAGTTCATTCACCAATTCTGAGGCTTGAGCAGACAACTTAGGAACTTTTTCAGTCACTGGTAGCTCATGACCTGCCAACTCATTACTCTTTTCAGTAGTTCCAATTGTTTGAAAACTCTCCATTTACCAAACCAACAATCATCTTCTTAAATGCCTTCCATGTATTCTGGTTCCTCAAATCTAGCACCTCTCAGCCCTCTGTAGCAATACAAGATAGAAGTATTTTCTCTTTTACATGACCCCCTTCTAGTATTTAAAGTTTTTAAAGAGACGTTTCTTCCTTGAACAAGACTCTTTTCTCAGTTCCAAAGTCACCACCTGTGAGTTATTTTGATTTAAGAGTGACAGTTGTAGTTTTATCCAAACCATAGACAAAAATGTTGAATAGAATTGAGCTATTTACAAAACCTGGGAATGCTAGTAAAACTTCCCTTTAAGTTAATACTGATCCATTAATCAACACACTCAGTTATTAATATGCCATCACCAAGCTCATGTAGAAAATGTGAACGATTATGTAATCACCAGGGAATCATGAAAGCTAGATTTAATATTTCAGAGAAATCCATTCATTCATTTATTCACTCAATTGAGTGCCCACTTAATATTAGCCCTGACATTTTTAACTGGATATTTTGGTTGAGGCAGCTGTAATAGAGCTTTGAAATTTCAGAATGTTGAACTTCTGTCCATTCAGAAGTCATATAATTAGTTTCCTATTTTGATGCATCCAGCAAATATACCATAGCCACTGACCAATTTTGCATTCAATCAGTGCTCCTCTTCTAACTTTAGAATTCCCATTCATTGACTCACCTGACACAGAAGTGCATCACTATGGCAGCTGCTTCGGTCTTCTTTGCTAAATGAAATGGAGTTTGTGACTGTCTCTCTTCATTAGATCAGCTACACTGCTTTATCATTCTAGAAGAGGTAGTCAAAGCTCCAGAGTGCATGATTGACCAGGTATCTGTGAATCCTTGCCAGTGTTCTTGGATCCTTCACCAAGGGGGTGGCCCTGTATGAGTGCCAGATATCAGAGCAGATCATGGCTCCCAGCCCTGCTGGGATACATGGCTTAAAACTTGCAGTTTTTCTGAAGGTAAGATAGAACATATTTCTCTCTCTATATAACTCCTTATTCAACTGATCACCAAATCCTGTCATTTCTACCTCTCAACTCTCTCTGGAATTTTTCCTCCCATCCTCATCCTTCCTGCTACTACTTCATCCAGACCATCATCTTCCATCTGAATTGCAGCCAGGATGACATTCTAGCAGGGCTCCTTTTTTCCTGCCTTGCCTTTCTCCAGATACTGTTCACACTGTAGCCAGAGCGATGTTCCTAAAAGATAAATCAACTCAAGTCATTCTCCTGCTCAGAAAACTTCAGTGACTCCCTATTGCCTATAGATTTAGGCCTATGAAGACATTTAAGGCCATTTGTGATCTTTTTTTTTTCTAACCTTCTTCCATAGCCTGACCCATCCCCATTCCCTGTGTAGTACCCTTGGTTCCCTCCATTTCCCTGAATGTATTACCTTTTTGTGCCTTTTTACTTGCTAGTGTTCTGTCTGAATACCCCCCTTCTTTGTCTTCTTGCCAGATATCCTGGTACACTCAAATACATCAGAGAAGCTCTCTGGGATACCCTTGCCTCATCAAACCCAGGCAGAATTGGACGTTCTTTCTCTTATGCTTTTATGATTATTTAAATTAGATTATACAAATAGGTTATTGATCCCTTGAGGTTAGGAATTATGATTTTACTTTTCTTTATTCTTAACTACTAAAACATAGCAGGTGCACATTATATAGTTGCTTAATTCATAAATACTATTACACTAGGAAACATTTATTTGGTCTTTATTCTATGTCAGGGGCACTGTTCTAAGCACTCCACATATGTTACCTATTTAACATACAGCCAGGTGACTCTTCTAGTCAATAGGCACTGCTTTGGGCCTTTAAAGTCACAGAAATGTGAAACTGACTCTAACACTCTATCACCAACCCACACTCCTATTTCCTTGCTTCTGCCTTTTTCAGCTCACTGATGACCTCCCTGCAGGCTTTGGTCTATGTCAGTTCTACACACAATATTCTCTTAAGACCAGGAGTTTCAAGAAGCCCCTGCTCTCCTCCCTAGTGAGTGATGGTGTCAAGTCCAAGTGCTGACCACAGGTTCCAGTCTCTGTTGCTAGTGGCCTGGCAGCCTCTGGGACATGGAGGGTGGTGTCTGAGCAGTGACCCTATAGTTTATGTTTAGCTAGTTCTCCATCCTTTTCTTAGACCTTAAAATTGCCCATTCTTGAATTGTTTTTTGAGCTCAGTATTCCCTCTTCCTCTCTCCTCATGTGCCTCAATCAGTAGGACCGGATTTCTGACATAAGCCCCATTCCAAGATTTTATTTCAGTAACACTTGAGATAATTGGGATTCTTGCATTTTCCACTGTTCCCGTGTTCCTGCTGAGGGTTGCCTAATACCTATGGATGGATTCATAGTAGGTGATGGTTTGCTTGGATGTTGGGACCTCAGAGCCTTGTCTTGACTTGTGCCCTGGGGGTCTCAGTCTGGGTCTTTCCTGAGACTGCAGTGGGTTTGTCTGTATAGTGGAGCTTGCCTCTCAATCCCAACATTACTTGCACGTGTTATGGTAGCTCCAATGTGGGGAAAAATAATTCTTGCCTTTATTTGGCTTATAACACAATCTTTCTAAAAGCTAGCTTACCTTGATCACATGCTGTGTGCCAGACATAAAACCTTCACATAAAAGCTACAGGGCGAACGTCATTATCCCCATTATATAGATAAGGAAACTATGCCTATGAAATAGTAAATGATATTCCCAAGGTCACATGGCCAGTAAGTGGTAGAACCAAGATTCAAATTAGTACCAGTCTGACATCAAAAACCAAGCTCCTTCTCTGCAAATTACAGGAGGAAACAATGGGGACAAGCAGAGAAATATTTCTGGCCACTGAAGGAGGTTGAGTTCATAATAAGTGCTCAATCAATACTCCTTGTTTTGGATGTTGACCCAGTATAAGTTGACACTGTATAAGCCTCTCTTATTGATTGTGGCCAAGGCAACTGTAGAATTATGAAGTAGAACCAATCAAAAGTGTCCCTGAAATGAATGAATATGGAGTTCCTCAGAGGTATATAACTGTAGGTTGCCAAAGATGACAGAAGATGTGGTTAAAAGCACATTCAGACCTAGTGAAAGGCTTATAGTTGCTGCAACAACTTCCCCAAATAGATGAGGGTATTTTAATTTGCAAACTGATATAAATTCTGCATGAACAATGGTATTGTTGGGCTACCCCAAAGATCACAAAAAGGAGTGGGGTAGCTGGTGGGCCAGCACATTCTGTAAAGGGAAGTGACACACCAACAGCATCAGGAGAGGCGAGGTGCCATAGAAGACCAAATAAAGAGGAGCCTTTCTAAAGAACACCATAATCAAGATGGGAAGTAGCCAGAACAGTAGATGCCCCTTCATCTTTAGCATAGGTTGGTTAACAGTACATATAGGATATGGAAGGCCGTATCTGAATGAGTGAGCATGCAGCTGAATAACGCCATGGACGTCTAATTCAGCATGTGTGATCTGGACAAGCACAAGTAACATCAGAATGGGTTAATGAAGCACCTATAGTGTGCTGTGAAACACATATGAACATGTGTAAGATCCAAGTGAGCATGTGCATTTTCTGAAAAAGTAAAACACATAGCTGCGTGGGCGCCTGGGTGGCTCAGTTGGTTAAGCCACTGCCTTCGGCTCAGGTCATGATCCTGGAGTCCCTGGATTGAGTCCCGCATCGGGCTCCCTGCTCAGCAGGGAGTCTGCTTCTCCCTCTGACCCTCCCCCTTCTCATGCTCTCTCTCTCTCTCTCTCATTCTCTCTCTCAAATAAATAAATAAAATCTTTAAAAAAAATCTTTAAAAAAAATAAATAAAACACATAGCTGTGGAAGATCAAAGTGAATAGTTAACATCTATAAGATTTAAGTAAACATTTTCAACAACACAGTGAACGTGTGTATCATCTCAGTGTGCATGTGTATTGTCTGGTGAGGGTTTGTGATGTCTCAAGTATGACTTTTGAATAAGCACAAGAACATCTAAATATCATTGTGTAATGTTTGAGGTGTTTACTATCTAAGCGAATGTATTTTTTCAAAAAGCTAATATGTGTCACATTTTAGTGAATACGTGTATCACCCGCATTAGGAAGGATATGATCTGAGCTAACAGGTAAAATATCTGAATGAGGATGTGTAACATTTAAGTCAATAGATCTCAAACTTGACCATGTGTCGTAATCACCTGCAGAACTTGTTCAAACACAGATTGTTGGGAACTTATCCCCAGGGTTTCCGAATCAGAAGATCTGGGGTCAGGCTCAAGAATATGCATTCTGGAAGAAGAAGAAGGTAGCGGGAGGGGAAGAATGAAGCAGGGGAAATCGGAGGGGTAGACGAACCATGAGAGACGATGGACTCTGAAAAACAAACAGGGTTCTGGAGGGGAAGGGGGTGGGAGGATGGGTTAGCCTGGTGGTGGGTATTGAGGAGGGCACATTCTGCATGGAGCACTGGGTGTTGTACACAAACAATGAATCATGGAACACTTCATCTAAAACTAATGATGTAATGTATGGGGATTAACATAAGAATAAAAAAAATATATATTTCTACAAAAAAAAAAGAAGAGGTGGTATATATATACAATGGAATATTATGCAGCCATCAAAAGGAATGAGATCTTGCCATTTGCAACGACGTGGATGGAACTGGAGGGTATTATGTTGAGTGAAATAAGTCAAACAGAGAAAGACATGTATCATATGATCTCACTGATATGAGGAATTCTTCATCTCAGGAAACAAACTGAGGGTTGCTGGAGTGGGGGGTGGGGTGGGAGGGATGGGGTGACTGGGTGATAGACACTGGGGAGGGTATGTGCTCTGGTAAGTGCTGTGAATTGTGGAAGACTGTTGAATCTCAGATCTGTACCTCTGAAACAAATAATGCAATATATGTTAAGAAAAAAAAAAAAAAAGAAGAAGAAGAAGAAGAAGGTAGCGGGAGGGGAAGAATGAAGGGGGGGAAATCGGAGGGGGAGACGAACCATGAGAGGTGATGGACTCTGAAAAACAAACAGGGTTCTAGAGGGGAGGGTGGGAGGATGGGTTAGCCTGGTGGTGGGTATTGAGGAGGGCACATTCTGCATGGAGCACTGGGTGTTGTGCACAAACAATGAATCATGGAACACTTCATCTAGAACTAATGATGTAATGTATGGGGATTAACATAAGAATAAAAAAATAATAAAAAATAAAATAAAAATAAATAAATAAATAAATAAAATAAAACTGATGATGTAATGTATGGGGATTAACATAACAATAAAAAATAATAATAAATAAAATAAAAATAAATAAATAAATAAAATAAAACTGATGATGTAATGTATGGGGATTAACATAAGAATAAAAAAATTTAAAAATTAAAAAAAACATAAATAAAAAAAAAGAATATGCGTCCTGGTGATATTGATGTTACTGGTCTTGGAGCCACATTTTGAGAACCACTGTTTTAAGTATGAGCAACAACTACGTGTAACATTTAAGTGCACCAATTAACAGCTACAGGAACAGAAGTCTGATCTCTAAGTGAACACATGTAACGTTTAAGGGACACATAAAGAAATCTGACCTAAAGCGTGGTGCACACGGGAGAAAGTGAGAAGATCAGGTCTCACCTTGGTGGTGACAGTGACTCTTCTGCAATGCAAAACTGTTCTCATCTCCAGACCATGGCAGGCTAATGGGACCACATAGGATAAAGGCTGGACCTGAGAAGGGAATAAGAATTAGGTTTGGGCGCCTGGGTGGCTCAGTTGGTTAAGCGACTGCCTTCGGCTCAGGTCGTGATCCTGGAGTCCCGGGATCGAGTCCCGCATCGGGCTCCCTGCTAGGCAGGGAGCCTGCTTCTCCCTCTGACCCTCCCCCTTCTCATGCTCTCTGTCTCTCATTCTCTCTGTCTCAGATAAATAAATAAAATCTTTAAAAAAAAAAAAGAATTAGGTTTACCTTTTAATCACTTATTTTCTTCTTATTTGTGAAAAAAACCCAGGATCGCATTTTCTAGGTATTATTTGAGCTGCTCAACCCATGTAAATCTCCCACCCTTAACTCTTCACACTTCACTCGGCTCATCGGCTTGAAGGACAGCATCACTGCTCTCAACATCCAGAAATACTGTGATTATTATGGAAATGCACTTTGGAGCACACGTTTTTATACGTGGCATTAAGAAATTGTAAGGAGTTATATTCTTATAACGTATGGGATAAATGCAAAGACAGTTTGCCAGAAATAATTTATTCTGCGAGTGTGTATGTGCAGCTGTAATGGTAGCTCACATTTACTGAGCACTTTGAACAGTAGGTGCTTTTCTAAATTCTTTATCATTTAATCCTTACAGTTAGAATCACACTATTAGGACTACAAGGACACTGCTAGAACCCACAGTGAAGACTTATTATTTCCCCCATTTTATAGCCGAGAGGATCGTGATTATTATTATTATTTTTAAAGATTTTATTTATTTATTTGACAGAGAGACACAGCGAGAGAGGGAACACAAGCAGGGGGAATGGGAGAGGGAGAAGCAGGCTCCCCGCTGAGCCAGAAGCCCGATGTGGGGCTCGATCCCAGGACCCTGGGATCATGACCTGAGCTGAAGGCAGTCGCTTAACCAACTGAGCCACCCAGGCGCCCGAGAATCGTGATTATTGATGCAAAGTAATTCACCCAAAGTCATATAACTAAATAGTGGTCAAGTAGGATTTAAACACGGTTGGTCTGATCCTCAAACCTACGTTTTGAGCCACTATGCAATACTTGTGTGTACAAAAAAATACACTGACGTAAGTGAAACCTTATGAAATGCACTTTCTCTTATCCATTGCCACTTATGTTTTGCCTCGCTTGCTGCTGGAACTTTGTGCATTCCTTTATTATAATAGTTACTGATTTGTGTTATAGTTTTTTTTTTTTTTAATTCTTTACCAATGGCTCTTGACTTCTTTGTGTGGTGTGAGATGGTGGAAATAATAAACTTTGTTAAAGAAGACCAGTTGCATCAGAGAATGAATGATTAAATCAATTGTTTCATTCATGGATTGTGGGTTGTCTTAGATTGTAAATATCTTGCAAAGGCCTTTTCCACTTTGTAGTCCTGACCTATAACATAGATTCTGGCACATAATAGGTGTTCAGTAGAAGCTTGTTGAATGAAATAAATATACATGTAAATGATGGTCTTGGATAAGTAGTGTGATTAGGTAATTTATTGTCCAATTTGGGACTCTTTGTTTGTGAAGGCAGGCATCATTACTAATTATGCCAGGATAGCAGGAATATACCAGAACTTCCCAGGACACACTGAGAAATTTAATCACCCTTTGGATAAAGATGATACCAAAAGAAGTAGTTTTTTGTTTAGGGAAAATAAAAGCCAATGTCATTGTAATGCAGTTCCCCCTAACATTTTTTTTTAATCCCACCCATGTTATAAATTAACTCTAAACAATTAAGCTACACCTATTATTTACTTCGGAAGTCCCAAGGTCCTTCCTGTCTCTGAGAAGTCCTAAAAACTGGGAGGCAGGCTTAAAATATCCCAGAGAACAATTGCACATTTGTCTGGTAGCCTGAGAAATAGATTGTTGTAATGATTTGCATTTCTGTTTCTTTGACATAGGGAAAGGGAATAAAGCTCCCCCTGGGAATACTGCCCTAACACTCTTGCTTGCTGAAAATGTTCCCAGTCTGCTTTGGTCTAAAGATTGTTCTTAGGGCTTCTCTGGATCAGAGTGCAGCCTTCACCTCTGTTCACCACAGGGGTAGATGTACTTACTTAGCTCAGATGAGAAGTAGTGGGCCTCCAGAGTTGGTGGTGTTAGGAGTGAACTGGGACTCTCATTATATTCCAGTGTAAGGGCCTCATCTCCTATTTGTGGATTGCAGATTCCTGTGTCAAACTAACATTCAGGCAGCGTAGAAGAGGGGACTTTGGTGTTAGAAGACAGAGTCTGAAGGATACTCTGCCACTCAGATGACTGTGTGAGCCTGAGATTCATGTCACCTGTCTAGTCTCTTGTTACTCATCTGTAAAGAGGTATGATGCCTCATAACATGGATGTTGTGAAGCTCACTTAATGTAAAGGTACTTTATAGACTGTAAGGGACAGTACAGAAACTATAAAGAACTAAACAGACAAGCATCTTGTAGCTGCTCTGGACATCATTAATGATGGATAACATTAGGATGCTACCAGGTTTAAGCTACTCTTTGTCCTCTCTTTAGAAAAGAATTAATAATGTCAGTGAAGTCCAATAGCCATAAGCTAATTTTGCCTGTGTTTGAACTTGATATAAATGGAATTATATTCTACATATTCTTAGATTCTATTTCTTCTGACTCTAGTGTTCCTGCAATTTTCTTATGTTCCGTATTATTCTGTATAGCTAGAATTCATCCATCTTCAATGCTATTTATTATTCCATCACTTTGTTTTTGTTTCTTTGTTATTATAAACAATATTTCTGGGAACACTTTTGTATATGTGTCCTTATATAAAAGTGCAAGAGTTTAAGGGAAGATTTTTAGTTACAAGTAATTCATATCTTCAGTTTTACTAGCTTATGTCTATTTTCTACAATGGGTAGAATGGATTTATATACCCACTAGGTATATATTCTGATTCCTGCACATCCTGGAATCAGAATGATATGGTTAAAATTTTTAATATTTGCCAATCTGGTGTTGTAAAGTGGTATTATGTTATGGTTTTTAAATTTGTGTTTTCCCATATTTACAAAAGAGGCTAATTATTATTTAATATACTTTCCCACTATTTGGATTCCCCACTCTGAAGTACCTACTCATGTCTTTTGCCTATTTTTCTACTTGATTTTTTTTTCTTATTGATTTGTTGATGTTCTTTACAGTGTCTGGATACTAATGAACTATGTTATTTGTGTAGCAAATATCCTCTCCCAAGTTACAATTTGGGTTTCCATGTTTGTTTATGTTGGAAGAAGTTTTATTTTACTGTGGTCAAATGTAACAATTTGCTTTTATTTGGTTAACTCTTTTTGTGTCTTGTTTAAGAAGTAATTTACTATCCTCAGCTCACAAAATGTCCTCCTATATTGTCTTCTAAAAGCTATAGAATGTTGCCATTTGTATTTTAGTCTTTAATCTACTTGAAATTAGTTTTGGTGTATGATAGGAGATGGGGCAAATTTTGTTTTATTTTTTTCTATAGATAATCCGCTGTCCTGATGCCAGTTTTGGGGAAGGCCATACTTCCCTGTTGATTTGCAGTGTTAGCTCAGTCATGCATCAGATTCCCTTGTATCTGTGTGGCTGTGTATTCCAAGAAACATTTTAAAAAGAGAAGCATCATCATCATCCTTGCAGCTTTCATTTATAGACAGCTTAGTTTGGGCTAGGAACTATGCTCAAAAACTTTTATGTATTGTTTTATTTAAACCTCAAATAATCCTGTTGAGGTTGGTGGGTGCTATTCATTTTATCCCCATTTTACTGATGAGTAAACTGAATCAAATATTGAATTAGATAAAGTAAGTATTCAATTTTTCCTAATAAAAGGTGGAGACTGGCAACTAACTCTATGTTAAAGATATGTTTATTCTGCAAGACATCATTTTGGCTTGAGAAATCAGAATGTATCCTTAAAGCCCTGAGGTTTTTAAATGTTTTTAAAGCTTTAAAGTTTATTTCACATATACTGTCAGTTGGGAAAATGGATATAAGCATACTTCCTGCCCCCCTCTGCTCTTGCCATGTCATATATGAAAGCTTTTTATAGAGTATTTTGTCAGAATCTACTTATTTAATAAGGATTAATGAGTTCATCCCACCGTGTAAACAGAGACAGTTCTCCGATGTAAATTCATATAAGGAATGAAGTAAAACTATTTATTATTAATCACAGATGCATTAGATGAATGTGCTTCTTCATGCCTGCATTTGGGTTATGTAGTCAATTTTATAGGATCTTCCTGTTATTTTTAATGTAGGCAAAGATCAAAAAGTATTTAACGTATTCATTTTAACCTATGGCTAATATATTCAATTTTACCCATGTCTAAAAACCCTACTAGAGACCAGAATTCCTTTATTAGAAATTCCAGCCATAGAGGAAATGTCAGAACACTAGGATCATTTGCTAGTCTAGAGAGAGAGAGATCTCACCTTTTTATGAAATGACTAAGTGTGCACTATAAATAAAACTTGAATATTCATACTTCTACACACACACACACATACACACATGTGCACATACATACACAGACATGCACACACAAAATTCTTGCCTCTGGTTCAAATATTAGGACTAATTAAAATTTTCTTCTACTTTTTATACACCCTATCCCACCCATGAAAACATGTAGAATAAAACTAAATCTTAATTGGCCACTAAACTGGATTTGTAACCTATGCAAAAGTAAAATAATATGATAAATTGAAAATAAGAATTATCTGAGAAACTCATGAGTTCTTAAAACTTCCAAAGTGATGTTTTCTATGCAATCTAATGACAAAAATTAATTTCTGCTAAGAAATTCTTTTAAATTCTTTTTTTTTTTTTAAGATTTTATTTATTTGAGAGAGAGAGAATGAGAGACAGAGAGTATGAAAGAAAGGAGGGCCAGAGGGAGAAGCAGACTCCTTGCTGAGCAGGGAGCCCGATGCGGGACTTGATCCCGGGACGCCAGGATCATGACCTGAGCCGAAGGCAGTCGCTTAACCAACTGAGCCACCCAGGCGCCCCAAATTCTTTTAAATTCTTAAAATTTTTGTTTAAATTTTCTTTTTCTCCTGGAAGGCCAGAGCAAATTCCAGCAGTCCAAAGCTTAGAGAAATCTTTCCTATTTTTGCTATATTTTCCCTGTTAGACATTAGTTTGCTGTGTTCTTTCTGGTGTGTGTGTGTGTGTGTGTGTGTATTTTAATGGGGAGAATTAGACATTCATAACATGTCAGAACTGAATGAGACCTTAGATATCATGTACTTTAGAGAGATCCTGAAAGTGTAGTTCATGAATCTGCAAGACTATTGCAAAATTATTTTCATAATAATACTAAGACACTCTTTATTCTTACTTTCCACTAGTGTATAGTGAGTTTCCCAGAGGGTATACAACACATGTTATCACAACAGATTGAATGTAGAAGTAGATGGGAAAATCCAGCTGTCTTCTATTTACTAGACATGATAAAGATATGCAAAGTGTAAGAGTTGTACTCTTATAATTGCTATCTGTTTTGGAAAATATTGTTATTTTTCATAAAGTGTTTTTTTATGTTAGCCTGCAATGGGATTATTAATGTCGTCCTTGAATTAATAAATATTTTTAAAATTTCTAAGTTTTTATTACTAATACAGTAAAGATTGATATAACCCATATATACAACACTCTTTTGCATGGTCAGTAACTTTTTTTTTCTTTTTTTCTCTTTTTTTTAAATTTTATTTTATTATGTTATGTTAGTCACCATACATTACATCATTAGTTTTTGATGTAGTGTCCCATGATTCATTGTTTGCATATAACATCCAGTGCTCCTTTAATACCTGCCCTCCTTAATACCCATCAGCGGGTTAACCCATCCCCCCACCCCCTCCCCTCTAAAACCCTCAGTTTGTTTCTCAGAGTCCATAGTCTCTCATAGTTTATCTCCCCTTCCGATTCCCTGCCTTCATTTTTCCCTTTCTACTATCTTCTTTTTATTTTTTAACATATAATGTATTATTTGTTTCAGAGGTACAGGTCTGTAATTCATCAGTCTTACACAATTCACAGCACTCACCATAGCACATACCCTCCCCAATGTCTATCACCCAGCCACCCCATCCCTCCCACCCCACCCCCCACTCCAACAACACTCAGTTTGTTTCCTGCGATTAAGAATTCCTCATATCAGTGAGATCATATGATACATGTCTTTCTCTGATTGACTTATTTTGCTTAGCATAATACCCTCTAGTTCCATCCACGTCGCTGCAAATGGCAAGATTTCATTTTTTGATGGCTGCATAATATTCCATTGTATATATATATATATATATACCACATCTTCCTTACCCATTCATCTGTTGATAGACATCTAGGCTCTTTCCATAGTTTGGCTATTGTGGCCATTGCTGCTATAAACATTGGGGGCACATACCCCTTCGGATCACTACATTTGTATCTTTGGGGTAAATACCCAGTAGTGCAATTGCTGGGTCATATGGTAGCTCTATTTTCAACTTTTTGAGGAACCTCCATACTGTTTTCCAGAGTGGCTGCACCAGCTTGCATTCCCACCAATAGTGTAGGAAGGTTCCCCTTTCTCCACATCCTTGCCAACATCTGTTATTTCCTGACTTATTAATTTTAGCCATTTTGACTGGTGTGAGGTGGTAGCTCGTTGAGGTTTTGATTTAGATTTCCCTGATACTGAGTGATGTTGAGCACATTTTTATGTGTCTGTTGGCCATTTGGATGTCTTCTTTGGAAAAATGTCTGTTCATGTCTTCTGCCCATTTCTTGATTGGATTATTTGTTCTTTGGGCGTTGAGTTTGATCAGTTCTTTATAGATTTTGGATACTAGCCTTTATCTGATATGTCATTTGCAAATATCTTTTCCCATTCTGTCGGTTGTCTTTTGGTTTTGTTGACTGTTTCCTTTGCTGTGCAAAAGCTTTTTATCTTGATGAAGTCCCAATAGTTCATTTTTGCCCTTGCTTCCCTTGCCTTCAGCGATGTTTCTAGGAAGAAGTTACTGTGGCTGAGGTCAAAGGGGTTGCTGCCTGTTCTCCTCTAGGATTTTGATGGATTCTTGTCTCACATTTAGGTCTTTCATCCATTTGGAGTCTATTTTTGTGTGTGGTGTAAGGAAATGGTCCAGTTTCATTCTTCTGCATGTGGCTGTCCAATTTTCCCAACACCATTTGTTGAAGAGACTGTCTTTTTTCCATTGGACATTCTTTCCTTCTTTGTTGAAGATTAGTTGACCATAGAATTGAGGGTCCATTTCTGGGCTTTCTATTCTGTTCCATTGATCTATGTGTCAGTTTTTGTGCCAGTACCATACTGTCTTGATGATTACAGCTTTGTAATAGAGCTTGAAGTCCAGAATTGTGATGGGGTGGTCAGTAGCTTTTAAAGAGTGTAATGGGATCCCGAAACAAAAAAGTTTGAGAACTTCTCATCTACTTGAATTTAACTCCATCATTCTGCAGTAAAGAAACTGGGACTTACACTTCCTCAAGGGGATGGTTGATGCATCGACTTCTCTTCTTTTTTTTTTTTTTTTTAAAGATTTTATTTATTTATTTGACAGAGAGAGACACAGCGAGAGAGGGAACACAAGCAGGGGAGTGGGAGAGGGAGAAGCAGGCTTCCTGCAGAGCAGGGAACCCGATGCGGGGCTGGATCCCAGGACCCTGGGATCATGACCTGAGCCGAAGGCAGACGCTTAATGACTGAGCCACCCAGGTGCCCCTCTCTTCTCTTTTTTGACATTGCTAGTCATTTCTTGTGTACCTTCAGTACTGCGGGATCCGAAAGAGCCAGGGAAGTGCCCTATACTTCTGTCCTGAGCACATTCTTACCTGCCTAGAAAGTATTCAGATACACTCTATGAATGGTTATTATTGTTATGGATTTTACAAAATCTTTCTAGTATGTTTTTCAGGAGGTATAGCAGGGCCCTGACTGAAGCACTTGGTGTTCATTTTATAGCATTCCCACAGGAAACAAACAAACAAACAAACAAACAAACAAACAAAAAAAAAACAAGAGTAATTTAGTAATCTGCAGTCCTACTATCCAGAGATAGAGATAATTGCTGTTAATGTTTTTGACTATATTCTAATTTTTTTAAAAATATGGTTTTCAGTATTTGAGTACTAACCTATATTTTAATGAATTTTAATCATATTAACTATGTAATATCTGCCACTGGGTGGTTTATTCATGACTCACCACTTTCAAAGTTACTTTGAATTCTTGAAACATGTAAATAGCTCATTATGTGGCTGAGTGTCTCTGCTTTGGGTGGAAAAGGTGGGAAGACTTTATGTTCAATAATGCTCCCAGAAAAGTATCCCAAACATGTAAACAGCTTGGCCATTGTTAACAGTGCCAAAACAGCTCTTCTTACTGTTTTAAATTATCATCTATTAAAGAGAATATGAATGTGAAACGAAGGATATAAATGACAAAATGAATTTTTAGCTAATAAATTAGTTAGTTGAAGAGTAACAGGGGCAAGATTTCCCCCAGTCTTCAGAATTTATATGATGATTTACTTGGAAATTTGAATTTGAAGTCCAAATTGAGTAGGTGAACAGTCTCACTCATAATTAAAGAAACACAAATAAAAATAACAAAAATAATACAGTGTTTTAATTTCAGAGTGTCAAGGATTAAAAAGTTACATACTACCCTGGTTCAGAAATGTAAATAAATGTAACCACTTAGAATGTGATATGGTAATGTCTAACAAAATTAAAAGGCATATATCCATTTACTTAGCATATTCCCTTTATGCCAATACATTTATGCAAGTTTGAAAAACATATGTAGAAGAACATTATATCATTGTATGTAATGGCAAAAATGGGATGAAACCTACTATCCAGCAATAGTAGGCCATTTTTATAAGCTCCGGTATATGCACACAATTGAATCTAATTAAATCATTAAAAAGGTTGAGACAGAGATAGGTGCACAGATGTTGAATACTCTCTAAGATATATTGCTAAGATATAGCATGCTTGCATTTGTATAAATGTGCAGGATACATGTGTAAGTTGTATGTATGCCTGTCTATGCATAGAAAACTCCCAGAAGAATAAATAAGTTATTGTTAACAGGGGTTACATCTGAAGAGTGGACTGTGAGTTGAGGTAAGGGAAGCAGGAAAAAGGGACTTGCTTTTTGACAGATTATGCTCATGAGTTACTTCTGTGATTAAAAATGTTTTAATAAAAAGCTTTAAAATTCATATGCTTTTTGATCCAGCAATAAAGCTGAATTAATTTTATGGAAATAATTATGTATGTCTGAAAAGCCCTGGACCTAAGATATTCCTTTGGCTTTGTTAACAGTTGTAAAGATCTAAACATGATGTAAGTGATCAGCCACAGAAGATGGGTTAGACAAATTACAGTGCATTATTAAAAATCATGTGGTGAGAGAATATTCGTGCTATATTATTAGATGATGCCCCCCCGCAACAAAGTGTGTGTAGCATAACTCAAATATCTGAAATGTGATATAACTCATGGTGGGATAATAGATGAATTTTATTCTCTCCTTTTAAAAATCTATTTCCTAAGTGCTCTCCAAAGAACAGGTATTACTGTTATTTAAAATGAATGAATGAGGGTGCCTGGGTGGCTCAGCCATTAAGCGTCTGCCTTCGGCTCAAGTCATGATCCCAGGGTCCTGGGATCGAGTCCCACATCGGGCTCCCTGCTCTGCAGGAAGCCTGCTTCTCCCTCTCCCTCTCCCCCTGCTTGTGTTCCTGCTCTCGCTATCTCTCTCTGTCAAATAAATAAATAAAATCTTAAAAAAATAAAATAAAATAAAATGAATGAATGAGGGGTGCCTGGGTAGCTCAGTTGGTTAAGCGACTGACTCTGGGTTTCAACTCAGGTCATGATCTCAGGCTCATGGAAACAGCCCTGTGCCAGGTTCTGTGCTCAGAGTCTGCTTCAAATTCTCTCTCCCTCTCCCTCCTGCTCTCATTCTTTTCCTCAAATAAATAAATAAATAATAAAATCTTTAAAAAAAAAATCTGATTCCGTAGTTTCATAACTCAGTTCTATTTTCTTGGTTCAGTAATACTACTATTTCTTGGCTTATACATAATAGAATGCCTGTATATTGATGCATTTGTAAGACCCTGTATATTTAGCAGTCAGAGCCTTTAAAAAAATATTTTAGAGCTTGTGTGAAGATTTGGAGGACAATATTTTTCTGTTAATCCCTGTCTTCATACCTAAACAATGTTAAATGATCAATGTAATGTGATAGAGCTTGTCAATATTCTGTCAGTGCTAGTCTGGCATTTTGTAGATTTTACTTATTTTGGTAAAAGAGATTAAACTCTAAAGCAATGTCCATTACTTGGTGAAGATTTCAGGTGTCAGGTGGTAAAACCTTAATCGCACAATTCTAAAATCATACATTATGATTTTCTGACTCTTACCACAGAGCAGGGCTGACACAAGCTTCTCTCTGCGTGACCTGATCAAACCATATCATTGAAGGCATTCACCAACCTGACCCACCACTGACAAGGAGACAGTTAGAAGGGCACCGAAATATTAGAAAGTCTTTGTAGTAGAAGAATGGAATTTATGCTCTCAGATACCAATACTTTAAAATAAATACAGCTTGGCTTCATAGCTTCCCCCTCCCCAACTCCCAAATGTGTACTTTATTTAAACAAATTTGAGTTCAGAGGATCATTTAGCATTTCTCTTCCCTACACATGCTATCAACAGGCGTACCTGTTGATGGATAATCGTACTTAAAGACAATGCAGTTTTACAATCCTATTTCAACACCCTTCCTGTTTGTTAGCTTAACGCCGAGTTTATCCATCATACCCCAGAAGCATTCAGGGTCTTAAAGACAACTTTTCAGATGCTATCATTTTTGTATTATATTGTGAAGCATATACATATATGTTTTTATATATATTTACACATAGAGGCAACACTTAACTCCACACATAGACTTCAAAAGGGAGTAGAGACTGAAGTAAAAGCCCACCTCGTAAATAACACATGGAGCTGCGATTGCCCGTTTATGCAGTTCTTACCCACTTCAGATGGGTTCATTAGTCACAGAGATGCAATTTTGGATTTTAGGAGTTTGGCTACTGTTCCCATCTAAAAATAACCCAGATTAACAGCTTCAAATGTAAGCAGTATCCTTAGCAGTAATTTGAGTGCTTTAGTACAGATACTCTCTTCCTGCACGGAATCATTTTCTCTCCCTGGCAAGCCGAACCCATGAATCACTACTTGGTCACCCCCAGCCGTGCAGAGCTGAGCCTGACGGTTTCTGTCCGGTCCTTCACACTGTGGGGGAAATGTGGGAGCAAGGAATGCTGAGGGTGCACTTTTATTCGTCCTCATCGAGGCAGGAAGTGGTGCTGGCAACTGTCTGACAGCAGAACATCTGAGCGGATATGTGAAAACTTCATCCTCACACTGTTCCTTGCCAGATGTTAGCGCATGCTTATTTGTTTATCATTCTTGTTGAAATAAATTCAGCAGAAATAAGTCTGTATCGGTTCACATGGGCCGATGCAGAAAACTGACCTCACCATTCAGATGTCTGCCTCAAATATTTGGATATCTGCAATGAACCTGGTTTGGGGCTTGGAAGATGGATCCTTTCCTCTAGATTTTTACTTCTTTTGGGAGCTGACAAATCCAGAGAGATATGACTAAATATTTGTTGAGACAGTTATATATGCTGGAAACCTCAAGCTTGACTGTTTTTTAGATAGGGACATTCAAGTTTAGGAGATGCTAGAATGATAATCAGAAATGGGAGAGGAGGTGATAAGAATTTTATTCTTTTGCTGAATCCTTAAGCATTTTAATGCTTCTTTCCATAAAGGATATTTTAGTAGCCTCCAGTGAGAATCCTGAGTATTGGTTCTGATTTACTCAAATCAAAACAGTACTAAACCAAACCTAAACAAAACCAGGTCAGTGTTTTTGTACAGTTTTGCCTTTGTATTCTATAAGTGATGTTGGGTCTTTAGAGAAGCAGCAAGAAAGTGATATGAGTAAGGGATATGTGACTATCATTTATGTTTTTAATTTTTCTGCAGGAAATGGATCACTCACTTTCCTATCAGATGAACTAGCAAATTTATCATCCCAAGATCTTTACAAATCAGAATTCAAATGTATCCATGGAACCCCAATTTGCATTCCTAATGGGAATTTTTTATAACTTCTTAAATATGCCAGTATTCAGTATGCTTGGGGGGAAATTTGGTGGTGATAAGAAAGAACAGCAAAAAATCAGACTCCATCTTATGCTGACACTGAAGCTTTTTCACATGCAAAAAAAAAGCAAAAACCAAAATGAAAAAAATAAAAAAAAGCAATCAAGCCCCTGGACTGTTGACAGACAAATGCACTTTTTTTTTTTTTTCCACAAGAAACTTAGAAAAGTAATTTGCATATTTCTGCAGAAACTCCAGCCTCTGTGGCCCTTTAGGTTCTGTGGCAGAATTGCAGAGAGGTCTCTGCCCATCGGCAATGGAAGGCAGGCACGGAAGGGTGAACTTCAGAGGCTTTGGAGGAGAGCAGGTCCTGGAACCTGGCGCAGATCTCTTACTAGAAGGGGGGAGGAGGCCCAACTGGAGGAGAAAGAGGCAGTGGCAGGGGAGGGAAGCGAGATGAGACATGGGGACAGTTTGGGTGGCCACATAGGGGGTCAGGTAAGGAGCGATGGAGGTGTCCTAAAAAGTGGACAGGAGTCTGAAAATAGGAATTTTGACAAAATCAGCAAGGGAGACAGCATCGAGACCCAGGGTTCAGAGTCTGGCAATGGCCCCAGTGAAATGAAGTGCCCTGCGCACTCCTAGGAGGTGGCTTTCTTCTTTCCAAACGGAGCTTCAGGAGCCTAAACATTGACATATATCTAGGCTGCAAGGCTGATTCACACAGAGGATCAGCAACCTGCATAAATTTAGCCTACGAGGGTGGTTGTGATAGTTGTGGAAATGGTGACTGATTTCAATTATGCAGTTATTTATCAAGTGCTCTTCCATGGGCCAGACACTTGGAGCTACAATAATAAACAAAATAGACATGGTCTCATCATACTTTCCCATTTTACTTTTAAAACAAATTGCCCATTGAGGTTGAAGGATGTGTCTTTTCCTCCCTTAGAGAATAAAAGAGAGGGCAAGGAATCCAACTTAGGAAAAATCAGAGATATAAGAGACATAAAAAAATATATTGCATAACAGCCTTTTTAACAACCATGACTTAAGAGCCAATGGTGAAATACGCATTTATGCCATATGTATGTGTACATTATGCTTCTTATCATATAAGGTGAATGTACACTTAGCTGCATCTCATCTTAATGAGAGGGATTTCTTGCTTCCCTTATCCTTGTAGAATTCCCTCAGATTTAGCTAGGAGAGATAATAACAGCACCAATAATAGTAAGTCACTCGGTTAAGGCTGTTCACGTTTTGCTGAGTCCTCTTACTACTTAACGGTGACTCTTGGACTTTATTCAAGTCCTTCCAGTTTTCCAGAGAACAAGAAGGAAGTTTTTGTAGAAGCATGAAACTTCGAAGATTCTTGAGGAATGACCACAAATCCCAATGTGGCTTTGTGGCTAAATGTCAATATCATCTAGACGATCCAGTAGATAGCTCTGGAACACTTCCTGTCTGTTAGGCAGGCAGGCAGGAAAAAACGTGCTTAAGAGTGCAGGCTCTGATACCAGATGCGTGAAAACCTTAGGCAGGTTATTTAATCTCTAAAGCATCAGTTTCCTTCTGTTTAAATGGAGATGATATGAACACCTCCTTCCATAGTTAGTTGTGAGGATCAGAAGGCATCACGTACCTGCATGGAGCCTGGCCCATCAGGAGCACTCAAAAAACATGACCTAAACTTACCAGTATTCTCATCCTCGCATTAGTTGTCTGATTCCCTCTTCTTAAGTAAGTGGGGCCCTAGAATATGGGGGGTTTCCTGCCCAAAGGCTATTTGTCCAATGTTGTCAAGACAAATGTTAGGTCAGCAATGGTTTCCAGGGGGAAGTTTCGAGGAGCAATCTAGATGGCAGCCACCGGGCAAAAGATCAGATGTTCAGAGTAGAAGGTAGAAGCTTATCCAGAGAAATTACCCAAGTAATTTGACAGTGTAGCTGTAACAGTTTTGATTTGTTACTAACATCCTAGGACATGGATAGGCAAGAAGCCAATAAAGGCAAGCATGACCTGCCCTGGGTAATAACATTCAAGAATTTTAAATGCCATTTCACAGAAGGGACAGAGGGGCTACTGGATGGGTTCTGGGGATCCCGGTTTAGTGGGGCTGAGATGAGGAAGCTAAAGAGAAAGAACGTAACTGTCTGAGATAGAATGTGTCTGAAGTCACACTCTATAGGCCAAATTTGCTTTCCTGGAAACAGGGTTTAGAGGGAGAGCTGAGTAAATGGAACAAGAGATGAAGAGAAGTTGAGGAGAGTGAAGCACAGAAGATCCAGGATTTGTCCCATGAACTGGGAAGGGATGCCTGGAACTCTCTCTCTCTCTCTCTCTGTCTGGATTCTGGCTATATATTCTTTGAGATGACGATGCATCTTCAGCTGGACCAGCAGATGATAGAGAGCAAAGAGCGAGGCTGTAAGGAAGGTAGGGGAAAGACCATGAAGCCTATTCCAGACCATGCAAAGGGCTTCAAGCTTATAGACAATGGAAAGCCATAAAAATTCTTTTATCTTTTTCTTTTTAAATAAGCAAGCAGTATGGTGAGACTTCTGTCTCAGGAAGACCACCCTTAAATGCTGCTTCTTATCCCCACAGTCTTAATTAATTGCTTCCTCCTCATTTCCACATGGCTTGGCTCTCGTCACATCACGTTATTTTTTCCATTACTGTCTTCACCTTCCATTTGTGAAATCCTTTGAAGGTAGACCCTGTGTCTTAGACTTTGCCTTCAGAAAAAGGGATAAGGACATGAAGATTGAAGATAAAGTACAGATTTGGTTGACATCTCATGAAAAGTTTGTGTCCAGAAACTCCTGAGGGGCTTGGGGCTCAGGTAGTGAGTTACTTATCTTTTTCTACGTTAGAATGGTGCCCTGGGGAATGGGTCAGCTATAATTTGCCATGAAATACCGGAAGCTTCCTGAGAGTCCTTTTTCTCTGACCTTTTTCATATTTGTCTTCCCAGGCTTACCATGTGCTTGTACATAGCACTTAGCATGTGTTTAGTTAAAAAAAAAAAAAAAAAAAAGGCTGGTACCTCTTCTTTGAAGGGCGACCTAAGTTGGGGCATTCAGAGTGGTGCTTTCCTCCATGTTATGGTATCCTTGGTGGTATGGGCTTTGGCAATGTGGAAGCCCAACCTGGTCTCCAGGGAGATGCTTATAGTAAAACCATTTCATATTGCACTGTCCAGTGCTGAAGAGCAAACCCTGGCCAGCAGAGGGTAGCAGAGGGCTACAGAGCAAGGTCAAGCTTCTCCTAAAGGAACTTCCTTCTGGAGGTCATTGAACTACCAGATGTCTCTGAAAGGAGAAGTAAAGAGTACAGAGTTGACAGGGAGAGTTCTTAGGCAACCAAGAAGAGCTAGTAGCCCCTTAGGGAAAGGTTGGGCTGTAGAGAAATTGAGGAGCTGTCCCCCTGATAAGCCTGAAATAGTTTGGGGACCGCCAAGAGGAAACTAGGAACTTTGAGTGTGTGGAGAAAGGACCAGCCTAGCACCATTACACAATCCCTTTGCCTTCTGCAAACCAGAGTTTTTGGTGAGTAGATGAGACACGGTTTCTAGAGGACCTCAAAGGGAACCTCAGTTAGTCTTTAAGCCTTTAACTTGCTTACAGAATGCAGTGGCTCTGAGCTCTGGAAAAAGCCCCTGTCCATCCTCTTCTCCAAAACCCTCTCCACCTAAATCACCCATTTCTGTCTTATCTGTTTGTTCTACAGCCGGCTGTGGATGTAAAAACTCAGGTTTTCATTGGCTACACAGCAGCCTCACTGTGGCCATCCAGCCTCAGTTTACTGTCATGACTAACAGAATTTAGGAGTTGTCCCTCCCTACTTTTAGCTTTTGCTTTATTGAGTGTTCGCTTAGTGGCTGAGAGAGATCTCTGGGTTCTTTCTGGTGGCAAGTTTAAGTCCCACATCTTCACATCTAAAGTAGTAGTCCAGCTTCCTCTTATATGGCTTCCCAGGACAAAAAGGATATTTTTTATACATACAGTAATAAAAATAATCATTTGCAAAGTGTGAGAAAGAGATGTGGAACAAAATCTACTCAAGCTCGCACAATTTCTTCTTTTTTTTTTTTCACCCTACCTATAATAGCCAGTGGAATCAGTTGTTGTGAGTTCCTATCGTTGGCCTTGATGGTTAGGATTACTGACAGAATTTGTGACTTATTTAAAAGAGAGAATGTTTGGATGTTCTATTAATTTTCCCGAAGTTCATTGGCTAATGTAGCTTATCAATGTCTTTGTGTTTTTATCATTTAAGTGTACTAATTCTCAAAGAAACATCATGAATATCCTTACTGGTTAGAGCCTCATTGTCTGGTAAGTTGTCTTTCTAAATGACTTACCCTTGCCCTTCTTTCCATAGTCGGTCAGCAGCTCGTGCTAATGAATGAATGGAGGGGCGAGGACCTATTCTATAATCAGCACCATCCCTTCTTTTATCTTAGGACCACACCATTTCTTCAGGTGAACAAAGGAAATAGTTACCATCCTATTCTTCCCTCTTTCAATAGTTGTAAGTGTGGGGTCATCACCAAAGGAAAGGTTTGAGGATCAGTTAGCTCAGTTACCAACCCACTTGGCTTCAGAATCTCTGAGCCCTGGGAGAGAATACAACCTAAGGAGGCCCTTCCTGTTCTGTTATATCCAGGATTTAGTGGCTCTTTCATCTCATCATCCCAGTCACATCTTTGGTGTTGGGCATACTGGAATTATTCTTGGTGGCTTAAAGGACAGAATCAGAATCCATCAGTTGGTAATTATTACAGGGGGACACATTTGGACCCAGTTTAAAGAGGCATTTTCTAACAGTTGAACCTGCGCAAAGACAGATGGGACAGATTCACAAGGGGGCAAACTCCAATCACTGGGGTTTAGGCAGAGGCTGGAAGGCCACTTATCAACACTGGTTCTCTCTGATACTCAGATTGTTTTTAAAGTCTTTTATAGCATTTGGGACACAATGATTGTGGCCTTCTAGAATGGGTTTCTTACAAGTCCTGACTGATGCTTGAGCCTTAGCCAGAGGAATGGTGCAATACATCTTAGAAACAGTATTTAGGGACGCCAGGTGGCTCAGTTGGTTGGGCGTCTGCCTTTGGCTCAGGTCATGATCCCAGGGTCCTAGGATCGAGTCCCATATCAGGCTCCCTGCTCAGCCAGGAGCCTGCTTCTCCCTCTGCTCCTCCCCCTGCTCATGCTCTTTCTCTCTTTCAAATAAATAAAATATTTTTTTAAAAAAAGAAACAGTATTTAGCTTCTTTTTACCTACACAGAATAAATTTGCATTTTTTGAACTCCTATATAGCAGATTCTGTGCCAGGCATTCTATGTCTTTTAATCCTCACAACAACCCCACTAGGCAAGGTGTATTCTTTTCATTCCACAGGGAAGGCAGCTGAGACTCAAGAGGGTTTAAGTCACCTAAGTTCACATCATAGCTGAGCCCAAATTCAGAGCCAGATCTGTCTGAAGGTCTGTCTTTTCAACACACCAGGCTGCCTTTAATAAAGAATTGAAAGCTATGCTTGCCAAAGTTCTGGCCTTCTGAGTATATCATGCATTTCAGTCACAAGTAACAACATTTACAACAGTAATTTGTGATCAAGGAACAGTTTGTCATTTTTTTTATACATGACTGCAGGGTACACATAGCTCAGCTTCGTTTTCCGTTCACCTCAGAACATGGGTCCAGCCTGGCGGTTCTCACAGCCTGTGTCAGCAAATGGAGGGAATGGGGTGCTCAGGGAAGGTGAAATATAATTGACTGCCTTAGATTTATAGGAGTCACAAGATTTGTATAACTGGTTATGCTTTGAGAATTGAGTGTGGGCAAGTGCAAACAATGAATTCTTTCAGAAGGTAGCAGCTCACACCCTTGCTGATCCTAGCTAAGTCTGTCTCTTTTAGATAAAGGATAATATGTACTAGGCAAGCTGTTTGAAGAATGATTACAAACAGGACCATCACAGTGTGGCTAAGTAATTCCACCAATTTGTACTTTAAAGAGCCAAGAGCCCAGAGTCATCCCAAGGACCATGGACATAGCATTTCCCAGTGCTATCTGCAAAGCTGGAATGCATCCAAACAGTCAGCCTTCTGATATTTATTGCCTTTATATAAAAACAGACATTGAAACTTGCTTTGTATTCATTTGTTTTCCAGGTTAGCTCTTGCAGTTTGCTTTGAATGTGCATAGGGGGATTTTACAGAAGTAGCATCTGAGCCATAACAAGGAATCTTATCTGGCAATCTTCCCTGATCTGTCACTGAAGGCTAATCTCACCACAGGAATACTGTCGTACATCATAAAGATGTACACCCTTTCCAAGCATTTTAAAACCTGTTCATCTTCCCTTTGTTGCACAAACACTGACATTGTCTACAACTGTTGATTTTCATAATATTACTAGCAATCAGTTAATTGCACTCACTATATGCCCAGCATTGTTCTAAGAGCTTTTCATCTCAAAACAACTTTGTGATGATTCTCATTTCACAGAGGTACAAATTACATCAAGCTTATTTTTTCTTCCTTAACAGGCTAGGAAAAAAACCAAAAACAAGTTGAAATAAAAATCCCTGCAAGCTTCAAAGTGAATATTCAACTTAAAACACAACACAACAGGGGCACCTGGGTGGGCTCAGTCAGTTAAGCATCTGACACTTGATTTTGGCTCTGGTCATGATGTCAGGGTCATGGGATGGAGCTCTGCACTGGGCGTGAGGCCTGCTTGGGATTCTCTCTTTCCCTCTCCCTCAGTCCCTCCCTACTCCCTTATTCATGTGCGCACACCAGCTCTCTCTCTAAAAAAATAAAATAAGTAAAAAAACACAACACAACAAAAACAGTTTCAAAGAAATATATTCTAGAAGTTATTTGTAGAGTCATATCTTCAAACTAGTTATATCTCGTTTCAATCTTGCTTAATAATTTCTGTAGCTAATCAGAATGAACAGATCCTCTTAATTAAATATATTGTGAGACAGTTGGTATCTCTATGAAAAAGTAGCCTGTTTGAAAACTGACCCAGGGTAAAGTCTGAATTGGAGTTGTTGCCTTTGTGTGCTCCTTCCATCTCCATGAACCCTTAACCCCTCTTCCTTCTAATACCTAGTTAGCACCTGGTTACTCTCAAAGACTGCTGGCTATCAGGTCTGTCCGTGGATGCTAGACCAGTTTTTTCTATATATGTTTCCAGAATTGCAAATAGTGACATTTAATATAATTGGCTTTGTCTTAAGTGCAGTGTTTTAGGGCCTCATAATAGCATTCTGTCCTTTAGACCTGAATTTAGTTTCAAATGATAAATTCACCTGGGCTTATGTCAAGGTATTGGTATTCCTGAAGCCCCTCAAAGACTTTGTTATGGAGGGTTCCCTCTATAAGCCCTATAAGCAAAATCAATGTATCCGTATATTTTCAAAACTCTAAATAGGTTTCTATGCTCTAAAATTGAGACCAAACATTATAAATCTGGAAGTCCTTCCAAATGAGGAATGCTTAAGTCGGTTCCAAGGCATTTAAGACACTAAGGAGTAGAACATCTTCACAGTGAGGCCTCCAAGCTTTGAGATCAGACAGCCTTGGTCTGGTCCTGCCAAGAAGGGCAAATGTGGGTTGCCATCAATGTAGTGTGTCCAGTGATGGATGGGTGCTCATGAGATAGCAGGGGGTCCTCGGGGAGAGATGGGTATGAGTGGAGTGATAGCAAGTTGATAGTTGGAGGATCATTTCGAAGAGGGTCAGCAAGAAGTAGGGAGAGAGAGAAAGAAGAATGGAACCACATCAGACATGTTGCAGGGGGATACTGGGCTGGGGCGCAGATGGTGATTAAGGTTGACAGAATGTCTAGAAAGAGTAGTTCAGGGATTTTTATGGGGATCTAGAAAAGAATAAGCACTTCGGGATAGTGAGAAGTTTCTTTGAGAACCTGGGTGCTGTGTCTGGAGATATATTTAAAGAAAAAACTGGGACCTCTAGTATTGAAGAACCAAAAGTTCTGTGGCTTACATGAAACAACAATCAGAACATCCAGTTGTAGAGAAATTCCAAAGAAGATAAACCTCACTGGAATCATGATTCTTCCCAGCCTTATCCCTATAGCTTTTTTTTTTTTTTAAATCAGAGAAGCTCTTTCTTTTTTTTAAAAGGATGAATGCTTTTTTTTAAGTGACTAGAAATCATTTTTCCTTGGAGATGTAATTATGATCTTATCTACTTGTTCCAAATCTTTGTATCATTTGAGTCAATCTATGGCAGACAGTTTACCAAATGCCAAACTCAGTTTCCAATTGCAGCTCTGAAGGCATGGTAAACTTACACTTCTTTAAAAGCAACAACTGGATATTGCATTTGGCACTCAGCTGAGTACAAGGGTGGCATTGGTTCTGTTGATGTGCCCAAGTTAATAGGTGCTAGCTTTCAAAATATGTAGGTAATAATTCATTTCTTTAACTAAATCCATGCCTTTTGCAGTGTTGATATACTTCTCTGATGAAAACTTTGGAAGGAGATGATTTCATAGTACTCTATCTTATGGTTGGACGTGGCCATTTACATTATAACCCCCTGTTATGAGGAACAGAGAGGTTACATAACTGACCCAAGTCAACCCAGTCAATAGAAGATTCTGAAACACCATCTCTTTCTTCGAACAATACAAATCCTGTTGTTCTCTCAAGGTTGCTACAAAATTGATCTGTTCCCAGAAGCTAAATCTGACTATCCTTAAGAATGCTATATTCTTATATTCCTCCTTTAACTCATTTTCTATCATACTTAGGTATCTTAGCCTATCTTATCATATTAATCCTTCTTATATTTTCATATTTCGTAGATAGAGATCTGCAACTGTACTAAAGGCAACTACTGTACTAAGCTGTAACTATTTCACTGGTTTCCCCAGGGGAACTTAGAACTCTGCAGGGTAGAGACCCTCGTCCTCCAACTCCTCAATGTGCCATGCCCTCTCGCACAGTGCACAGCATGCCATAGGGGCCCAAGAAATCTTTGTTGGAGATTAAAAAGACTGACCATACTAAATGTTGGCCAAGACATGGAGCAGCTGAACTCTCATTTGCTGCTGGTGAGAATGTAAAATGGGACAGGCCACTTTAGAAGACAGTTTGGAAGTTTAAAAAATTTTTTTTAAGTTCAACATACATCTAGCATTTGATCCAACCATTCTATTCCTAGTTATTTATCCAAGAGAAATGAAAGCATATATTCACACAAAGACTTGTACACAAATATTCCTAGCAGCTTTATTTGTAATAGTCCAAAACTTGAAACAACCCAAATATTTACAGGTGAATTGATAAACAAATCATGGTATAGCCATACAGTGGAGTACCACTTGCCATTAAAAAGAACAGACTGTGGATACACACAGCATGAATAAATCTCAAAATAATTATACTGAATGCAACGCCAGACAAGAAAGGAGTACCTACTGTATAATTCCATTTATATAAAATTCTAGGAAATACAAACTCATGTACAGTGACAACATGTAGTTGCCTAGGGATGGGAGGGCAAGAGGGGTAGGTTTTAAAAGCCATGAGGAAACTGTTTGGAGTGATGGATATGCTCATTATTTTGATTATGGTGATGGTTTCATGGGTATATACATATGTCAAAAGTCATCAAATTTACATTTTAAATATGTTCCGTTTATTGTCAATTATACCTCACAAAGCTGAAAAAAATAACAAAAGAATACCGAAACTATTCTACATACACCACTTTCCCTTCAGTGTCCCACTGCCTCCATGTTTCCATGGTGAGGAGCTTTCTCTTTGAGACCAGCATGCAGGACACTGAGCAGATTGGGAGCACTTAGGTCAGACAGAGCTGATGTGATCCAAGATTTGCTTCTTAGGAGCTACATAACCCTTGGGCAAGTTCCTCCTTGTCCCTAGACCTCAGTTTCCTCTTCTATAAAATGGAGCTAATAATATACCAACCTCACAGAAATGTTATAAAAATTAAATTAGATAAAAGGCTGGCATAAATGGTAGCCATTATAGGTTCCATATTGTTAAGGACCTTTTTGTTTGTTTGTTTTAATGAGACATTTATTGAGAAGTTTCTCAGCTTGGTTTAATTCTTGCTGATTCTCAACCAATTACTGAGAATAAAGCAATTAGCAAAGAGAGAGCAGACTATACTTGAAAATATAAATAATACAAAATCACTTCTGGGCACCTATCCACTTAATTCTCCATCATTTGTGCTCAACTGAATTAGCAGCATATGTGTGTGTTCAGATGTTCCAAGTGGAGAATAGGATAATACAGAGCACGTGTATCGGGGGCAAAGTGGGAATTGATAAATTGAACAGCGCTGAAAAGTACTTGAAAGAGTATGAGTTTTGGTTTAGACAGTCTGACTTTAAATGTGTTTAGCCACTTACTGTTTATACATGAAGCCCTGGATGGGTTAAACTTCTAAGGTCCTCTGTTTACATATCTGTAAAATATAGATAACACTTCATACATCATAAATTTATTGTGACACATATTCATATTAATTTTAGAAATAATTTCAAGGATTAATATGTGGGTAATGGCTCCCATTCCCCTTCTTATTCTGGATAGGGCCAACTGTGCATGTACTAATGATAAACACATTATTTAACCAGAACTTCATGGTATTTAAAAACAAAACTATTAAAATGCTCTTGTAAACTCATTCTGGAATAACTGTGTGTTTGTGTAAATGAGACGACCTGATCTCTCAAATCCTTCCATTGATTTTTCGAGAAGAGTATTTTGTCACATTAAAAACTAAGTGCAGGAAGACAGCTAAAGCAATAACTTTGCTTCAAAGAAGTGAAGGCAGGTGTGGAAACCAAGCTTCTAATTCCTAAGGGCAAGCACTGTTCCCTGGCCCAGGTGTATCTGTTCAGGGCCATCAGCTTTAAAGGGACCACCTGAGAGGCAGCGGGACTCAGGAGCTCTGTTAGAGAGGCGAGGGCAGAGAGCAGGCTAGAGGGAGCAAGGCTGTAGACTCTTCTGTAGACAAGAAGCTATTTGGCTCTGCTGAATGTTCTTTCTCTTTCACTCTCTCTGACGTTGGCATCAACTCGTGGGTATGAAAGCCTTGCCACCACTTGCCTTCTTTTTCTTAGCTCACTTTCCATGGAGTCTCGAAAGTTTGAGAAAGGTACACATTCTAACCTGATTTTGTAGATAGGGAGCTGAGTCCTAGAGAAACAGGTAGTGAAGAACTTTGCTTTGAAAGAAACTTTTAGCAAAGAGACTAAAACTATTGACTCGATACTCACATTACCTGGGCTCAGGTTTTATCTCTGCCACTTACTAGTTGTGTGATCTGGGACAAGTCACTCAACCTCACTTTGTGTTAGTTTCCCCATCTGTAAAATGCCGATAAGAACAGTACCTACCTCATAGGGTTGTTGACAGAATGCTAGGAGTTAAAGTGCTCAGAATAGAACCTTGCTAATAAGAAGTACTCTATCCGTGTTGATTATTGGTTTTGAACCTTTGCTTGGGAGGTTTCATAAGAAAAGATTTGGTGTAATGGGATTATTCTGGCTCTCCATAACTATATTCCTTCTAGACTATTTGGCTGATAGTGTCTTACGACATTGTAGTGGCTTTTAAGACAGATAAAGGTTAATCAACACTGCCCTAAAAGTGAGCAGGACACAAGGTTCTAAAGAATGCACGAGGGAATTCTAGTACTTAGGTGGGGGTTTTGAGGGTTTTGGGGTTCCCCCCAATGTCTGGAACTTTCTTAGGTCTTGAATGATTACGCAAGGATTATGGTACATGTTATCTCCTGTCTCTGAGTTTGGCCACCAGGTAGATGCAATCATGCTACAAAACTATGCAGCTGAATTCGAGTTTAGCTGTAATGTAAATCCCTTGGGATCAGGCTTCAATTAGAAAAGTTCTAGGGGCACCTGGTGGCTCAGTTGTTAAGCATCTGCCTTCGGCTCAGGTCATGGTCCCAGGGTCCTGGAATCGAGCCCCACATCGGGCTCCCTGCTCCGCAGGAAGCCTGCTTCTCCCTCTCCCACTCCCCCTGCTTATGTTCCCTCTCTCGCTGTGTCTCTCCCTGTCAAATAAATCTTAAAAAAAAAAAAGTTCTAGAAAGATAAACTTGAGTAAGTCTTAGCAGTAACAGGAGTTTTTCATATAAATTTTTCTTCAGTACATGTTTTGATGTACTTCTGAACCCCCTTTACTGCACATGGAAACCATCCCCTTATACATGCTTTTGAAATCTCCCGTACACTTTAATACCATTTTCCTTTTAATAAGTATAGTATTCAACTGCTGGGTAGAACAGATTTAATTATTTCCCCCGAGTTTTTCCATTATAAGAGAGTATTTGCTAATAATTAAATCATATAAGCACTATAATAGTATGAGAAAGGATAGCATATATGTTGAGTGTGGCCTCCAGTATTAGATGAAACTGAATTTGAATTCTGGCTTCACAATTTAAAAACTTTTCACTTTGGACAAATTATTTAACTTAAGCACCAATCACTTTATCTGTTTTTTAAAAAAGGAGTAACTGGTAGGTACGTGATATTTACATGACTAGTTTAGACAATCATGAGGATGAAATGATAGAACATATGCAGCTGCTTACATGCTAGGCGTAGAGTGAGTACTAAATAAATATCACTGTTGTTTAATGTTTCACCTTAAAAATTATGGAATTTCCATACTAGAAGGAAGACGACTGTATTGTGTGCCTGCTATTCTTGAGTTTATCCCTGTAGGGAAGTGAAGGAAGCCACAGCAAAATTAGGCCATATAACCATACTTAAGCCCGATAGTAGGAATGTATGGTAGTTATAACCCAGGCTCTGAATTTAGACAACCTGGGTTCAAGTCCTAGCTCCCCTCCTGACTACTCTGTGAGCTTGGATAAGCTGTTAACCTGACTGGGCCTCACATTTTCTCCATCTGCAACATTAGGTCAATAATACCATCCACCGGGGCGCCTGGGTGGCTCAGTCGTTGGGCGCCTGCCTTCGGCTCAGGTCATAATTCCAGGGTCCTGGGATCGAGCCCCGCATCGGGCTCCCTGCTCGGCGGGAAGCCTGCTTCTCCCTCTCCCACTCTCCCTGCTTGTGTTCCCTCTCTAGCTGTCTCTCTCTCTGTCAAATAAATAAATAAAATCTTTAAAAAAAATAAAATAATACCATCCACCGGGTAGGTGTGAGAATTAAGAGAGGCACTTGGAACATAAAATGGCACATTAAAAGCATCCAAGTATTTGAATTGCTAATATGCAAGAACAGTCAAGGAAATTGCAAATTGTAAACAACAATTAAACTCAAGTTTAGGTTTTGAGTTCTAGGAAATGTGCGTTTTGTTCTATATGAAAATGGGGATGGCATCCTTAATAGTTTCTACTTGTCCTCAGACCAGATAGACTACATTTCTATGTAGTAAGCCTTTAGTGACTATTGATGCACCATACAGAATATAGACTTTTAAGACTTAAGGAGTTTGCCTTTAAGAGACCAGCCTAAGTCATAGAAAATCATTTGATGACAGGATTAGATCATATAGTCAAGTTCCAAGTGATACATTGTGGTCCGTAAGAAAAGAAATGCCAAAATGACCGGTATCATGAGCTGGAAGTAATCTATGGACAGTACAGGACATGACTAAGAGTTTGGAAAGGAGTAAGGGTGGATTTAAGCTCTGGTGCAAGCGACCAGCAAAAGCAAAGGGGAGGTGGTAGGACTAGACATGGTGTTTGTGGAGGGGAGAACCAAAGGAATGATAAACCCCAGGATTCAACAGAATTTTGAGCAAAGAGTGGGAATTGAGACTCTGAATGGCACAGAAGGTAACCGAAGACCTCTGAAGAGTCAAGTTTATGGCTTAACCCACACCTCACTTGATAGATGAGAGGACAAGTATAAAGAACTACTTCAAGTCACACTTACTGATTCGAGTCAGCTGGTGTAAGAGCCCATCAGCCCCGACTCCTTGGCTAGTGAACTTTGTGGAGTCAGACCACAGAGAACACTGGGATTCGAAAAATTCCTTTGCCTCCCACATGGTCATGATTTGAATTTTATAGATTAATCAATGCTCTTTTTTATCTATATTTTCAAAAGTGAAAGAAACAAGTATTAATTCATAGGCTCCTCAAACAAGGGCCTCATCAGCGCCCACTTGGGAGCACCCACCCCTGATAGGTAGCTTGGTTATTGGAACACTGGCTTCGAATGCAGTCCTCATTCCCAGGGCAAAGTGTTTCCACCACAGCACACCACCCCTGCTCATTTACTATGATTTCAAACTCTTCCCTGAAGGGTCTTCTGTCTATCCCTGCCAGGCTGAATGACTCCGTTTTTTCCCCCTACTGTGCGTGTTTCTTCTTATCTCTCACTTTTACCAACTCCCTCAAGATCAATGAAAGGTTATCATCTACTTAAATGCAGCTTCCAGGATCGCTCTCGCTGTCAGTCCCTGAGATCTGTTGCTCTGGAGTTTTTATCTGATTCTGTCAGACTGTGTTCCGGAATCACGGAAGCCAGGAGATGAGAAAGCTGTATCTCTCTCTCCTAGTCCGAGTCCCCCTCTGGCTTACAGGTCGCAGGCCCTGCGGCCCCAGCCCTTTCCTGATAAAAGCTGGACCCTCGCATCCTCTGGAGATCCCCGTGTGCCATTACATTCTGGGGCCGTTGTCTTCCCCTTCACATTTTCCAGTTTTCCCCTGCTGCCACTGTGTGTCCACCGCGTCTCAATGAGGAAGGAGCCGCAGGGGAGTCTGGTAAAGCCTGTGCATTAACACTGCTGTGCTGGGAAGAGCAGGCGGCCCAGAAACTGCCGCGAAAACGCTGAAGCACCCAGCAGGCGCTGAGACTGAGGTGACAGGGATTTAGCGACGGTTCTCCATTTTCTTCCTGTCAGCTTTGATCCCGCTCCTTCACCTGTGAGTGGGTGTCAACGATTTCAGCATTCCCTCCCCTTCCCTCCACTGTCCTTCTCAGCCCTCAGCGGCAGGTGAATCAGAGTGGCGGGGGGGGAGTGACCATCCCATCTTTCTCTTTTTCACCATTTATCACCGGCCCACTTCCTTCTCAAACCTGGGATCCTGCTTGCATGTGGCGAAGCGCCCAGCAGGCCCCGAAGAAACCTTCCTGCTCGGGCCGTCAGAGGTAGGGTTGACTGAATTAGTGCAGGGTTGTCATCTGATCAGAGACCGTGCGTTGGATGTGTTAAACTCCAGGAACCAAATAGACTTCTGCTTTCTCCTCTGATCCTGCTTGATGCTATTCAGCACATGGTTTGCAGGACAATGTTCCCTTTTCCTCCAACTTTAAGCTGTTTTTATCACTCTAGTGGAGCTTCCATTTCGTTACCTTTCCTTACATTGTCACTACCGAATCTTTCATCAATCTCTTCCTCTTCAATTTCTGATCACTGAGGCGGATGTGTCTTTATGAATTGCCCTTATCCTGTTATGCTGCTTGCTTGTAAGGGCCTTATGTGATTTTTGTGTCAAAATATGTTGCATGGTGACTACAAATCATCCCTGCATGGTGGGGACTTGATTGCGGTTCCCTGGTTTGTTAGTGACAGCATCTGGTTCCTCTGACCTACGGTCCACTCTCCTCACAGCACCTGTTCCTTTAGGCCATAAGGGCAACCTGAGAGGTGACCTTCTTTGGCAGACTGGGTGGCAGATCTGGATGGAAGGATGTTCTGCACCTTGGGCTTGGGAAGTACACACAGGCAAGAAAAGAAGCAGCTCGAAGGGAGAGGCACTGTGCTGGTTTGAACGAGCTGTTGGAAGAACTGCCAGGTGAGAAAAATCAAGAAGCAAGAGGAACACGAGCCAAAAGGAATGGAAGTGGGAGAGATAAGAAATAAGAATTAGGGGTGCCTGGGTGGCTCACACAGTTAAGTGTCTGCCTTTGGCTCAGGTCATGATCTCCAAGTCCTGGGATCGAGCCCATCGGACTCCCAGATCAGTGGAGAGTCTGTTTCTCCCTCTGCCTCTCCCCCTACTTGTGCTCTGTCTCTCTCTCTCAAATGAATAAATAAAATCTTAAAAAAAGAAAAGAAGAATTAGCTGGACAGAAATAAATGGTAGAAGATTAAAGAAGTACACAAGTCTGCCTCTGAAATGCTCATCTTATAACATTCCTTTCCATAATGTAGTAGGATTTACAGAGTTCCTAAATATCCAGGCCTCATTTGATTCCCCAAGCAGCCCTGTGAGTGCACTGTTATGCCCACTGTGCAGATGAACAGACAAGTTCAAGAGATCAGGTTGCTCACAGAGGACACAGGAGAGCAAGTAAGTGGGAGTCGTGATTTAAACCTAGATCCTCCGCCTGTAAACCCTGAGCTTTTCTGCTGTATCAGTCTACCCACGGTGACAGCACCCAGCTAGAATAAATGAGGCGGTGTTTGTGAATTGCCATTACCACTCCTCATGCATATGCATAATTAAGTTATGCATATGTGATAATTAAGACAGCTCTGTCATCTTGTCTGTACCAGCATAACTGGTGGGTTTCTGCCCACCAAGACCATTTGGAGAAATGAATTTCTGCACCTCAATTTCCTCATAGGTAAACTGCGGCCAGTCACATCTTCCTCATAACTCACTGTTAATAATCATCTTATTTCTGAACACTGAATTCGGCAGGACAGGGCTTCTGTCTGTTTCCTATACCACAGCTCCAAAAACAAGAACAATACTTGGCACAAATAGTCGCTCATACATATTTGCCGAAAGAATAAATGGATTTGAATGTTCACTGCATGCTGAGTGCCAGATTAAGTACTTTACACACATTATTTCATTTATTCCTCACCACAGAGCTGCAGGTTGGGTATGAGAACCTCCATTTTACAGATGAGGAAATCAAGACCCAGAGAGTAAAGTAATTCAGCAGAGGTCACACAGCTAGTAAGAGGCAGGGCTGGCGTTCGAACACGAGATTGATCCTAAAGCATATCCTCTTAGCTGCTAGAATTGTTGCAAGGGTTAAATAAAATTAGGTACTGGGCCTAGCACTGCATATAGCACAGAGATGCTTGATTAATGAGGATCTCTCTGCCCATCTAAATCCAAAGTTATGATCACTTTTATTTACTTATTTATTTTTAAAGATTTTATTTATTTATTCGACAGAGAGAGAGCACAAGTAGGCAGAGTGGCAGGCAGAGGGAGAGGGAGAAGCAGGCTCTCTGCTGAGCAGGGAGCCAGACGTGGGGGTCGATCCCAGGACCCCGGGATCATGACCCAAGCCGAAGGCAACCGTTTAACCAACTGAGCCACCCAGGCACCCCTACGATCACTTTTAAAATGCCTTAAGAATAAACAAATACAGATGTCTTAGCTGATAAATAACTGGAAGCCCGATTCCTGGAGACTGACTAACCAGATTCTCTCTCCCCATCAGGCTTCCTACAATGACAATTTCTTGGGGTACCAATTGATGACTTTTTTTCCTTTAAACACATACCCCTCATTAGCTCTGACAATGCATGTTCTCACGGGTCTCACAACCCGGGCAACAATGACACTGGCTTCTGTCCAGGGATGTAGAGGAGCAGCCAAAAGTGACTAACATCCCATATGGTGATAAACACAATTCTGTCTTTATAATGTATTCATCTCCAGAGGCCTCATGGTAAAGTAATTAATACCGCAGTTGGAAGGGTCCCCTCCCATCTATTTGTTGTGAAATAAACTCTATTTCTTCACCTTTGAAAATGGGGAAAAAGTGACACTTAGAAAACATTAAGTAAATAGTTACGATGAATTCTAATAAAAACAGTTGCTGGAACATACCTCCCCTCTCCCACCTTAATATGCAAGACAACTGAGTACCAGCAATAGAATAGGCCCACGGAAGTGACCGCTGTTCATAGAGAGCGATCCAGTTTTACCAAACTCCATCTATGGAGATAGCCTGGAAAATAAGAATCTCGGAATAAAAATAGATACTTGGGTTTGGATCCTAGTTCTGCCGCTTCCTAGTTTGCCGTTCTGGGTGAGGTCTTCTCCTCCTGCACCTTCGCCCCCCCCTCTCTTATGAGGGTGATCATTCCTGCTTTGCTGGCACTCTGCTAGGACTCCGATGTAGCGGACCTAGCAGAGGACCTGGCCCTAAGGTAGCTCCCTGCGCCTTTTTCCTTCAGGGTTGACAGCGTGGCAGGTTGAGAGATAAGGTGTAGGAGGTGACTGCAAAGAGAATGAAGAGTCTGTGTGTTGCACTCATGGTAGGAATGGGGTCATTTTTACAGGAAATGTAAGACAACAGTTACATATAATTGGCCAATAGATTCGCCATTTTGAAGTAAAAGATGCAAGCGACTGTGGGGCCAGAGTCAAGGGCTGAGAGCCCGGAATTGATCCAGATCTGAATCAGCTGGAGAGCTTTTCCCTACTTTGTGCCTCAACTGCTCCCTGAAAAAGTAGAACAGACCTCTACCACACATTTGCCACTTGATAGAATTAGTGAGATGAAACTTGTAAATTTGTAGTATCTTCAAAAGAGAGGGATGATGTGAGTTCAAAAGGATCTGGGAAGGTGCCACTGCTCCCCTCCTTTTATTACCTGGAGGGCTAAGGCTGTGCCAACGTTCTCAGAAAAATGACTATTGATAATGGGTTTGGCTTTTCCTGGAGACATAGAAAACAAGTTTAGTAAATAGAAAAAAATACATTCCCTTCATGGACTAAAGCAAAGCTTAAGTTTCCTTTATTCAAGTGTTTGTTGAGGTCTACTCTCTCTCTCGGTAGATAGATGATAGATGATAGATAGATAGATAGATAGATAGATAGATAATCTTATAATCTATGCTTGGTATTGCCCAGGAGAGATACAGGTATTTGAAATGCCAACATGAAACAGCATTAAAACTGTTAGGGTAGAAATCATTTGGTGTGTAAAATGTTCTTTGCATTTTACATGCCTTGGCAAGCAGTTAAAAGACAGGAGAGTGTGCCTTACATATCTACTGAATAGCCTCTTTCTCCAGGGACTTCCCCCATTTAAGTAGCTCCCCATTCTCTCATCTATTGTAGAAGGATGAATGGCCCCTTCTACAGGGTACAATATCGCAGCTGTTTAATGATGCATAATAACATGACTTAATAGAAGAAGCCAACAAGACCCCTGTTTGTTGAAACAGTGAGAGAGAATGGGTAAGAAGTTAGCAGCCACTTAGCTGTAGTAGAATTTGGCTGGTGTGTTGTGGGGAGGATTGTTTTGGTGGAATATGTAATAAGACTTCTAGAACTCCGACAGTTTGATATGTACTCTGCCTAGCTAACAAGAATAACAACACAGTTTAGGATGAAAGACTAAAATAGGCAGCAACAACAAGACCCAAGGCAGAAGTGAGAAAGAGGTGGAGAGTGTGCTCCACAGATGAGTGACTTCAAGGTCTGTCAGTAGGTAACACTGTCTGCTTAGAGGTATCACAATGACACCTGGCAGGAATCTCATGAGAAAAGGATCCAAATGTCGAAGTTTCAGTCTGAAAGAAAATGACATTCCTGTATCCCTGCATAGGAGGGTCATGAGGAATGAAGAATTCTTTGGAAAGTAAATAAGCATTAATTACCAACTACAAAGGACCTGGCCTTCTCTTAGATGTTATGAGGAAAGATGGGTCTCCTAGGAAAACCTAAAGGAATTCCCTCAGGCAGCAGGGCAGATTCCAGTCTGAAAGTATTGGCTATCCTGTCTCGTGTTATTTAAATTATTAGCATCATCAATTCTTAGGCACTATGGGGGTTGATATAAACAATACAGCCATCATGTATTGAGCATCTACTCCCGCTGAGCAGGGAGCCTGATGCGGGACTCGATCCCGGGACTCCAGGATCATGACCTGAGCCGACCCCTGAAAGCAGATATTTAACTGACTGAGCCACCCAGGCACCCCATGGATGAGCATATTAAAACTTATATCTATTGAATAAGGATTAGACAAGAGTAAGTAAAGAACTTTCTAGCAGCAGGATGGAAGTGGGATAGCCACAAATAAGTATGTAAATAAACTGAAATTGGGAAATTGCATTAGGACACATATCCTTACCTGCTTCTTGAGCTTCTGTCACCAGCACCCTCTATTGCTATGCTCTCTGGAATCTTAGTCCCCTTGCCCACTTAGTGATGCCCCACACCAAATCAATCCCATTGTTGACTTTCTCTGTTGCTGTTCCTTTGATGCCTAACAGTATAGGGGAGGAAAAAGCACAACCCTGCTAATTGGCCACATTGCTGCACATTTATTATTCCCAGCCCCAATTTGGCTCTCCCTGTTGGTCAGCAATTCTATTCTCTATCCCACAGTGACTCTTCTAAACCTTTACCATGTCTCTCAATCTAACTCTATCTGAACATCCCTCTCACCAGAGGATCCAGGCTTCCTCCTTTACCAGTAAAATACCTCATTACAGTTTCTTACATATAAGTAAACTGAGGCACAGAAAAGTTAAGTACCTTGCCCAAAGTCTCCCTTCTAATAATGGTAGAGCTGGGATTCAAACCTTATCAATCTGGCTATAGACTTTGCCCTATTAACCACTATGCCATATTGCCTCTCCGGTCATATATTTTGAATGAGTTAATCAATGAATGGACGGGTTAAAGAAAGACTAGAACTTGAAACTTGGGGTGCCCCTGACTCAGGTCAACTATGCTTATACTTCTGAAGCTAGTGAGAACGTTAACTCCTATATCAGGACCCACAAAATGGAGGCTGTCCCAGTGGCCCAGCGCATGTCACAAAAGTAAACCTAAGTCAGCCTGCACTTATGGAAAACACCTGTCAAAGAAACCTAACATACACCAATCCCAATCCTCCAACTCCACTTTAGCTAGTTCACCTTATCCTAGAAAATAGGACCTGTTAGCCTTATAAGGAAATCTACCTCCTAGCCAATTATGCTCTGTTTCTGCATTGCCTCTTCTAACATTTTATAAAACCCACTCTTGCAAAAAATCTCTTGGGAAGAGTGTTGCACTGCTTCTGAAGCACTGTAATCCCCTAATCCACAGATTGTTCTCCCTTGCATAAGGGACATCCAATTCCTTACTGAACTGTTTTAGTTTTGTCATTTGACACTAGGCTTGTACTTAAATGTGGCCTAACTCCACATGCCTTAGGACTTGGCTTTCCTTGGTTGGTTCCTTCCCCAGGGACCACAGGAACTTGCTCCATGACTTAGTTTCCCCTTTGCCTCAGCATCCTATATGGCCACAATAGTTGATCACCAACCCTTCCCTAGCCCCAGGTAGCTCTTCTCCTATATACCCTTTTGTCCTTAAGAACAGTCTCCCAGATAAGAGTCCAGGAATAGTCTAAAATCCTTCCCATACTCTCCTAAAACTTCATCTCTTGAATCTCTTTCTCTCATTTTCTATTGTCATTTCCTTAATTCCTTCATATAGCACATTTTTTTGGCATTAAGAATTCAGTGAGAAACAAGACCAGGGCCCTGTCCTCCAATTCCCATTGGAAGAGAGGGACAGGCTCTAACCGAGATCCAAATTATGATATGTGAAGAGAATGAAGCATAAATGGGAAAAGCAAATGTGAGGTTGGGGGGCATAATGGGGTGACCTGATGGTCCAGAAAACTTCTGCGAAGTGGGTGCTCATGAATTTATTGAGAAACCATAGACCCTAGTTGGGTGACTTTTTTTTTTTTTTCCTTGTGTAACTTTTGCCTGCTTAGATAAAGCAAGGAAAAAGTAGGTGGATGACTTTCTGCATTTCTTCATTACCTCCTATACAGGTCACTGCAAAAGCCTGCTACGTGGTCCCCTTACCTTCAGTACCCACCTATTTACCACTCCATGTTGATAGGGGGGCTCTATAAGACACAGGTGTTTTATATTATATTTATGTTATATTGTTGCTCTGCCTAGATATCTCTAATGCCCTCCTTGCCTACAGCAGTTGTTCTCAAACCTTAGTATATCAAAATCACCTGGAAGCTTACCAGACTGCTATTCCTTCCCTCATTCTCCTCAACTCACTACTCCTTGTTTCTGATGCAGTAGGTCAGGGGTGGGGTCTGAGAATTTGCATTTCTAATAAGTTTCCAGTTGGTGCCGATGGTCTGGAGACCACACTTTGAAAACCACTGGCCTGAAGAACACAGTGCTAACTCCTTCATAAACTAAGCCAGCCTATTTCCAATTTCACTTATCCACCCTCTCATAAAACACTTATAGAAACAATGTGCTAGCCAGTCCAACTACCTGCAGCATTTTCAACACGCCAAGTACATTCTCATCTATTACCTCTGCTCATGCCGTTTCCCTTGCCGTGAATACCCTTCCTTTCTCTCCACGGGGCAGCCTTTTCCTTTGAGTCCCTGCCTAAACACAACCGCCTCTGGCAATCCTTCCCTCATCCCACCATTTGAGAAAAATTTATTACGGCTTCCTCTGGGTCTTTATATCTCGATTTCTCACAGCATAACATAATTCTTTGTCCCTTGCTTTGAGGAAATATGGTTAATTCAACTCTGTACCCCAGTGACCAGCACAAGCTGTAGAACATAACAGATGCTCAATAAATGTTTATTGACACATGACTAGTTGGGTGCCTGGATGCTGATGGTAGTCAGAGAAGCCCCCTCAGGGCAGAGTCAGGAATAAAGGACTAGGAAGAATATCTGATAATGTGCCAATGTTAAGCCTTGCTAGACAGGAGCCCATGGGGCAGAAAGTGAAAGTCTCCCAGAAGAGCCCCCCCCCCCCGCCCCCAGCCACCCTATCCACCAACCCAGACCAATTTTAGATCTGTTCATTATGCAGAAAGGGAGAATGCTTGAAAATCTGGGTGTTCTATATCCTGTCCTGATTGCCTGGGAGTTTTAGAAACCAGGAAAGCATTGCCAGTAGAAGTATAGCTAAATAACCTGGTGAAAGTTTCCAAGTGTGAGGCTCAGAGTTCCCTTAAACCCTAGAAAGGGCCTGGGGAGCCATTAACAAAATGATCTCTCCCTAATCTTTCCCTCCCCCAAACCAGCATATTGTGAGCCCTGAGCCCTCAGTGATGACAGACCTAGGGTCAGCAGGAAAGGTCCCTGCCTCCAAGAAACTTAAAAATGCTGCCACAACACATGATATTAGCATGCAGAGGAGACAGAGATGCTTTGTTGACATTGATATTTTGTGATTTTTTTTTTCAAGCCTTATTTCAACTCCAGATGGCATTAAGAATTTTTAAAAAGACTTCTGTTTCTGATCTATGTTGCTTAAGAAATGACTGGATGCTGTAAGATCATGTTGGGCAAAACACCACCTCAGCAGTTCTGACAATTTGGTCACAGCCCAGCCACCTGATACCTTTAGAACTAAATGGAAGCTGCCTGGGTGGCTGCGAGTGGCTTATAGCCTCACCCCACAAAAGAGGCGCTGTGCTTGGAATTAGCTACTGGTTGGTTCAGTGGCCTCGTGAACTTCACTCAGAAGTTGTTCTCTGTGGGTCCAAGCAGAATCTTACCCCGTGCCTAGTGGTCTAGTATATTTCCAGTGTCTGTATATTTATAATGTGTGAGGAATGTCTTGTATTCCTGCACAGTGAGGGTTTTCTGTGGGAATTACCACAGTTTTCTGTCTTTGGGTGGGCTTTAGAGAAATAGTCACTTTGGGCACACATTTCTTCATAATACTAGGGTGAAATATTCAGGACTGCCCTACAAATCAAGAAGGGGATGAGGTTTTGTACTAAGTGCCTTTTGCCTCCTAAGTCTTTTTAGTTCTAACTAAAGAGGGAGGAGAATAGAAAGAAGCATAAAGACGATGACACTTGACAACAAAGAGAAACCAAAAGCAAAATTTAGAAGAGCCTGAATTCCCAGGAAACAAGACAGAGGAGTTCCAGGGAAGGAAAGGGAGAAAGGAGGTCGTAGAGGGAACAGACAGAAGATGTAGCTTCGGAAATTGGAGGTACACTGGGAGTGTGCGGTGAGGGGAACCAGGCACCATTTGCTGAGCGTTTGTGGCTCAGGCTCAGGCTCAGGTGGCCAAAACTGAGGCACCATCTTTTTCTTGGCTCAAGACATTCTGCAGTCGGGTAGGGATGCCTATTAAGCTGACAGTGGGTGTTAAGAGAGGGTTCTACACATGTGCACCAACCCACCTTGAAATCTCCAAGTGACCTCTGTTTGGAGTGGATTGGATGGAGTCCGAGGTGCCCAGTGTCCCTCCCTTGGTATAACTATGAAGGGGGTAGTGTGTCTTCCATTCTCATCAGGGACTTCCCTTGGGCTCTCAATCAGTAAATGGCCCTAGTTTTTTTCCACTCCTGTATTTCATTGCCTGAGGATTGGGCTCTAGATTAGGAGATACTCAGGTGCTCCTGGTTATCTGACTTTAAGCTCTTCCCTGGGGTCACTTGCCTCATTAATGAAACTATTTGCATGTACAATGCTAAAAAGCCTTTAAAGAATGAGGAAATTGCTAGCAACAACCAACTAACCACCTGAGGTTAGGATTCCACCCCTCCACCCCTACTTTCTTTCCTCATTTTCATTCTTAGCCATTTGCCAAACTCGGTTCTCTATTGCTTCTCCCCCAGGAATGGATTCTCTCCAGCTCCCCTTTTCTACTAAATTATGTCAGGCCAAGCCCTACCAGTCTTTTCCTAAACTCTCTGTTTGCCTTGTAAATGGCCCCCTGCCTGTGGCCCATTACTCATTTTAAAGATTTTCTGCCAGATTAATCCTCCCTAAGCACAGTGTTGGTTTTGCTCTATGTTGACTAAATAGCACCTCACTGATCACAGAATGAAACTCTCCCTCCTTAGTCTGACCTTCCGTGGGTCCCACAGAGACTCCTCCTACCCTACTTTCTAGATGCCCTATCCGACATTCTCTATCCCAGGACATATCCAGAACTTTACCTACTTCTGTGCCTTCATCCCCACAATTCCCCCTGCTTGGCAGGCATTCCCTCTTCATCCCCAAATGTCCAAGTCTATCCGTAACTCAAAGCCTCGTTCAAGTGCTAGTTACCACACATAGCACTTTTTTTTTTTATCTTTAGAGTTCTACTTCACCAATACTTTATCAGGTGTTTTTAGAAAAGGGTATGTCTTTTTTATCTGCTGTTTCAAATCTTTAATCCAGGATTGTTTTCTTCTGTTAGATCTTTGACTGTTTTTATGCCTTTTTTTTTTTTCTGTTCTCTCTTTCAGGAACACCAGTTGTAGATATGTCAATGTCCTTTGCCTTCATCTATCATCTTCCTTAAAATCGTGTTAATATCTTTGTTCTTTCTTGTCTTAATCATTTCAAGACTCTCCACTATATTTCTGGCTCTGTTTTCGGCTGTGTTTATTTTATATTGGTGCTTTTATTTTTTTTTAATCTTTTTTTTTTTAAAGATTTTATTTATTTATTTGAGAGAGAGAGAATGAGAGACAGAGAGCACGAGAGGGAAGAGGGCAGAGGGAGAAGCAGACCCCCTGCTGAGCAGGGAGCCCGATGTGGGACTCGATCCCAGGACTCCAGGATCATGACCTGAGCCGAAGGCAGTCGCTTAACCAACTGAGCCACCCAGGCGCCCCTATATTGGTGCTTTTAATAAGGCTTTCATTTGTCATGCTTTTATTTTTCTTTTGCATTTCTTTGAGTGCTACCAACTCTTTTTACCTCCTATAGTCTCAATAATAATTGCCTATTTGAAATCCTGTATCTCTTCTTTGAGCTCTCTCTACATCTCTCTGTGATATTTGCACATCTACTGAGATTTATTTGTCCAAATCCTTCCTTTTTTATTGGGTTGTTCTTTTTCTATTACATGGTGTTGATCTAATTTTTTTCTTTTGTGGGGTTTTGGTTTTTGGTTTTGTAGCTCTTATGCATAGGCCAGTGGGTGACTTTTTGATTGTTAATTATCCTTGACTTAGGCCACTAGTTTCAGAGTGGAGTGAAAGGCTATGAAGTTGGAACATTACACAGTTTTTGTTGAGCTTTGTTATCTCAAACACATTTTCACAAAATCTGTTGCTTTTTGTTTATCTTGCAACTCAAGCACCTGACTTCAATTTTTGTTATTCAGAAAGTTGGTATGGTTCTCACGAAAATCTCTGTCAGAGGTTGTCGGAGTCATGATCTGTTGGAGTCAGACCGCTGCTTCTTATCCATCCATCACCCTGTTCTTCTGACTGTCTCTATCAACTCGATGGTTGTGCTGTGGACCATAGCAAGAACCACTCAACTTTGGCTCCTCTTCAGATCCCCATGCCTGCAGATCTGTAGGGACATAATCTGCTTTTTTATGACCTGCCTGTGCCCCCCATATCTCATCACTTCAAATAAAATAACTTTTCAGTGGACCTTCAGGGCAATGGTTCTTGCTCTTGGTAAAATCTGCCTCCCACTTGAGTTCTGAGGATTTCACAGTAATGGCAGTCTGTGCTTCATAGTTGGCTCAGCATTGCCATTTCCAACTAAATGGAATTTTTTTTCTTTAATAGTTTTTTGTATGTAATATTTGAGAGAATAGAGTAAAATGGAAACACCTTTACATCTTTAAGAGAAGGTCCAGATGGTATGTTTTGAAAGGTCAAATCAGATGAAAAGAAAGCCATGTGTGGCTAATAGAAAATAGTCTATGAATTAGATAACACCAAAGTAATAGGCATTTGTTACCATTATGAGTTTGCTGTGTAATTCTTTGGAACCCTTCTCAGATAGAACAATGGATGTGGAACAACTTTAAGAATATAAGACCATATTTAAATATAAAGTGGTAATATTCACTATAGAACAGAATTTATGTGAATCTGAGTCATCTTAAGAAACTTACTGGCTGGAATACCCAAAAGCTTTTACATTTATTTGGTTTCAAATATTTGTACTCATTTTAAAAGGAAAAATATGTTCATGTTCTTTAATCAGAGGAAGATATTAACTGTTGGAGAAATAAGGACTTTTTGCTTTAAAATATTGTACAGTCAGACCATCTAGCAGAGCAACATCCTAATAAATAATAGGCTAATTATCAGGTTCCCGGACATTGTGGATGAGTGTTTGACCATTTACCAGGGAAGCCTTTTGTGTGGCTGTACTATTTGTCAGCTCCCTGCTTGGTTTACAAAGGGATGGCAACCATGTAGCACATATGCTGCTATTCCTTCCTTTCTGAGTCCATGATTGAGTGCTAATTCATCTTTGTATACTTTACAGTGAAATCACACATGGCCTCAGAATCTTTCCCAAAATAAAACTTAAAGCATCTACTATAAGGATGGCACGACAAAAGCAATCTGCTTGCCAACCCTGGTTTAACTCACCCACTGGATTTCTTGATTTGATGATATTTCCAAAATAATGAGGAACAGGCAGAAATGCAAAATTATGTTAAGAAGAGATTTCTTAACTGTCAGAAAGCACTCTATTTGCTTATTTTCCATGCTGTTTGGAAAGGCAACTGACATTCAGATCATTTATTGATGTCTCTTCTGGGAACTATTATGAACTGGGATAAGGAGGTGACTAAAATGTGGGCCTTGTCTTCAAAGAGTAAGCCAGTTATTACACAAATATTTATTAAGTACTTCCTCTGACAGACACAACGCTTGGGACTGGGGTTATAGCAGCGAACAAAAGGACACTGACCTTGCCCTCCTGGGACAGATAGTCTAGAAGGGAAGGTAGAAATTCAAAACATAATGGTTGACTAGTTACAAATACATAAAGTGCTTCAAAATTGTAGACAGGCCCTACTATTAGCATTTAAGGAGGGCTCTGAGTTTGTTGTGGGTTGACAGGTTTGCCATCTAGTAATAGAGATAGCCACAGAAGTAAACAAATAGAGTAAACAAGAACTTGGTGTATCTCACACACACACACACACACACACACACACACACACACACACAAAAGAGAAGTTGTATACAAGGAATGTAAGTAGTGCCAAAGACTTAATGATTAATTCTGTCTTGTAGAGTTTGTGAAGCACACACAGGGGACACCCAATGGAGGTTTTATTGAATGAATAGGCTGTCAGTGGGCAGATAAGGAGAGAGTAAGGCTCTCCAGACAGACCAAACAGCTGGAGTTCAAAAAACAAAGGAGAACCACTACCTAGTATTTGCAAACAACCGACAGTGATTCTGAATGGCAAGCAATAGCCTTTAAGATAATAAAGATCCCTTAAAGACACCTAAAGAAGCTTAAACTTTGTTTTATGCAATGATGAGCCTGACGTTGACATGGTCCCGCTTATTACAGAAAGATCATTTGGTGGCAGTCTTAAGGATGGATTGATGAGTAAAATAAAGCCTGGAGATAAGGAACCCAGTGATAAAGTTGAAATACCAAAATCTAAATACCTAATCCAGTATACAATTTTGGTCCTCACCTTACTTGATTTTTTTTTTTTTCTGTGATAATGGAGCAGGAAAGGAGAGAGTGCATTTGAGAAATATTTAGGAGGCAAAATTCCCAGGACTTGTTAATTGCTAGGTCATAATCCCCAAGAAAAAGGACGGGTGATTGAGCATATGGAGATTTCACTAAGATGCAGATTATAGGAGATTTGGGTTAAAATTCATGAGTTCAGTCTTGGATGCATGAAACTTAGATGCCTGTGAACATTCAGCAAATGTCCAGTGGGGTGGAGGGTATGTGACTAAATTCAGAAGAGTGGTCAATCCTGAAGATGTGGGTTTGAGCATTGTTAGCATATTATGATGGTTAAAACCATGAGGATAAATGAAATTACCACCTCCCCCAAAAAAGTGTATGTGGTGAAAAGAGAAGTCTGAGAAGAGAATCCCGAGAAGCATCAACATTTAAGCAGAAGTTTTGCAGAATAGAATTCAGGAAAGCAGGCTGGAAAGGGACAGTCATAAATATAAGAGGAAAATCAAGAGAATGATGTCCCAGAAGTCAAGATAAATGAAATTTAAAGAAGGTGGTTTCTGCAATTCAGAGAACTATAAGTTGGGACAGAAACTTGTTAGGTTTGGCATTTAGAAAGTCACTGTTGACATCTGGTGAAAAGAGCATCAATAAAGACAGAGATGGATAAAAAGCCAGGTTACAATTGATAAAGATGAGAAAATTAAAACCTATAGAGCACTCTTTAGATTGGGTGGAAAGGAAAGGGGAACGGAGAGTTGGGAAGATAACTAGAAAGGGATGCAAGAGGGTCTCTTCATATATCGGGAGAAGGCTGGCTCCTAGGAAGAAGAGGAAACCAGCGGGGGAGAGGGGGGTAATGATAGGACAAGAACTCAAGTGAAGGAACTGGCCTTCATCTTAGTTTGGATGTCTCTAGAAACATGCTGTGAGGTAGGAAGGCAAGTACAAGTAGTTTCTTTGGGAAGCACAGAAAATAGTAGTAGGGAAATGGGGAAGTGGGCCAGGGGAGGAAGATAACCAATAAAGGATAAACTCAAGCCAACTATGACTGGGTGACTAGAACTTAACCCTGTGAGGAAAGTCTGTGAAACTGTAAAATATATGTCTCAATTTTCTCATCCAAGGGGTGGGGGAGCTAGGCTATTTTAATCCTAGCTACCATCAGACGTTGGTTGAGGGCTGCTTCTGAGACTCGTTTTGGTTTTTGTTTGCTTTTTTTTTCTTTTGAAATGATCATGTATTACTTTGTTATAATAAAAATAATATATTTTGAGAATAAAAGTAAAGGGCCTGGCTCTACTAAGTATTATGGAAATAAATGAATGAACTAAAGGTTAATGTCCAGTTTTCCCCCACATAACAATGTGTGCTATCATGACATGTGATAAAAAAAATTTTTTTAAAGTAGTCTTCACGCTCAGCATGGAGCCCAATTCAGGGCTTAAACTCACGACCCTGAGATCAAGAGTTGGATGCTTAACTGACTGAGCCACCCAGGCACCCCAATAAAAATGTTTTAATAGTAGGGATGCCTGGATGACTCAGTCAGTTAAGCATCTGCCTTCGGCTCAGGTCATGATCCCAGGTTCCTGGGATGGAGTCCCACATCAGGCTCCCTGCTCAGTAGGGAGTCTGTTTCTCCTTCTCTCTCTGCCTCTCCTCTGGCTTGTCCTTTCTCTCTCTCAAGTAAATTTAAAAAAATGTTTTAATAGCATATTTCACATTGTATTGTGATTTATCTGTTTGCCTATCTGCCTCCCCTTCAGCCAAAGCTCTAGGACTGGGATGATTATTATTCATCTTTATATCCTTAGCACACAGGTCAGGAATCTAGTAGGCGATGAGTAAATGTTGAATAACTGAGTAAACAGCACACTGCAGAGTGTTGAAAGGTTTTGATTTTAGTTTCAAGGCATTGATGTTGACAGTCACCACACCATTTATCTTGCTCTAACCTAGGAATGTAGTCAATATATTTATATTAAAATAACTTTGATTTGGAAAAAGCAGTGGTTCTCAAACCTAGTTGATGATCAAAAATATCTGGGAACTCTACTCCCAAACAACAAATTCAGCATCTAATATAAAGAATCTCTAGCTGTAAATAACATTGTAGCAAAAATCTAGTCCACTAAAGGAAGTCCTTGAGGCAGAGTTAAGGTAAAAGGCCAGGGGTCAAGAGTTTTAATTTCCTGCATTGCAGATAGCAGAGCCATTATTCTTTGCTTCAGGCAAAATGTCCCCAGGTAAAGAGATGTTATAGGTACTGCAGAGTTGGGAGTTGGGCTAGATCTGTTGAAGCAGTAGGCTCAAGGGATGTGTGCTGGACAGGAACAGCTTCTCTAGCCTGGAAGACTGACTCTCCTGCTGAGTGAATGGAAGCATGGGCTTGAATGGACTCTCCATTGCCTTTCATGCAATAGGTGTGTGTATGCTAAACTTGGTTCATATCCCTGTCCTATATCTTCAATGTAAGAGTTAAAAATGTGTCTAGGTAGGACTCTGTAAGATAAAAATGTCATTTCCCCCATCTTATATTTATAATTGATAACCTTGATGATGCCTGACTCCATTTTCGATAGAAGTAGAAGGTCTTATTTGTCTTCTCATAACTGATTTTGTAAGAACACCTAGAAGTGGAATTTCACTGGGGAAAAAAATCAAGTTTATATAACTAAGTACATAGACATTCAAAATCTTTAATGAAATAGTCTAGGTAATTAATGAAATTAAAAGTGTTAACACCCCCCCACACACACACACACACAGAATTCATATCCTTAATATAAGTCATACACTATTTGGGCTCTCTTATTATAAAAACTTAAATATAGGAATCTTATTTTGAGATGTCTTGGTGTGAAGGATTTGAGTGGTAGTTCACACTGTGCCAATAAAAGTTTTTTCAGGATGGACCGCTCTAGGATTTTGACCAAACTGAAAATGACCTTTTCTCCCCTCTGTAATGATACTGATCAGTTTATTTTCCCTTTAATGTGTGAATCTGGTTATTAATATCACTAAAAGTGATTGCCTCTGAAGAGTGGGACATGGAGGTGGGGAGAGGTGAAATGGGAGCCTGCTGGTGGGGTCATAAGCTTATAGTTGTCTTTGACCTCAGCACATGTTATTTTATATATTTTAGAAATTTCTATGAAGAATTAATGGTTTGTGGGACAGAAGAGAAAGGCTGAAAGAGACAGATGGGAAGAGGTGGTGAGTCTGCAGTGCAAAAGAGCAAAGAGTTCAGGGGGGGGTGGTGAGGGTGATAAAGTAGCCACTTCCATGAACAAGCTCAAGGGAATATCATGTGGAACTCATTCACGATGGGAAGGGGACATTGTTAGGGAGTGAGCTGATTTAACACGAACAGCCATCATGTTCCAAGCTGTGTGTTGATAGTTGAGCCTTTCCATCTTTCTTTCTGGGTACTGAGAGCTAGACCCTCAAGACTAAGTGTCTTCCACAAGGAGAAATTATTTTGCTTATTGTGACAGGAACTTGAAGTTACCAGACAAAAATGCTGGTCTTTCTGTACCAAGAAAAATCTGGTGGTAGTGATAGCATTACCGTGAGGGATAAGAAGTTGGAGTGAGGGTGCTAAGAGTAAGTAGAAAGGCCTCCAGGGTACCAACCTATGAGGTTCCTAAACTGCACACCTGGGGAGAGATTGAGCCTTCTAGAAATGGACAGAACAAGGACAGTATGGTTTTTTCCCCCTCTGGATGGTTGTGAGCTACCTTCCTCTGTAACTAAAGAAGTGCTTCTGAGGCCCTGGCTTGGGAACTACTTTTGCTTAGTTGCTGTGGGATACTGAGCAGGTTACTTACCCTCAGTACTCCTTAGTCTCTTTCACAGTAAAATAGTATGGTAATCTCCATGTCCAAGAGTGGTTGTAGGGATCATGTGAAGACAGCTGTGTAAAAGGCTGCCTGGCTGATGATACCAAGTGTTGATTTGTGTTTTTTGCTCTTTGTTTTAGGAGCATTTGGTACTGTCTTACTCTTTGATCAGAATAAAAGCTTTCAGATGAGAAATCCATTTTATCATGGGATTTGAGTCTTCGAACTTTTGTCCAAAAATAAGGATTATAAATTCCTTGATGCAGTAAGCATAACAAATGTGAGAATTTAAAATGTAGCCTTTAAGGCTGCTAAAACAATTGCTTATTTCAACATGGACCAAACCAAGATCAGCAAAGAGCTCAGGTTTCATGGAGAGCATAAAACTGGACAGGTTTCTGGATAAAAGGCTTATAATCTAATTAGCCAACAGGATTTCATAAATATTTATGCAAAAATCATAGGACTGGAAAAAATTTCAAGTTAAATGCAAATGTGATTGCTAAAAAAAAAAAAAGTCCTTAACTTCCTTGTTCATCCTAACCTCTTACATGCTTTCAAAGTATCATTGAAATATTTTTTAAAAATTTTTTAACTACCTTAGTGTGACAGGTTGTCTGTAGCTGAATGGTTGACTAGATATAAAACATTCCCCTTCAGCTTTTAAGACTGTCCTTGAAAAAGAATGTCTCAATTTCCTTCAAGATCACTTGTGCTGCAATGAATAGCATTAAACCACTTCGTTTTTGATAATGTCACTTCATCAAAATGATTTTTTGCCCTTGACCTACAAGAGATACAAGTGGGAGGTTTCTAACTGGATTGCATCCTCAGCTGCATATAAGTAGGATTTTCTGATCATCAGCATTGTCCACAAATGGAATAAGCTGTAAGAGTGTTTTCTTTCATTACAGATGTTCAAATACAGACTCAATACATGGTAGTTAGCATGTTACCTCAGTTGCCCTAAAGATGTTCTGACTCTGAGAAACCAAAAAGAAGGCTTTGGGCATGCCTTAGATTAAGGAAAGTATTGAATTATTGGATAACGTTCCACAAACTTGCAAATAAGCACAACTGTCCACTGATGTCAAGCTAAGGACTAGTAGGATTTACTTACTAGGTTTACTTATTATATCTCACTATGTGTTTGTATCCTTGTACTAAGGCTCACTTGTGTGACTTCTGACAAGTTTGCAACCATTCTAAACCTCAATTTCCTTATCTATAAAATGGGGATATTAATAGTGCCTGCCTTATAAGATTATGTGCATTCTTAGGCAATGCTAGAGAACTTAGCATAGCCTAGCACTTAGGAAGCATTTATAAAGAAGGAAAATTGATGTTCCCTCTATCTTTATAGGTTCTCCTCACTCCCCACCATAACAAAAGATTAATGGGAGCAAAACAAACAGAAGTTTAATAACCCCGGGGTGGTGTGTGGTGCAGTCAGTTAAGCATCTGACTCTTGGTTTTGGCTCAAGTCTGATCCCATGGTTGTGGGATAGAGCCCTCCATTGGGCTCCATGCTCAGCAGAGTCTGCTTGAGATTTTCTCTCCCTCTCTATCTGCTCCTCCAGCTATATTCTCTCGCTCTCTCTCTTTAAAATAAATAAATAAAACTTAAAAAAAAAGAAATTTAATAATCTGTATACCTCCTGTATACATGGGAGAGATTCAGAAAAACAGTAACTCCCTGAAATGGCCCAAGCCACTACCTTAAATGCCATTTCCAGCTAAAGACAAAAGAAAGATGTTGGGGGTGGGGGTGGGGTGCAATTATGGGAGGTAACCAGGACTGTGCAGTAAACAAGGCTGAGGTTGTTAAGCACATTGAAGTCATTGCCTTCTCCTTTGATAAGAGTTTCTATAAATTTAGTCTTCCTTCTCTTTCTGTGTAGAGAGGGAGACACCCTTACAAATGGAGATTTCCCTTATAAATGTAAATGTCCCTTACAAAAGGGTAACTTCTATTTGGTCTTCAGAGCTTCTCCCACATCTGCAGTTTCTTAATAGTCAGCTCAAGATAATCCTTATACCAAAAAAGCATATTTGGGGTAGCAAATTCTCCCCTTCACATTCAAAAATATGTTACTTATTAAATGGAAGAGAGAAGAGTGTCTGATAAGGGGATTTTCCCAGATGCCAAGACTGTCTCTTTGGGAAATTATTACCTTATTTCGAGCTGTATAGAAGTCCTTTTCTGAAACTTTTTTTTTTTAAGATTTTTTATTTTATTTATTTATTTGAGAGAGAGAGAATGAGAGAGAGAGAGGGTCAGAGGGAGAAGCAGACTCCCTGCCGAGCAGGGAGCCTGATGCGGGACTCGATCCCGGGACTCCAGGATCATGACCTGAGCCGAAGGCAGTCGCTTAACCAACTGAGCCACCCAGGCGCCCCCCTTTTCTGAAACTTTAAGCATAGAATGGGTCCTTGGACTAGATGACTCACAGGATAGCTTCCTACCCTGAGACCCCATTATTATGAGCATTTAATGCATACGAATCCTTTAGGATAAATGGTTCAATACTTATTCTCCCAAAATAGCAATAGCCTGACTCTCCTGGGTAAGCACTGTGTAGGATGAGGGACCAGCATGGTGGCATGGAGCCCAGTGGACCTCATTTATGTTCTAGCATTAGTACCTATTAACCTTGTAACCATCCTGAGGCAAGTCACCTAACCTCGCTGAGAGCCTCAGTATCCACAACTATAAAATGAGGTTAAAAGAATATCTTCCTTAAAGAACTGGAATGAGGATGTAACAAGTTAGTCTGTGTTCTAGCATATGGTACTGGGTATCCAGTAAACAATCTTTCTGTTGGTTGCCATTTTCATTTTTCAGCTAGGTGTGTCTATGTGATTAAATACGGGCTGACAGTGTGTTCGCTGCCCCCAAGCAGCAGAAATATCTCCTGCCTTGCCTTTGTGCTACCACAAAGTTGATGTAAGATTTTGGATTGCACCCAGATGTGCGAATATAAAGGCCTAACATAAAATACTTTGGTTAGAAACTGTTTGGGCTCATCCACAGAGCAGTTACAAAGGTGTCTGGCTTCTAGTAAGGGTCAGAGAGGGGGGGCAATGCAAATGATTTTGTGGCTGGCTTTACTTAAGGAAGAACTTGAGACTTTTGTGCTAACAGCATAGGTATGCCTTTCTGCAGCTGTCTCTTCCCCTCTTTGAGAGCTGTGGTGGCAGTCTTCTTAGCCTGATGTGCTAAATTTAAAATTAGATTCACTTGTTTATTAAGTTTAGGAGTTTAGGGCCTTCTGGCTTCAAGCTCACCATGACTTTTGATTTTTGCTTTGGGGGGTTTCTAGAATCTTTGGGGCTTGACCTAACACTTTGCCAGCATTGACTCATCACTGAACTCTACACGCTCTGTATTTTCCCGGTTGCCCAGATGGCTTGGCTCTGTGTTGTGGAGAATGTGGTTAATTAAGGGCTTCAGGCAGAACCCACAAGTGCTTTTTAATTCTTCTTGTTGTTTGGTTCATTGCTCCCCTTATCTCATTATCCCCATTTCTCCTCCAATCTCAAGAACGAATTTCCTCTTTCTAAAGCCCTGCCAGCCGCCATGTGGCCTGCACGCTGCTACCTGCCTGACTGCTTTGTGGTTTCTCTGTGAGGGGTTAAAACGTGAAGTCAACTCCTTTTCGAATCTAAAAGCTTTTCTGAAAATAGATGTGAACAAATTAAGTGTCCTGGGAACTAGCCACAGCTCAGTAATTAATAATCTTTTTATCTGTATGAGTAAGGAAAATGTCTAGTAAGTATTGCTGATGTTCTCTACAAACAGTCCCTCCTTGTTAAGCAGAGTAGTCTAGTTTCCCCTGAATCAGGAGTGTCTGGACGCCGAAGGGCAAAGATAGAACACGGCACCATAAGCACTGAGTGTAAAGGGCTTCCATTCAACAGATGTTTACAGAACACCCTGGCACATTCTAAACACTACACGTGTCGTGTACTTCATCCCTCAGAGCAATTACTGCAACACACCCACACCAGTACAAAAGAATAGACAAACGCACAAAGTCACGGGGACTTAACCTACTTACTTGGTTCCAGTTGTGACCTGGGTCCAGATCCATACCTGCCAGACTCTAAAACTAGCACTCCAGTCCCTCGAAATGGGGCTTCTTCATCTAGATGCAAAGTTACATTGACTCATGTGATGCAGGTTGATGTTGACCCAGGGAGGAAGCCCTGCCATTCTGGTGGCATTGTGGTGACATCAGGCTGATGCATTAGGTGGGCAGTGAACCTGTCCAGACTCTGTAGGTCACAAGCTAGCAAAGCACAGAGAGAAAGGAGGATGTGTTAGAACACTGGAAGAGGTGTTAACTTCACCCCAGTGTTTGTTCATAGATCTCAGCATGGTCTGTCAGCGAACGTGGGCCTTTTGCAGGGTTAATTTACATTAACCAATTCCAGGTTGGGCCACAAAATAACATCAAATCCTTGGAATGATTTTACAATCCTAAGAAGTATGGAGTTTTAGTGGGATAGAAACTACATCAAAAACTAATGATGTAATGTATGGTGATTAACGTAACATCATAAAATAAAACTTAAAAAAAAACTGGGAAGAAACAGAAAAAAAAAAAATGAGAGGTCTCCTAAATACAGTCACTGAATGTATCTTGATTTACTACTTGTGGAAGTTCTCTTAATTAGGAAAAACTGAGGGTTTGTATCAGAGAATCACAATCCCTGGATGCTTATTGGACCCTAAAAAGCACCAGTGCATCAGAGAGTAAGCTGACCACTAGCCAGAAGGCTAATGAGCAGGGATGTGGATTAAGCCCCTTTGCTTCCTTTTTCATTTTTCTGGAGAAGAAATTGACATACTGACTAAGTACACAGACTTTGGGGCCAGATGCCTAGGTTTTAAATTTCAGCTTTGACACTTACCACCTGTGTGTCCTGGGCACTCTGCTTAAACTTTCTGTAACTCTCTGCTTTTGTATCAAAATACAGTTTATAATTGAATCTATTTCACAAGGTAGTTGTCAGTGCTAAATGAGTAATTCAGTGTTGTATAAACTTTGCTTTTTGCCTTCATCCCTTCGATCCTGGCCTTTTGACACATTTTATAAATGTTCCCACTAAAAATAGAGAAAAAGAAAGGAAAACTCAAGTACTTTGTGTTTTGGGTTGGTTTTTTGTTTTGTTTTTTGGTGGGTTTTGTTTTGTTAGTAATGTTAGTAAAAGGACAGGTAAAACTATTGCTCTGAAATTAAAAAAAAAGTGAGTACTTTGATTTTTCACTTATTTTCCTTCTGGTATGACTGTGAATTGGCTGTGCTTTAATTATAGGATCTTTTAAAGACATGACAACCCTACTACAGCCAGTTTTTGCTGACTTGTCTACTCGATCGATGCCCAGCGGAGCTTTGCTGTAGAGGGTGGGGAAGTGAGAGGAGGGGGAGGTGGGACTGAGGCAGACTCAGTCACCTCTTCCACATTCTCTTTGGAACAACCGGAACTGTTCCCATGCGTTGTCATTTGGCACTGTGCCAGATGCTCTGGGCGCCACAAAGACTTACAAGTTTCATCACTCTTGCAGTTGATAATCTGGAATAAAGACAACCCATGTGCCCACAGAAAGTTAACTGAGAACTTTAGAGTTTGAGAGACAACATGAGAACACAAAAGACTCATGGGCTAGAAAGGGTCTAAGAGATTGCTTTGTCCCATTCTGTCATTGATTATTTTTTTTTTTAATTTTTTAATTTATTTATTTGAGAGAGAGAGAGAGAGAAACAGCATGAGAGGGGATAGGGTCAGAGGGAGAAGCAAGCTCCCCGCTGAGCTGGGAGCCCGATGTGGGACTCGATCCCAGGACTCCGGGATCATGACCTGAGCCGAAGGCAGTCGCTTAACCAACTGAGCCACCCAGGCGCCCTGTCATTGATGATTTAATGTGGCCTGGGATTAAACACCAAATCAGTGCTCAGATAGTAAACGTGCATGGCTGATTGGCGGATCAAAGCATGACTGTTGTGAATGGCTGACTGACTAAACTAGGAAGTCTTCCTGGAAGAGGCTGACATTGAATTGTGTCTTAAAGGATATGTAGGAGCTGGAAAGGGAAAAAAAAAGGTAATTTGTTAATATTTAGGGATCCCAACTTATTTGGGGAGTACATTTACAGTAAGGTATCGATTTTGTTGTTCTTTAGTGTGGCATTTTAAAAGGAGATCTTGTGAGGCGATTCTCAAGAACAGTCTGTCTGACTCTGGGCCACATGAAGGCTGAGAGAACACAAGGGGGATTCAGGAAGGAATGCTGAAGAGGAGGCTGCAGGTGATTTAACACGAGGGTAAACAGAAAGCTGTTCATCACTACTGGAGATGGTATAAGAAAGATGAATATTTTAGTTTGAGGGATTTAAACATTGTAAAAAAAAAACCAAACAAACAACATTTCAACATTCCCAGCACTCTCACTTTAACCAGTTACTAAATCTTAGTTGCTCTTCTGATTATCCTTTGACTTCACTCACCTGTGTGTCTCTATTGCCCCAGGCTAACCCATGCACCTTCTCCTCCTGTCCACATAGATGATAGCAGGTGACCACTGACCACTTCACCATATGCATTCTTGTCCTGTTCTCCAAACCACTCTCTGTACCCTGAACAATCTTTAGTGCACACGAATCAGCATCTGGCAGCTTTCTTCCTTAAAACTTTTCAAATGTTTACTATTATTTTTAAAACCATTTCTAAACTTTTTAACGTGGCCTACCTGGCCCTGTATCAGCTGGGCCTTCTCTTCCCTAGCCTCACTACATGTCCCCTTGCCTGGGCTCTTTCTGTTTCAGCCATATGGCCTGTACCTTCTCTCATCTTGGGAACTTGCCGTAGGCTATTCCCTCCAATAGGAGTATGGTTCCCGCCACCCTCTTTACTACTCTGCATCCAGAGATCCCTTCTTCAGGGGAGATTTTCCTGGCCCCCATTACAGGTCCCAGAGAGGCCATGCTTTTTCATCTCACTTGTAATTATTTAATGTCATCTTTCTAAGAGACAACTTGGGGTACAAAATTAGGCAAGGAGTTGTGAAACTTATATTCTGGCAGTTGGAGAAAGATAATAAATGAACACAATAAATAAATTCTATGTGAGGTGATAAGTGGTATAGATAAAAGAGAAAGTAGATACAGGGTAAGGAGGATCAGGAATATGTTAGATGAGTCTACAGCCATGACCACCATGAATGCATCCGATCTCGTCTGATCTCAGAAGCTAAGCAGGGTTGGGCCCGGTTAGTACCTGGAGGGGAGGAATGCTTGATGAGGCAGGTGGGTTGCAATATGGAGATATGATATCTCCATATCATATGCAAATTACTCAAGAAGTAGAATAGTGTTAATTGTAAAAAGTAAAACTATAATGCTATTAACAATATAAAACCTGTCATGGAATGGTAAGTTTCCAATAGATGTTTATCAAGGAGACTAATGGGCAGTTTTATCATTTTTATTATACTCATTCAAAATTCTAAGGCTGGTTCAGTCACTGATTAAATGCGATCCTCCCCTGACTATGGGCAAATCAAGGCTCACACCAGTGTTGTCTAATCCTCCTCTTAAACCTCCCTTGGTGAGAGGGAATTCCTCTTGCTTCTATTTCCTGTCTCCGGTGAGAACCCAACAGGGTCCAACAGAGCTAATTAATTATCCTGTCATGAGGGCAGAGGCACTTCTGGCAGTGATTTCTGAGGGGGCCCAAGGATTGAGAATCTAATGACAAAAATAAAACCACTCTGTTACAGAGAGTTGGCATGAGGAGAGATCTGGTATCTTAATTCATGGATCCCTCTGTCCTTCTGTGTCTTTGTCTCTGTCTCTCACACACACATTCATATTCTCTCCCTCTCTGTCTCTGTCTCTCTTCCTGTCTTCTCTTCTGAAAAAACCAACAGCTTGGCTCCTGGGCAGCTTAGCTTTAAATTGGAAAATGCAGCCTAGCTTGGCAGAACAACAGAATCACAGACTCCCCACTGCTCAGAACAGCTTGTGACATACATCCCTGCAGGAGAGACCATAAAGGACTGTCTAATATCCTGGAAACACCACACCCCAAAAAGCCTTTCTTGTGCAGCTTCTTTAGAATTCTAGTCTTGGGGGGAGGCTGCATTTCCTCTCTTCTCCAGAAAGTTCTCACCTTGGACTTGATCTGCTTCTTTTCTCCCCACTTAATTAGTGATGCCATCGCTCGGATCACTGGAAACCACTGTGGCCCTGGAGATGTGAACCAGAACATAATTCAAAGAGGGATGTTGAAGAACCAATGACTAGGAAGTCTGAAAGGGCACTCTGGTCCCTCTGACCCTAATATTTAACAAATTCCCTTCTAGGCCACTACAGAGAGGCTCGCATACAGACAGGGGCTCCTATCTCCCTCTCCTCCCTGTTCATCTGAGAAGTTCAAAAACTGGATTGAAACCGGCTCTCGCATGATTCTAATCCCATCTCAACTAAAAGACAGTGGTCTCTACTAAGTCTTCCTAATTCCAACGGTCACCTGCCACTGTCCATCTCACATCCTATAAGCCAAAGGGTATGTGAAGACTCTAAAATCTTTAGCTTGGCATTCAGCAACCCAGCCCCAATCTTCTAGCTATGCCCAGTGCTATTTTCTTGGTGCCTCCTGTGTGCTGGCCACATTTGTTTAACTATAATTCCATACCATGTATGGTTTGAGCTGTTCTGCTCCGTACTTTGCTCATCCTGAAGTCTGGAAATACATCTCCTAGGCCTGTTCATAACTTACCTATCTTCACAGACACACTGCAAATATCCTCCATGGAAACAATTTCTCCTTCCTATGAATTCTCATCATCTACATTTTTAATAGAGTCTGATTTTGTCTGCATTTATACTCTTACAAGGTTGTGAGCTACCTTCTGTCAATGACTGACTCATATTTACATCATCCAAAGCCTAAGGCCTTGTAGTTGATAGGTACTTACTAAAGCCTATTGATGGGTGAATGGCCAAAATGACACCTTCTTCTCAATGCCTGTCTTCAAAATAGTTCATTAAAAGGCATTATGCTACTAGGAATACCAGAGTTTTTCTAAAATATGGCCCATTTTAGAATAGACTTTAACCTTGTACCAGTTCATCTTAAAACTTATTAATGGGCATTTTTCACTGGAAGAGTGAAAAGGTCTATTGTGAGAGACCATAATAAAACAATTCTTTACCTTTAGCATAGTCAGTCCTATAACATAGGCCAGGATGACAACGTCATTATCAATTTTGTTATGGATAACTGCAGTTACATTTGAAATTATATTTAAAATTTTATAACTGGAGCCAGATGTAAGAGAATACAAATACTTAAGTTTAAGAATCACATTCAGGGGCACCTGAGTGGCTCAGTTGGTTAAGTGACTGCCTTTGGCTCAGGTCATGATCCTGGAGTCCCAGGATGGAGTCCCACATTGGGCTCCCTGCTCAGCAGAGAGTCTGCTTCTCCTTCTGACCCTCCACCCTCTCATGTTCTCTCTCTCTTTCTCTCTCATTCTTTCTCAAATAAATAAAATCTTAAAAAAAAAAATCACATTCACTACTTTTCAGTTAAGAACAATTGCAACATATTCTCCACCTGTTTTTCCCCAGACTTTAAGCTGAGCAAACTTCCTGGAACTTTCCTGATGTCCAAGCCCGTGTGTGTGTGTGTGTGTGTGTGTGTGTGTCCCTGTGTGCATACTTCTTGTCCTTGCTCCAGGGCTTCAGAGTTTCAGTTTAACTGAGCATCAGACGTCATTTCCTTCCAACCTTTGATTTTATTGAAGGAAACATTAACTCACTACTTTATAATTAAGAAAAGCTCTTTATGCCCTGCTACTTTTTTCAAATTTTTTTTTTTTTTCTGGTGGAAAATTAGCAATAGCAACAATTTTATAAGAAATGAGAACACCCTGCTTCTCTGGGCATTGTCTTCCTATTAAGCAGTTCTCCTGGTGGTGGCCCATAAGGCGATCCAGCATACCCCTTCCCATCAACCATTTAGACATCAGTATGCTCTCTGCTTTCCTCCCAACTGCTTCGAGTCACCTGCTGAGCTCTGTGCTTGACATCATCCTTGTGCTCCTTGTTATTTTTAAAAGCCTAGTCTCTAACAGATGACTCGCTTCTAGGTGGACTCTGGCTCTCTCTTTTTCCAATTTAACTTTTAACTTTTGTTTTATTTAATTAAGGAATACACCTTTTAAAGCAGCAGTCTAGAGTGATTTTTATTTTCAAGTGATTTTTTTATTTTATTATGTTAATCACCATACATTACATCATTAGTTTTTGATGTAGTGTTCCATGATTCATTGTTTGCGTGTAACATCCAGTGCTCAGTGTATGGAGCATTGATTTTTTTTTTTTTAAACAATCAAAGACTCAGAAGTAGAATTCAATGGAATAATTTCCCCCTTTCCATTTTACATGTTGAGATGTTTTCTTGTTTATATTTTGATTTCCAGGACTTCAAAAACACTTTATTTTTCATCGTTATTTGGGTATAAGTATAATGCGTCTTAGCTAGTTGGAGTAGGTAAAAGGGATTGACCCAAGACCTACGTTAGTACCATATTGTTAAATTCATGCAAAACCTAGGAAGGATTGACCCAAGACCTAGTTAGGACGAGGAGCTAAAGAACTGACCCAGGGCAGCTGTGAAATCAAGCATGGGAGCTGGGCAGCTTAGGCACATAGTCTGTGTCAACATTTACCATGTAGCCATGTGCCATGTGCGGTACAAGGTACTAAGGTTACAGTGTTGAGCAAGACCAACAAACATGGCCATGGCCACTTGGAGCAGAACTGACCAACAGTCTAGAGAAGGGACAGACATTAAAAAATTACCCAATAAATACTACAAAGGAGTATGAGGAAAGTACATAATAGAACTGAACCCATCAGGGCAGTTAAGGAAACTTTCCCATTGAAAATGGCATTTAATTGCAGATCTGAAGGAGGGGCAGACATTTACTAGGCAAATATGGAAGAAGGAAGAGTGCTCTGTGGGGCATTGCATGAGAAGACCCAGAGGTGAGAAAGAGCTTGGCATGTGGCAGAAAAGGAGTGACTGGAGTATAGAAAGGCCAGGGGTAGGCACAGGGTGGAGATTGTCGCAAAATGAGACTGGAGAGGTTTGACAGAATCAAAAAGCTAGAGCAAGCTCAGACATTAGCCAGGCAAACTCGGCTTCAGTTGTGAGAGGTCCAGCAGCAGAGACCCTACATGTCCAGTGATACTCTGGTGACAAGGGGCAGTGGCTGTCTTGCAGACTATCCATTCAGGCATATGGCTGAAGTGTGAACCAGGCATACTGGAAGATTCAGAGGGCCCACCAAGATAAATGGGGTAACTGGGTCACTGAGTGAGGTCCAGGAAGGAATGCTGGCCTGGAGAGAGACTGAAGTACTAGGAGGATGATTCATCAGATTTAAGCAGTAGGGACAAAGCTGACGACTGGTCGTATGGACCAGGCCATGTAGTATGGGAGCCCTGAGGGCACCTGGAATTATTCCTGGGTCTGAAAAGTCACTCAAGAACAATGTGGGGGCCAAGGTATCCTTGTAAGGCTCCTGAGTTGTGTTGTAAAGGTTTGACTCCAGTCTAGATTTCCCTGGTTTGTGGGTTTTATGCTCTTTGTATCTCCCTGCCTTAGTATGGGCTAGTTCAAGGGCTAGACTGTGGATCTAGCTGTGAGACACCGTGCAGGGAAGAGACTGAAGGAAAAAGAGAGTGCCAAAACCACTCTCCTATTATGTAGGACCTTTACATCGTCATTCCTCACAAGCTTTGAAAAGCATCTCTAAAATTGAACAGAGTAAAGAATTTCTCTTGAAAGCCCAAGTAGTGCATTCCTAAATTACACACCATCTTATGATGAAATCTGTTTTGTGCTCACCTACAACCCATTCAGTTTGTTCCTATCCCTTCATGTCTTTGTCGCTCTAAAAAAAAAAAAAAAAAAAAAAAAAGGACAGAGAAAGAATGAAAGAAAAAAAAAAAAAAGAAATAGGTTTTCCAGCTTTGGGAAATTAAATGCAAACTGTGATCCTGGCTGGAGATAATGTACTGAATAGGAATGATCCAGAACAGTGAGGGGTAGTTCAGTGCCACCAAGGAAGTTAATGACTATTTGACATGTGTTAAAGATGAGCTGGATTGGGGGATTATGGCTCACCCTGAGTACTGCGGAATAAAATGAAATTCTCACAACTCATTGTTCCTGACCCCTTAATTTCTCCTCTTCTGCAACCTCCCTTACCTCTCATTAAGATTTGGGTTACATAGAAATAAGCCCTATTTTCCCCCTTTGTAGACTGACCTAATCTTATTTTAATCTTACCCAAACCTAATTTTGAGGAATTTCTAGAAAGTTCCACTATGTTCAATGTGGGAAAACTCATGTCAGAGATGCCTTTGACATGACCTGAGTTATGGGTTGTGCTGGCACATATTCTTGCTTCTGTGGCCCCCTGATACCTGGGGAAAGCCTACTACTCAGTGGCCTAGAATCTCAATAAATATTTAGTATTCTGTAACAGGAAGAAAAAACCAATAACACTCTACAAGGAGTACTTCTCAGTGCCACTTGTGGTTCCTGGATGAGAAACGTTTTCATACCGGTTATTAATTAACCAACACTGAAGTCCCTCTACCTGCCGTCTGGCGAATTGGGAGTCTGTCTTGGTTGGTGGGAACAGAAAGTATTCTTAGGCATGTGTGAGCCTTGGTGATTATTTGCTCTAATCCCTCTGGATGGTTTCCCTCGGGCCTTGGGTACTTTCCATTCATGCTCATCAGAAGTCTGCTAAAGACTCAAAAGGGACCCTCTGCAGAACAACTGGCTCTCTTGCTGTATTGTCCTCTTCTCTGTACTTGGCCTTGTGAATTCCAGTTGCCAGGGCTCCCTCCCCAGTCTCATCTCTGTCTATTCAGGGAGACCACTGGCCACTCTTCTGGGTTCCCCTTCTCTACCATGGCCTGAAGACTCTCCAGGAAATAAGCAAAGGCAGTCATAGGGCTCACCTGTTTGTTCTCATCTTTTAGGGATCACTGCCCTTTGTTGCCCTAGGTCCAATGCCTTGAATACCATTGTCTATTTATTTTTGTCTGTATGTTTTAGTTGTCAGGCATGAAATCCAGTCTCAGTTGCTTTCTCTTAGCTGGAAGCAAAATCCCTCCAGAACTATTTTAAGGTTGTTTAAGCTTGTTTTCAACACTGCCTTTTTGAGATCCCACACCATATGGTAATAAGCAAAAAAAAAAAAAAAAAAAAAATCCAAAATTCCCTCTGTTGGGTACTAAGCAGAAATAGGTTTATTCCCTTGGGCAAAACTGTGACCTCTATCCCAGGTGAAGCAAGTTCCTCACCAGCTCAAAAATTCTCATGTTCTAGGAGCTCTGCTTTCAAATCTCCTAAATTAGTGGTTCTCCCCCAGAGACCATCACTCCCCATACTCCTCTCCCCTCTTGAAGGGGATATCTGGCAATGTCTGTAAACCTTTTTAGTCGTCAATGGTTTGGGAAGGGGGTTGCTACTGTTGGCATCTCATGGCTAGAAGTCAGGGATGTAACTAAACATCTAACAATGCTCAGGACAGCCCTGCACAACAAAGAATTATCTGACCTACAATATCAATAGTGACAGGGTTCACAAACACTGTCCTAAATCATTGTGTCCTCAGAGTGAAGAATTCTTGGCTTCCTCAGAAGGGTCCCATTTTTGGTGTCCATATTGTTGTTGCCTGTGTGAACTCCATTAATTCACATCATCCTAACTTTGATAGGAGCCATGACATTTTTAAGGAAAATTAGCTCAAAATGGTCTCTGTCAAAAGAGAAGGCTCTAGTTTCCCTAAAATAATAAGCTCCAGGCTACTGAGAATGACCACAGGCTGTGACTGTGGCCCCTGGCCACTGGCAATTTTAGATTCTCATCAAAGCTGGGCAGAAAGGCCCACTGAGTCATGGTGCCTATTTCTATAAGGACATTTTTGTCCTTTGCAGCTTCCTTGCCTGGTCAGCTGGAGCCAATTCTGCAAAACTTAAAAAGCAGTTTATCCCCATCCAGCTGTGACCATGTTCCATCACCATCCCTTTTCAGAATCACTAAAACAGATACTCTGTAATCAGTAATTATTTTTGTATTTGTCCTGGGTTGATTAGGAATTGTAACACTTCTCATAAACAAGAGGAAATTATGTGGAAAAATCAGTGGAAACATATGAGAAGGCATTGATCCCTTCACTGGGCAATTCTGATTTATAATATACTTAGCTGCCTAGAAATAGGAGCCCTGTCTGAATGTATTACCAGGAAACAGTGTTGTCTGTCAATATTCTTCTTTTTCCCTATGTTCCTATCTGATATGGAAATGGACCATGTTGTATTTCTTGTTCTTGAGGTACTCTGCTGGCAAGAGTTTGTCATAATACGGAGTTACATGTACATACATTTTGGGAGCTCATCCTGGTTTTCATACATTTGACCTGGTGTTTGTTTTTAGTTTCTCAAACCTGTTAGGCTGATTCATATCTTTGGAAACTTTCCTCCTGCTCTTCCCTTTAGCTGAAATGCTTCTCTCATCCTCCTGCATTTATTTTAATCAACTTAAACAGCCATCTCTTCTAAGAAACCTTTCCTTAACTTTTTCTCAACTAGGGCTGGATTATTACTTTTGTGGACTCTAAGCAAGTTTCCTCTGGGGACCCCTTTCTCTATTTAAAAAAAATTAAAATTTATATTTTACAATTGAATGGTATAAAACTGAATTTAATGATATATATTATTTTTTTTTCTGCCTAGCAGTCCATTTTCTGGTTTTAGAAGACATTAAAACCTTTGCATAGGCCCCTAAAAGTATTGTGGATCCTAGGTACTGTGTCTACTGTGCCTAATGTATAAAAGATTAATGTATATTATAACCAATGTATAAGAGATCCCTGACCCCAAGATTATTCATCTGTGCTGCCATTATCCCTCTTCTTTCTTTCTTTTTTTTTTTTTTTGAGAGGGAGAGCGAGACCTCACGTGTGTGAGTAGGGGAGGGGTGTCAAGGAGGGGCAGAGGGAGAGAGAATCTTAAGCAGGCTCCACACCCAGCGTGTAGCCCAGTGTGGGGCTCGATCTGATAACCCTGAGAGCCAAAATCAAGATTAGGAGGCTTAACAGACTGTGCCACCCAGACACCCCTTTCTTATTTCCTTTTATGTTTGTACTTATATCCCATTGTTATATTTGTTCTTATGTTTGTTTTCCAGTGCCTTCTAGTAGCTGTCAGCTCCTTGAATATGGGGTATCTGACCAGTTCATTGCTTCTAGTTGTGCCTAATAGGATACCTGGCATGAATTAGGGACTCATGAATGAATGAATGAATGAATGAATGAATGAATGAATGAATGATATGTTCTGATATTTTGAAACTTTGGGCACCAAGAAACTCAAATTTACAACTCTGTACAAGAATCTTGGTGGCTGTTGTATGTGACACTCCTTCAAAAAGATTCTGATGACTTCTGCTTCAGGGAGTATGGAGTAAGATGTACTTTTCACTGTTCCTCTCACTAAAAACAACTGAAAATCTTAGATGTTATATGTAAAACAAACATAAGGAAACAGAGAGGTAGAAGGAAAAGGTAGACTGTCTAGGGACCTCAGCATGCAAGAAACAACCAATAGTGAGTTCCCAGGATTTTCTTTTTGCCTCCTCTCTGACTGGATGTTGGAGAATCTGGCAACCCTGAGAACACCAATACTCAAAGACAAAATAGCCCTAAGCAAAGCTTTCACCAAGGTCAAGAAAATGGCAGCCTAGGAAGACTGAAAACTTTTAGAAAACAACCCCTTGACTCCAGCCAAACACCAGAGAAAAAATTAAGTATCATCTCTACTGCTAGGTTGGTGAAGGCCAAGTGCAGATCCTGGACTTCTATCCTTAGGAGTCTGGGGGAACCTCCTTATACCCTGCTATTAGGGTCATGTCAGAGAAAACCAAGGGGGAGCCAGAACTTTATTTCATGCAGGGCAGTAATGAGTAGTCCCCCTAAGTCCCAGTATCAGGGGAGAACATGTGGGGAGCCTTGACTCTCATCCCTACCAGGCAGTAGTGAGACACCCCTACTTCCCCCTCACTGGGATGGTATCACAGAGAGCTAGTGGAAAGTCAGGAGTTTTATCACTACTCAGCAGCCACAAGGCCACCTTCCCACAGTGTCCAAGGAGGCCACATGGGGAGTTTTAAAGAAAGAGATACCTCTCCCCCTCCCAGCCAGGGTATCAGTGGAGGCCTACTTGAGGCCCTGAATTCCATTTCTGTCTAACAAAGGGGCCCCTCCCCAACCAGGTGTCACAGAAGACCAAGTAAAGAACCTGGACTTCCTCCTTCACATGGCAGTAACAAGGGGACATTCCCCATACCTACTGGAGGAGTATCAGAGGAAGTATGATAAAGTTTAAATAAGATCTTGAGCCTTCTAATGTAACAACCCAAGGTTTCAATAAAAAAAACACCCTTCATACCAAGAACAGGGAAGATCTCAAATGGAATTAAGACCGAGAAACACCAATACCCAGATGACATAGATGCTAGAGTTATCTGACAAGAATTTTTAAGCAGTCATCATAAAAATTCTTCAATAAACAATTACAAACATGCTGAAGCAAATGAAAAAAATAATCTCAGCAAAGAAATAGATAATGTAAAGAAAAAGCAAATGGAAATTTTAGAAGTGAAAAACACAACTGAAATTTAAAAACTCAGTGGGTGGACTTAGCTCAACTCCATAATGAAGATGACAGGGGAAAGAATCAGTGAACTTGAAGATAGAATAGTAGAAAATACCTAATCTGAAAAACAGAGAAAATAGACTGAGGGGGAAAAAATTAGTCTCAGAGACATGATGGACTAAAACAAAAGATCTAATATTCATGTCATTGGAGTCCCAGGAAATGAGAGAGCATATTGAAAAGTATTCCAGGAATAATAGCTGAAGATTCTCCCGAACTTGGGGGAAAAAAACAAACACACAGATTCAAGTAATGAGAAATCTCCAAGCAGAATAAACCTAAAGGAGTCTATGCCAAGACACATTGATAGTCAACATATCTGATAAGAGACTTGTATTCAGAATATAAAAGAACTCTTATACCTTGAAAGTAATAAGATAAAAAACCCACTCTGGAAAACAGTATGGAGGTTCCTCAAAAAGTTGAAAATAGAGCTACCCTACAACCCAGCAATTGCATTACTGGGTATTTACCCCAAAGATACAAATGTAGTGATCCGAAGGGGTATGTGCACCCCAATGTTTATATCAGCAATGTCCACAATAGCCAAACTATGGAAAGAGGCAAGATGTCCATCAACAGATGAATGGATAAAGAAGATGTGGTGTGTGTGTGTGTATATATATATACACACATAATGGAATATTATGCAACCATCAAAAAATGAAATCTTCCATTTGCAATGAAATGGATGGAACTAGAGGGTATTATGCTAAGCGAAATAAGTCAATCAGAGAAAGACATGTATCACATGATCTCACTGATAAGAGGAATTCTTAATCTCAGGAAACAAACTGAGGGTTGCTGGAGTGGTGGGGGATGGGAGGGATGGGGTGGCTGGGTGATAGACATTGGGGAGGTTATGTGCTATGGTGAGCACTGTGAATTATGTAAGACTGTTGAATCACAGACCTGTACCTCTGAAACAAATAATACATTTTATGTTAAAAAAAAAAAAAAAGAAGATAGTAGGAAGGGAAAAATGAAGGGGGGTAATTCAGAGGGGGAAAAGAACCATAAGAGACTCTGGACTCTGAGAAACAAACTGAGGGCTCTAGAGGGGAGGCGGGGAGGGGATGGGTTAGCCTGGTGATGGGTATTAAAGAGGGCATGTATTGAATGGAGTACTGGATGTTATATGCAAACAGTGAATCATGGAACACTACATCAAAAACTAATGATGTAATGTATGGTGATTAACATAACATAAAAAAAAAAAAGGTAAAAAACCCAATCAAAAAAACTGAAAGATTTGAATAGATGTTTCACAAAAGAAGATATAAGAATGGCTAATAAGCACATGAAATGATGCTCAATATCATTTGTTATTATGAAATGAAAACCACAATGAGATATCATCTCATAACCACTAGAGTGAGTATAATAAAAGAGATAGACAATAAAAATGTTAGGGTGTGGAGAAATGGGAATTCTCTTACGGTGCTGGTATCAATGTAAAATGACACAACCACTTTGGAAAATACTTCCGCAGTTCTCTTAAACATAATTTAGTGAATGACCCAGTAATTATACTCTTGGTATCTAACCATGAGAAATGAAAACATATGGCTACATAATACAGATGTTCTTAGCATCATGACCCACAATATTGGACACTACCTAATATTGGATTCAGCAAAAATTAGAAACAACCTACATTTCCACCAATTGGTGAAGGTGCTATAGATAATACAGTGGAATACTATTCAGCAACAAAAAGGAAAATACTGACGTGTGCATCATGATGTGAATAAACCTCAAAAACATTGTGCTAAGTCAAAGAATCCAGGTCAAGAAACCATATATTGTATAATTCTATTTATTTGAATCCAGAAAAGGCAAAGAGAGACAGAAAGATTTGTGGTTGACTTGGCTGGTGGAGTGATAGAGTGATCAGGGAGGTGATGGTGAGGAAGAGGATTCTTTTTGGGGTGGGAAAAAGTGCTAAAATTGTTCTATGGTGACAGTTGCACAACTTGGTAAATTTGCTAAAATAGCATTGAATTGTACACTTGAGATGGGTGAGTTATATGATATGTCAAGTATGCCTCAATATAGTCAGTGATGGGGCACCTGGGTGGCTCAGTAATTAAGCATCTACCTTTGGCTCAGGTCATGATCCCAGGGTCTGGGATCGAGCCCCACATTGGGCTCCCAGCTCTGCGGGGAGCCTGCTTCTCCCTCTCCCACTCCCCCTACTGTGTTCCCTCTCTTGCTGTGTCTCTCTCTGTCAAATAAATAAATAAAATCTTTTAAAAAATGTATAGTCAGTGATTATATGTGTGTGTCTATAAAATCTCTGTACACATGTAAAAAGCTAGGTTGTATTTTGGGCCAGAAGAGTGAAGATAGAGGAGAATTTTATATGATACCCCAAAGCTTGTCTTATATTCTCCATTTCATTGCTATTTTTTATTAATCATCTGGAGAAACCATCTAAAATACTAGGTGTCTGATGCCTTTGCTTTTTCTGGTGCCCATGCTTACTTTGAGGTGATTAAAAGTTAATTTTTTTTTTCAGATATATGGCACTGTATTTAGTTAGTACAAACAGAAAGACTCTAAGTCATAAACACTGATAAGTAAATTCTCAGATATTTGGGTTAAGTGAGGGTAAAATGTAAAGAAGAAGTGGTTACCAGATCACCTCAATGTGTACCTTACATACGGATTCTTTTCTAATTGTAAAAAAAAAAATTAATTCTTCCTAAATCCCCAAATGGAGAAAGAGATTTATTATGGGTTATTATTTTATAACTGGTAATATCCTATTTTAATTGAAAGAATTAAGTTGCACTTTGAAAAAAGTCATTGGAATTTTGATCAGGATGGTGTTGAAGGTATAGATTGCTCTGGGTAGCATAGACATTTTAACAATGTTTATTCTTCCCATCCATGAGCATGGAATGTTTTTCCATCTTTTTGTGTCTTCTTCAATTTCTTTCATGAGTGTTCTGTAGTTCCCAGAGTATAGATCCTTTATGTCTTTGGTTAGGTTTATTCCGAGGTATCATGGTTTTTGGTGCTATTGTAAGTGGAATCGTTTCTCTAATTTCTCTTTCTACAGTTGCATTGTTAGTGTACAAGAAAGCGACTGATTTCTGTGCATTGATTTTGTATCCTGCCACATTATTGAATTGCTGTATGAGTTCTAGTAATTTGGGGGTGGAGTCTTTTGGATTTTCCACATAAAGTATCATGTCATCTGCGAAGAGAGAGAGTTTGACTTCTTTGCCAATTTGAATACCTTTTATTTCTTTTTGTTGTCTGACTGCTGTTGGTAGGACTTCTAGTACTATGTTGAACAACAGTGGTGAGAGTGGGCACCCTTGATGTGTTCCTGATCTTAAGGGAAAGGCTCTCAGCTTTTCCCCATTGAGGATGATATTCGCTGTGGGTTTTTCATAGATGGATTTTATGAACTTGAGGAATGTTCCCTCTATCCCTATACTCAAAGAATTTTAATCAGGAAAGAATGCTCTTTTGTCAAATGCTTTTTCTGCATCAATTGAGAGGACCGTATGGTTCTTCTCTCTCCTCTTATTAATGTGTTCTATCACACTGATTGATTTGCGAATGTTGAACCACCCTTGCATCCCAGGGATAAATCCCACTTGGTCATGGTGGATGATCCTTTTAATGTATTGTTGGATCCTATTAGCTAGGATTTTGTTGAGAATTTTGGAATCTGTATTCATCAGGGATATTGGTCTGAAATTCTCCTTTTTGATGGGGTCTTTGCCTGGTTTGGGGATTAAGGTAATGTTGGCCTCATAGAATGAGTCTGGAAGCTTTCCTTCTGTTTCTAATTTTTGAAACAGCTTCAGGAGAATAGGTATTATTTCTTCTTTGAATGTTTGGTAGAATTCCCCATGGAATCCATCAGGCCCTGGACTCTTGTTTTTTGGGAGGTTTTTGATCACTGCTTCAGTCTCATTACTGGTTATTGGCCTATTCAGGTTGTCAATTTCTTCCTGATTCAGTCTTGGTAGTTTATAGGTTTCCAGGAAGACATCCATTTCTTCCATGTTGCTCAATTTATTGGCATATAGTTGTTGATAATAATTTCTAATAATTGTTTCTATTTCCTTGGTGTTAGTCATGATCTCTCCCCTTTCATTCATAATTTTATTAATTTGGGTCCTCTCTTTTTTCTTTTGGATAAGTCTGGCCAGTGGTTTATCAATCTTATTAATTCTTTCAAAGACCCAGCTTCTAATTTCGTTGATCTGATCTGTATTTCTGGTTTCTAATTCATTGATCTCTTCTCTAATCTTAATTATTTCTCTTCTAATGCATGGCTTAGACATTGTTTATTGCTTTTTCTGTAGTTCTTTAAGGTGTAAAGTTAGTTGGTGAATTTGGGATTTTTCTATTTTTTTGAGTGATGCTTGGATGGCTATGTATTTCCCCCTTAGGACCACCTTTGCAGTATCCCTTAGGTTTTGGACTGATATGTTTTCATTCTCATTGGTTTCCATGAATTGTTTAAGTGCTAGAACAAACAATCCTAAAATTTGTATGGAATCAGAAAAGACCCTGAATCACCAAGGAAATGTTGAAAAAGAAAAAGCTGAGGGCATCACGCTGCCTGATTTCAAGCTAAATTACAAAGCACTGATCACTAAGACAGCATGGTACTGGCACAAGAACAGACATATAGACCAATGGAACAGAATAGAGAGCCCAGATATGGACCCTCAACTCTATGGTCAAATAGTCTTCGACAAAGCAGGAAAAAATATGCAATGGAAAAAAGACAGTCTCTTCAATAAATGGTGCTGGGAAAATTGGACAGCTATATACAGAAGAATGAAATTCGACCATTCTCTAACACCATACACAAAGATAAACTCAAAATGGATGAAAGACCTCAGTGTGAGACAGGAATCCATCAAAATCCTAGAGGAGAACATAGGCAGTAACCTCTTTGACATCAGCCACAGCAACTTCTTTCAAGGTACATCTCCAAAGGCTAGTGAAACAAAAGCAAAAATGAACTTTTGGGACTTCATCAAGATAAAAAGCTTCTGCACAGCAAAGGAAACAGTCAACAAAACAAAGAGGCAACCCACAGAATGGGAGAAGATATTTGCAAATGACACTACAGACAAAGTGCTGATTTCCAAGATCTATAAAGAGCTTCTCAAACTCAACACCCAAAAAACAAATAATCAAGTCAAAAAATGGGCAGAAGACGTGAACAGACACTTCTCTGAAGAAGTCATACAAATGGCTAACAGACACATGAAAAAATGTTCATCATCATTAGCCATCAGGGAAATTCAAATCAAAACCACATTGAGATACCACCTTACACCAGTTGGAATGGCAAAAATTGACAAGGCAAGGAACAACAAATGTTGGAGAGGTTGTGGAGAAAGGGGAACCCTCTTACACTGTTGGTGGGAATGCAAGTTGGTACAGACACTTTGGAAAACAGTGTGGAGGTGCCTCAAAAAATAAAAAATAAAAAATATAACCCAGCAATTGCACTACTGGGTATTTACCCCAAAGACACAGATGTAGTGAAAAGAAGGGCCATATGCACCCCAATGTTCATAGCAGCAATGTCTGCAATAGCCAAACTGTGGGAAGAGCCGAGATGCCCTTAAACAGATGAATGGATAAAGAAGATGTGGTCCATATATACAATGGAATATTACTCAGCCATCAGAAAGGATGAATACCCAACTTTTACATCAACATGGATGGGACTGGAGGAGATTATGCTAAGTGAAATAAGTCAAGTAGAGAAAGTCAATTATATGGTTTCACTTACTGGTAGAACATAAGGAATAGCATGGAGGACATTAGGAGAAGGAAGAGAAAAATGAAGGTGGGGGGAATCAGAGGGAGAGACGAACTATGAGAGACTATGGACTCTGAGAAACAAACTGAGGGTTTTAGAGGGGAGGGGGTGGGGGGATGGGTTAGCCCGGTGATGGGTATTAAGGAGCGCACGTACTGCATGGAGCATTGGGTGTTATACGAAAACAATGAATCGTGGACCACTACATCAAAAACTAATGATGTATTGTATGGTGACTAACATAGCACAATAAAATTAAATTAAAAAGAAAAAATTAAGTTGCCTAAAACTTAAATAATTCAAATACTGTGATTGGTGTGGACTTAATACCATGCATAAATGTTAGGTTTCATCAGAAAATGTTTTAATCAAGTGAGAAATTGATATCTGAAAAAGAGAAGGAAATGTATTGTAAAGTTTCATTCTAGAAAAGGTAAAGAGGACTTAAAGCTAGAATTAAGTTAAAAACATTAATTCATGACCTTTAAGGAAAGTGCATTTGGCCATTTACATGGACTGGCAGTCTCTGTGTTTCTCTTAATACCACAGCCCGTAACAACTACGAGGAAGGATGACACGGAAACGGAACAGACAAAAAACAGTAACTATCAAGAGCAGATACTGGACACACATTAAGTATTGCTTTGGATAGAGAATAAAAGGTGTATTGGAAATTCTTTTCCTCTGGCCTTGGAAGTTTTATAAAAGTCTAAAACCTCTGCTTGGTTGTTTGGTTGATTTTGATTCTTCTTAAAATCTAATGCAGGAATATTTTTGGTTCAAAGTCAGACAGCTATTCTAACAAATACTTAAAATAATCTGCTGTTGCCTAGCTACTCCATTATTGTAAAATAAGAGATTTTATTATGGTGTCAATGTTTTGTGTTTGGGACACACACACACACACACACACACACCTGAGGGAACTCAGTGAGAGGGATCAGTGATGTATTAATCCAAAATAGTTAATAGCCATGTAGTCAAGGGAGCAAGGGCGAAGAGTAGGCAGGGAAAGAAGTCAGGGATTAGTGCCTCAATACTAAATGTCAGCTCCAAAGGCAGAGGCAAGGGCAGAAACAAACAAAACAAACAAAAGAATCAGGCGCAGACCGAGGAGATCCATGCAGGATGGACAACAAATGTGTTGTAGCAGAAACTGCCTTTTGTGGCATGAGGGCAGTCTCCTGGGATAAAGCACCATGCAGTTCCATGCGATTAGAATTCTGTCCCCTGTAGCTTTGTGCATGGGGGCTCTCTACCTGTCCTTTAGACTCTAAGACTGTTCATGCTAGTATTTATATTTCTTTTCCCTAGAGTGATGACTACTCTGACTTGACTGTACTCCAGATCACTATTTACATTGTTTGTCCTCAGCTTGTTTATCTGGAGGGCAGCTGATATTTTTACATAAAGACCCAAGGGACTGCTTAACATGTGGTTCTTACACCATGTTACCTATCTCTATTTCAGCCTGGAGACAGTTGGAGACGGTGCAGCCTCACTACATGGTGTAAGAAATGGCTGTAGGAAACAACACTCAACGAAGTTATTCCATCATCCCATGTTTTATATTTGTTGAGGTATGTGTATTTTTTGCCTTTATGGACAAATTGGAATAATAGTAGTTTTGATGCTGAGAACTTGGATTATGTTGTAAAGTTATTTGACAAATTTTGATAGCATAGATACTGGTAAAGAATAAATTATGCAAAATGTTCCTTGAATGGGAAGCCATAGAATGAGAAGGTTCATCTATGGGGTACAAAATAATTGTGTTTTATTATATTTTTTATTTTCAGTGGTGACTTGAATGTATAAACTATGAATGCAGCATTTTAATTAGATCTTTTTTTAAATAAATATCATTTTTCAGGAATCAACAAATTAGTTGGTTTAGAGATGATGTTAGTTGATGGACTTTTGCCTTGCAGCCCAAATAAAGAAAAAGAAATCTTAAAATTGACTATTTCCACTGGGCATTTTTCTTTAGTGGGGTATTGAGAGCTTGTGTAACATGCAATTTCTTTTGGTCATGAATGATTTTGTTGAGTTGCTCCAAGTTTGTACCAACAAACACTTCTCCAGCATCTTCTTGGTTAAACTCCTTACACCCCTTCCCCACTGTACCTCACTCTCTATAATGTTTGCTGTAGAGGAGACAAGAGCATGGAGATTTTAGGAAGTCTAGAATGATCTGATGCAAAAAAAGAAAAAGCTAGCTACTCCAGGTTGTCTCAAAATAAGATGTCCAAGGACCAGCTGTAGCATATTCTTATGGGATCTTTTTGGCTGAGTGTGGAAGGAACATGCATGTTGATCCACTTAATTACCTATGTGAAAACAGTCAACACTTGAGATTAAACCACTAATTATATTAGTAAAAATGTGCTTTCAGTACCGGTGTGTTTAAACACCTCCTATGAATCAGTACAATATTTTATCTTCTACCTCTTGAAGTAAACTTAGCTATTGATATAGTCTGTTGGGTAATTTTGACTGTTCTGATTTTTGGCCAAATATGTTTGGCTGATCCTTGAGTTTCACTTTACAGAAATCCCTTGGTACTTTAGATGTACAAATATTACTTGATTTATTTTCTGGTGATATTTGTGAACCTGTTTGTATTGCAGAATTAGGTGGAAATAGGACATTAACTTGGGACAGAGATGTTAATATAAGTCAAGATACTTACAGACCCAAGCTATATTGAATCTCTGAAAGGGTAAACAAAGAACTCATCTCTCAACAGAAACATATTTCTTAATACTCTTCCTTAACTTGTTGTACCTAATACCCTTCCTTTAACTTCCTTTATTCTTGCTTCCAAGGCCAAGAATAACTCCATTCAGACAATGACTATACCTTATGTATATCATGGGTTCTAGTTACAATTGTTCATATTGAAAGTATAATGAGGGGGAAAGAGTCCTTTCTCATGTTGCTCTTGGGGAAGAGGGGAGAAGGCTGTGGCACCATGTCTGTCTTTCAATGTTAAAATCCTTTTTCTTTTGTTGTAAGAAAAATAATTTGTAAAGTAAGCTGGGCGAAATTAGAGAATAAGTCATCTGTCATTATCTTTATCTTCCTGGTAGCAATTTTATTTTAAATTTTCCTAAAAATCAAACAGGAACCAAACCTCAAAGTAAGAGGTTTAATTTATTGCTGGAAGGTATATCGCCGACGATTTTCAGTCCTCTAATGTATGAACGATGAGCTGACTGGCAGAGCAAGCAGAAAGAGACATAAATCAGTCTTTCTCTGCCTTAACCTGGCACAAACATAAATATAAATCTAAAAATCTGGGAGAGGAAAGATAGTTTATTCTTTTTCTTGTTGTATTGTCATTCTTATTTTGCATGGAAGCTTAAGGTACATCAGGTGTACAATTTAATGATTCAACACTTACAACACCTGGTGCTCATCACAAGTGCACTCCCTAATATTGCACTGTCTGTTAACTAACTGGAATTTAAATTAAAACATTAAAGAAAAAAAGGTACATCAGTGACTTCTCTCAGAAACAGGCAAGAGAAGGAAAAAGAGGAAGTATAGTAAAATAAACTAGAAATTGAGAGGGGAGGAGGTATATTTCAAGGTGGCTTTCATGATTCTGCTGTATTTCATCTGTCAAACACTGCAGTATTCATTGCAGCATTGTTTACAACAGCCAGGATATGGTAACAACTCAAGTGTCCATTCATGGATGAATGGATAGAGAAATTGTGGAGTGGACACACAATGGAATATTATTCAGTCATAAGGAATGAAATCTTGCAATATATGACCATATGGACGGAATTTAAGGGCATTATGCTAAGTGAAATAAGTCAGAGAAGACAAATACTGTACAATCTCCCTTATATGTGGAATTAAAGGAAAAAAAACCACCTAAGTTCATAGATACAGAGAACAGATTATTGGTTGGCGGGGGTGGGAATAATAGGTGAAGGGGGTCAAACGGTAAAAAAAAAAAGAGAGAGAGAAAAAAATGGGTGGGGAAGGGCAGAGGGAAAGGGAGAGAGAGAATCCAAAGCAGGCTCCACACCCAGTGGGGAGCCTGAGGCTGGGCTTGATCTCACCATGCTGAGATAATGACCTGAGCCGAAATCAAGAGTCGGACACCTAACTGAGCCACCCAGGCACCCCCAAACTTTTTTAATTAAGAAAGAAATTTTTAAATATTTCTTCTGAGATTGGGCAACAAAACTTTGAGTAAGATCCAGTTGGGGATGGAGGAACAACACAAAACAAAAACACTTACTGTTTACCTATATTATGCCAGGTATTATAACAAGGATATCCAAAAACTTGGTCAAAAATAACTTGGTTAAAATATCAATTTGATCAATGAATATCTTTTTACTATTGCTTCTTAATTATGAAATAATTCAAACAGAGAAAATATAACAGACACCTCTGCACCCACCATCAAAACCAAATCTTAAAATTTTGCCATAGATGCTTCAAATATTTTTTCAAGGAAAATAAAATATTACAAATATGGTGGAAGCCCTCCTGTCCTGGACCTGGAAGGATCTGTGTCTGTGAAGTTGGAGGCTTTATTCCCCTGCATGATTCTCATTCATATTTTCATATTCTTCCTACATGTCCACATATTCATAATTAATATCTTAGATTTTACATAAATGATACCATATTGAACTTTTCTTTTGCAGTTTGCCTTTTCATTCAGCATTATGTTTCTGAAATTTACCCAGATTGGCAATCCATTCCTTTTAAATTGTTGCATTTTATCTCATTGTGTGAATACACCAGTGAGGGACAGTTTGCCTGATTTTTTGTTTTCTTAACACTTATTTTACTCTTGCAACTTTCTTTTGCAGAAAATGTCCTTTTTTCAGTCTCCATGTCCACGTGTGCAAGAGCTTCCCTTGGATTGACACCTAGCAGTGGAATTGCTGGGGCATGATTACATTTTCCAGTTGTTGGCTTCAGTATAAGAACAATTTTGGCACTTTCATATCTGTTTCCTTGATGAAACTTTGTTAAACTCTTTGTTTTAGGAGTGTATCTGTATATTTCTTAGATTTTTTTTCAGATAGTTCTATCATCTGTAATTAATAGATTTATTTCTTCTTTTCTGATTATTATGACTTATAAGTAAAATCATATGGTATTTGTCTTTCTCTGACTCCTATTCTTTTAAAGCTTACTCTTCTTTTAAATATATAAACATAACAAACAATAAGATTAACCAATAGCTCTTTGCTTCTCTTAAACTATGATGTTCTTAAGTCACTTTGAGATCTTGGGTGTCATTCTTGATTTTTATATCTTCCTTAATTTTTTTTCACTAATCTTTCAGTCCTGGCTCCTTTGAATTTACCCACATATTCATTTTCTTTGCTCACCATTCCTCCTTTTATTCCTCTCCTTCCTTCTGGGTTTAATTTCCTCATGGAACTTTCAGCATGGGTCTAGTGAATTGTAAACATCTGTAGTATTTATCTGAAATTGTCTTTATATTATAATTAATCTGGAAAGGTGAATTCTGGATTGAATAGTTTGTTCTCCACCCTCAGAACTTCCGTAGTGTTAATCCATTTCCCTCTGTGAAGACTCTTCTCTTATTACTGTTCTTGATACGTCATCCACATTTCTCTCCAGTGACTTTGACATTTTTCTCTTCCCTTTGGTGGTCTGTAATTTTGGATATGTCTAGGTGTGAACTTTATACTGCCTAGGACTTATTTTGTCTTGTGTATGAAAAGTCGTGTTTGTACCAATTCTGTAAAAATCTCAGGCATCACATCTGCAAATATCCTCGCTCCTCCATCCTCTCTGTTCTCTTTCTCTATTCAATATGTTGGATCTTCTTTCTGTATTCCATGTCTCTTAACCCATCTTGTTTTTTAACTTCTAGAAGTTCTGTGTGCAGAAATCTGCCTATTTTTATAGTGTCCCCCTGCTTACCATTTTTATATTCTTTCAGATTTTTCTGTTTTCTGAAATTACTGGTATTCTAATCCTCCTGTATGTTGTATCTGCCATCTCTAGTTCGTGGTGGATCGTTTCCTTATTTATTTTTGTGATTTTTTTTTTTAGCTCATTGTTTAGCAGAACCTGCTTCTTCTGTAGGATTCATGTGGGCTTTAGATTTTAAGAGTATCTCTTGGGAGGGGTTTTGCATGTCTGTTTCTTGGGTTTAGGTTTCTCTATTCAGAACCCAAACCTAACAATACCAAAGTATAATTAGCCAAAGTTCACCTTCCTTGTAGTCTTCCTATGCCAGTAGGTGGATTTATAAAGAACATTCTTTCCCTGAGTGAAAAGCAAGGTTCAGGAATGCCAGCTTTTACACTCCAGTCCTCACACCCAGTCCCCATGGACATGAAAGCCCAAACCTTGTCACTGAGTCGGACATGTACCCCTTTCTCTATTCCCATCCAGGTCCACTGTATCATCAGTTTTTTGGGTTACCACTCTTGTTTTCAGGACCCTTTTTGATTCAGCTCATTTATGAATGAAAATGAGAAAAATACAGGCAAGCTCTTGCTTGTAGATGTTCTCAGTGGAATGTTTTCTTGTTCTTTGTTCCATGAATGTGTACATTCATTAAACACCTATTTTTTTCAGTACCTATTCCCCCTCAAAGGCATTGTGTGTTTTGCCCTTTTTGCCTACTCTGCATGCTAACCTGTCTTCTGTAACTTGAATCTCATCAAGTATTTCCTGAAGCCAGGATTGCTGGGCCAACACTTGACATGTGTGTGAGGGATGGAGGGTGGAAATGAGAGCCACTTAGTATCCTCAGTGGAGCACCAATGTACATTTTCTTGGCAATATTTTAAGTATGTGAACATACATTTTAACTGGGGGATGTTTTACTTGTGGCAGTTGGTGAGGTGAGTAGATACCAGGCAGCCCCTAAAAATTTGAAAGTGATGACCAAGGAGGAGGCTGCCTGGGACCCACCCAGAAGGCTGAACCGAAGTAGAGAAGTGCTCTGACCAAGCAGCATATGGCACAAAAGGTCTCATGGTGGTAACAAGACAGGAGAGCATTGCTCTGAGTAATCCCTGGATGTTACCAAAAGAGGAACTAAGATGTCACTGGAGAGAGAACAGAGCTTGTAGATGAAGAGAGTACATGTAGAAGGTAATGGGCTGAAAGGGAGGGGATCAGCAGTGGGACGGCGACAGAGTGCATTGAGAAGCATGATCTATAATGGGCAACACAGGTGCTTCCAGAAACCAAGCGCTCGAGTGTTAGATATTCAGAAAAACATCTCTTTTGGACATCTCCCTGTGTCTGCTCACCCTAAAAGTGTACTTGCCATGCTGACCAGAGCCTCTTAAATGGAGAGCCTCTGACAAGTGAATAGTGATTTTTAAGGGCAAGAATATTAACTTTTCTATCACTAATGAGAGTGAAATCCAGAATCCCTAAAATTCCAAGATGGTCCACGACAATATTTCTAACCCACAGCTTTCAGCTCTTGTCGGATCTGGTTCTACTGGAGCGAGTGAGAAACAGCAAATGCTGAACTAGACTAAAGCTGAAGAAAGAGGCAGCAGGAAATTAATAACTTTTAAGTGAACATGGGGACATTTACTTTCACATTGTCATTTTTACCCCTTGAAACCAATAATATGAATTTGTGGTGAGGATAAAGGTACTTACCACAAACTTGCTCAGCGGGAGGCCTGCTTCTCCCTCTCCCACTGCCCCTGCTTGTGTTCCCTCTCTTGCGGTCTCTCTCTGTCAAATAAATAAATAAAAACATTAGCTAAGAAAGTAAAAATAGTGATCAAAATAATCAAATATTCTCTGTGTGCATTTTTCATCCTTAGTCCTTTTTTTTTCTTTCCCACCTTCCTCATTCCTTCCCTCCTCCTCTCCCTTGGTCTCTCAATATATTTCAGATCCCCTCTCCTGTCTTCCTGCTTTCCTTCGCTTCCCTTTTCTCTCTCTCATTTCAGCAACACCTCTCCCGCTTGAGGATCAACAAAAGAGAATTTCTCTGAAGGGAAAACACACTCAAATTGATGATAGAAGTATGATTTTTTTCCCTAAAAATAAAGACCTGCGCTAAGATCTCTCATGCCCCGCCCCCAATCAATACTAGCGTATTTTTTCAAAATATGGAGATATTTTGGGACTGAGATATCCCTCTTGACAAATCTTTCCAATGCCAGTGGATCTTCTCAAGACAGTTTCATTGCATTCTCTGTAAAATCATGAATAACTCAAACAGTCAAGTCTCTTTCAAATATATTCATGCTAACAGCAAAACTCTAAATGGAGCTTAGCTTCCTTGGCAGATAATATTAAGTACCAGGAGTTTGGACATAATAAATGCAATTGTTGCTTGATATGTATAGATGTGACAGTTTTATCATTTTGACGGTTGCTTGTACTTGCGGTTTTTATTGCCTGTTTTTGACAACTCATTTTTCTCAGCTGGAACCTACCAGGTGATTGTTACAAATGCCAGCCTGAAGATAAATAATCTCATGAAGTTCTGCAAGAACTTGATGGTTCTGAGTGTCTTTCTTCTCTGGGGCCAGAAGTGAAGGCATTGCTTATTATCATTTCGGGACAATGAGTGCTGTTTCTAGGCCTCTTCTATTTTGTGTGCCTCGAACGTAACAGTGCGTCTTGGCCTTGCCTTCTGCTCTTTACTTGCAGGTGCTAAGGTTTAGCAGATCTGACCCCCTTGCTCCCAAGACTCAGATTGCAACAAAGATTTTTGTATTTAAGTCACATCTAGAACTTGCCAAAGAGAAAGTATCAAAATCTTATCCTTAGGCACAGGTAGGGTACAAAGAGAAAGTAAGTTGATATGAAAGGCAGTGAGTTTGTATCTCAGCTTTGCCATTTACTGCTGCTATAGCCTTGGATAGCTTCTTTGGACCTCAGTTGCTTCATCTGTGAAATGAAAACAAAAAACAAAACAAAACAAAAAACTAAAAAGCTTCCTCTTGGGCATTTATTTGAGAAATAAATGAGGTAATGCACCTGAAAGTACTTGCCGAGTAGTAAGTGGTTAAGAAAGAGTAGCATAAAAATAATTAAAAGTAAAAGCTCCTATCTAATATAAAGCACATACAAAACCAACAGAGATGAAAAATAGAACTAACCACACACACACACACACAGACACCAAAACCCTGACCCTTAGAGAGTTTAATGTGGCAATTTAATCTCCAGATACTCAGCATTGCTGGCCTTAAGGGGATAATGTTTTTAGAACATATATTAAGATATTATTGGATATGGTTTCAAACAAAGCAATGAAAAATCTGTTGGTCTTTTAAATTACAATGACAGTAAGTTATAAAGTACTTTCCTGTGCCTTTTCTTATGTAATCCCCACTTTGACTAGTGTTTGCCATATGGAGCAAAAGGACAATGACAACATTTAGGTATCTGTTGTTTTTCACAGTATCAAAATACCAGTGTTGATTTTAAAAAGAAGATATGGTTGCCATCATCCTTCATATTTGTCCTCAGGTGCTCTTCCAACTGAGTGTGAGGGTTCCTTGGTTCTTCAGCATTGAGTCTCTTCAAGTTGGATGTTTGGGGATCAAGGGCCCCATTAAAATAAATTACCATCGGGGAAGAGAAGTTAGGACTAAGAAACTAGATCTGGTCCTGGAGGACAAAAGATCAAGACAGGAGGAAATATGGTTCTGGGGGAATCAGATGGTTGGACTCCAAGGGAAGGACTAAGAACTGAGCCTGGGACCTTTCCAGTCCCCTCTTTCTTAAATCACTCCCACCATACTCTCCACCTGTTTTCCTTCTCCTTCACTCACCTGCTCTTTCAAGATAGTAAAATACCCAACCCGACCCTGGGGGAAAATACAAATCTCTAATAAGTGTAAGAAAAGATGTGCAGTCTCGTTGGTAATCTAAAAATGGTAATGCTAGTAACTGTAAAATACCATGAAAGAATTTTGAATAGGGCAGGGATGCGGTCAGAATGAGAGCCACTTTGCTCTTGTCAGCATTCTAACTCTCTGCATATATCTCAGGATCTAAGTTATACAGATTTCAGGTTTTTTTAAGTCTGAAAATACTGGTATGACACCATTAAATATACCATATTTGACATTTGCATGGTATTTTATTATAGAACTGGAGTACTGAAAAATATCAATAGGATAATATCGACCCTATGCAATAGGAATATGTCTTCACATTTTAAATTTCAAATGAAGAAACTGAGGTACAGAGAACTTAATTGGCTTGCTCAAGGCCACACTGCCAATAGGTGTTAAAGTTGGGATTTTAATTTAACATAAATTTACCTTATGTTCCTTCCACTGCATCTATGTAGACATAATGATTGGTCTCATAGTCACACAGAAGAAGTGAACTTTCTACAGTGGAGAACTAACATAGTACTATCTGATAAGTTCAAAGGCCAGGATTCAAAAATGCAGTAATGTTGGAATGTGAATTTCCATTCCTACAATCTGCCATTCTTTCAGAGCTTGAAGACTATTACAGACGGTCCCTGACTTACAGTGGTTTGACTTAGATCACAATGTGAGGTGATCCTATCTCACAGCATATAAAAATATAATTTATAGGAATGTTCACTTACAGGAGCAGGAAGTATAAATTAGCAGTCTGTAGGGAGAGCAGCTTGGCACCATGCACCAAATCGTTAAGGCTTTGTATTCCCCTTATGACCCCCAAAAGCACACTATTAATCTATGCTACAGAAATAATCATGGATGTGACAGATTTTGCTGCAAGATGATTTACCATTAAAATTGTGAATGGTGAAAAAGGAAAGCTTCTACTCTTGCACTTACAGGGGGATTTAAAAATTCTTGTCCATTCAAAAAGTAGAACACTGCATCCATAAAAATGATATTATAGAAAAATATTTAATGCTATGAAGAAATATTCAGATTAGCTAAGGAGATGGGGCTAGAGGGGGATGGATTCAAAACAGTATATAATCAGAGTCTACCTGGGCTTCACCAGACTGTGAGTGTAGACAACAGTGACATTATCAGTAAGAACCAAAATCTCTCTGTCTGGTGCTCACAGCTGGTCACAACAGATTCCAGCAGCCCCAGTCTTCCCTGGGTAAGCCTGGGATTACCAGCCATGCTCATGAAGCAGCCTTTTGGCTCTTGTTATCCAGAGAACTGGAGCATTTACATCCACTCCAGCCAGTGCGTATCCATTTCCTCAGGCAAAGGAGCCTCATAAAGGTGCCTCACCCTGCCCTTGTTAACACTGTTCACACTGGGGATGCTGGTATGTGAGCCACTGTTATGTTCTCTACAAAGAGGCTGGGAAGGAGCCCTGCTCTCAAGCTCACCATCTCACTTCATCACTGAGCATTAGTGGGGTGCTGCTGGGTCTTATGTTTCGGGCTACAGCCCTTCTGTTCACAGGACTCAGACATGAATCCGTACGGGTACTTGTGGAAGGACCAATACCTATGGCAGGCACACCTGTCTCCTCGACCCTAATTTGCCTTCCATTTTCTCCATGCAGATTAATTCATGGAGAATGTTTTTTGGGGACCATCAGCCTCAGCAACTTCTCAGACATGCCAGGTGTGGTAGGGTCATGGCGCTAAACAGAGCAGCTTCCAGCCACATAATCTCTCCATTCAAATTCTGCGGTCCATGTAAAATACAGTGCCTTTTTGGAAACATGCGTGGGTGCCTATATAACTGTATGCCCAGAAGAAAAGAGGTATGCATAAAAACCAGTGTTCATTTCTGGGCATTGGGATTAAAGGTATATTTTTTGCATGGAACCTCCTCACTTTTTCCATCAGAAAAAAATTAAATAACTGCTTTTGGAGATTGCACTAAGTTATTGATGTGTGCGGTATAAAGTACAGAATTCTCTATACAAAGATAGAAACCAGTTACTACTTCTGTAATTTGAGAACTCCAAAAGTCCAAAGTCTCACATCATTTCTCAGAGTGGAATTAATTGAAACAATAGTGAGAGTTGCTCTTTCTAACAGATTATTTTTTACGACATACACTATGCGGGTAACACCAAGCCTTAGGGGGCATTACTATAAATAATTATAATCATGCTTTAATTATTGGTCTTGTTTAGGAAAATATATTTGAGTGCTCTGAATTTCTTCTCTCTGGTTATAGGTTGGTATATGAAATTATTCATTATATAAAATAATTATCTTATTTTCAATTTTAAAACTGTCTTTTCTACACATATTTATGGAACTGTCTTTTTCTACTCAACTGTCAGCTCTGGCCAGAGTGTTTATCCACGGTTCTCAGGTTCTTTTGGTGCATGTTTTATCAGTGGAGTAAATATATGCCCATTCCCACCCCCATGCACCACCACCTAAAACATCTCTCCCTACAGTTAATGATAAAGCTATAAACTCTTAGTGCTAAACAGGGATTTAGATCATTTATGCAAATGTCTCTTGCTTCAGATAAGATAACGGAGATTCAGAGAGGTTAAGTGACTTGTTTGAGATCACACAGCTGGCTATTGACTGAGTAACCAAACCTGTAACTCTTGACTCTGTCATAATCAATAGCAAATTAAATTAGTCATTCACAGCCAAATGATTTCAAAAGCAGAAGCTATAAACATTTGGAAATCATTTTTTACAAGAACAATCTATAATGTATGGCATAATGTAGGGTCTATCTTAATATACTGGGAGGAGGAGCCTTCAAGAGTAGTAAAACCCAGAGCCTACAAAGATTCTGTAACTGCCCTGACTCACCTTTGGAAGGGGTAGAGAAAACATCCCAAAGGAAGATCCATTTAGACAATACCTAAAGCCTAGTGAGACACTACTCAAGTGAAGGAATAGGCTCATGGGAGGAGTGCTCTGGGACGGAGGGGCAGCTTGGCATGGGCCAAGACCTAAGAAGGTACCAAAAATGTGAAGAGCAGCAAGAGGTTTTGTTTTGTTTTGTTTTTTAAGATTTTATTTATTTATTTGACAGAGAGCGAGAGAGGGAGAGCGGGAACACAAACGGGGAGTGGGAGAGGGAGAAGCGGGCTTCCCGCGGAGTAGGGAGACTGACGCGGGGCTCGATCCCAGGACGCTGGGATCATGACCCAAGCCGAAGGCAGACGTCCAACGACTGAGCCACCCAGGCACCCCAAGCAGCAAGAGTTTTATTAAGGCTAGAGCTTAGAAGATAAGACAGGAAGTAGTGACAGGAGACTGATGAGGCAGGCAGAGGCCAGATCGAGATGTACCTTGCAGGCCACAGGAATCAGTTTATCCTCAGGGTCTTGGGAAACCAGAGCACTCCTGGATATTTTAAGTTTTTGCCTCCCCTGGTGATATGAAATGGCAGGGAAGTTGACGAGATCCTGCTGCCACAAAGAGGAGCCCTGAGCTCAGGTTTTCACTCTTTACAATAGATACCCTCTCTCCCCAGCCTCGCCTTCTTAGTGATGAACAGATGTCATGGCCCTAGGGCCCTCAGTGCCCACTCTCCCTAGATTAGATTAGAAAAATGTGACAGGGACTGCGGTGGTGCGAAACTTCTGAGCATAGAAACTGTCCTTTAGAATTACTGTGTCACCCTTTATTGTAACCCAGGAAACTTTGAAAAGGACAGTCTCAACCATTGGTCTATCTTTGAAGTTTCCCCAAGCTGTACTGGTTTAGATGCTGGTTTCCTGTAGCAGAGGTTTGAAGATCGTTTTTCCCTAAGATTCCTGACTGGCATATGTAAATACAGTGACTTCATTTTCCGTCCCTATGTCAACTCTTCCATCCTGTTTTCCTCATAAGTTCACTCCTGCTCATCATGCCATGTGTTGGGAAAGTATGGTCACTCTAGCGTAAGGGTATCTGATCGTTTTGCTCCTGACCCAAGATCACTTGGATGTATCCATCTTTAAAATGACTTTTCCAGGGGCACCTGGGTGGCTCAGTCAGTTAAGCATCTGCCTTCGGCTCAGGTCATGATCCCAGGGTCCTGGGATCGAGCCCCGCATCGGGCTCCCTGCTCCGCGGGAGGCCTGCTTCTCCCTCTCCCACTCCCCCTGCTTGTGTTCCCTCTCTCGCTGTGTCTCTGTCAAATAAATAAATAAAATCTTTAAAAATAAATAAATAAAATAAAAAGAATTTTCCAGAATTAGACCTGCAAAGCGCTAACCCATCCATACACACTTATTATATTCTCTTTATGAACAACAGCTTATATTTGAAAAAAATGGGACATAGGAAAGTAAAGTCCATGTGAAGCCAAGTTAGAGATTTTTCTCTCTGAGACACCTGTTGGCTGACATGGGGATGACTTCGCTAGCACAGTATTTTCACAGTGTGGTCTGAGGAACCCCTGCTTTGAAACGATTAGAGTATTAGTTAAAATTCAGATTCCTGAACCCCAACCACTGATCTTAATCAGAATGGGGGAGGGAGGTGAAAGATACACATTTTTTCTGTTTTTCAGGTCATTCTTTTTTTTTTTTAATTTTTTTATTCTTATATTATCCCCATACATTACATCATTAGTTTTAGATGTAGTGTTCCATGATTCATTGTTCGTGCATAACACCCAGTGCTCCATGCAGAACGTGCCCTCCTCAATACCCACCACCAGGCTAACCCATCCTCCCACCCCCCTCCCCTCTAGAACCCTCAGTTTGTTTTTCAGAGTTTTCAGGTCATTCTTATATAAAGTTTGAGAACTAAAGAAAGCAGCCTTTACCCACACAGCAATAGACCCAGTTGAGCCCGATGCTGGCAGTGCCCAGCCCATTTGCCCTTGATCCATCCCAAGGGCGCTAGCATACAGTCCTTACCAAACATACAGTTTCTCCATTGTTTGTCCTCTAGACGGGGCCATTCTCTACCTGTAGAAGCATGCTAGACCTAACAAGTTGAGTAGGCCACTATTGCCGAGTTACTCCCAGTTACCCTTGACCAATGAAGAAGGAGTGATGTGGATAAACTGTCCTTGGTGGGACCATTTTGAAAGGAGTTTAATACAGTCTCTGAGAGGTCCTCAACCAGGTGAAATGCCAGTTGCCTGTAGCAATAACCTACTCATTAATGTACCTTTACTAGCTTTCCTCCCTTCCCCAGCTCCCTCCCCTGCCTCCTTCCTTATTCCCTTCTGCACTCCCTCACCTGCTCCCTTCTGCACTCCCTTACCTGCTTCCTGGGATCATTTCACAAATACTCTGCTTGCACCCACATCATTGTCTCAAGATCCACTTTGGGGTGGGGGAGGGATACAAACTAAGGCAGAGAATATGTATGAAGTAGAAAAACTTTATTCCAAATTAAAGGATAAGACTTGAAGAAGGGAGGGCTAAAAAATTTTTAGAATAGATTTGATGAAGGAAATTTTATTAAATCTGCCCAATTAAAATTGAGTCAATTTAGGCAATTTTTTCCTACATTGTCTGCTGTCATTTCTGTGTGGGTGTTCATCCTTCTATGAAATCTAATGTGTTCAACATCCTTCCCAAAGGATGCCAATCACTTGATTTTAAATCCTGCAGCTTTTCCTTGAGGAAAAAAAATCTTCAGATTTTCTGGAAATGAATATTAATTTTGTATATACACATGGAATTTTGATAACTTAGGAATTAATTTTCTTTTGATAATAGACAAAAGACTGGTTAAAAAAGGGTGGGGGCATTTTAAACACTCATTTTCCCAGGAACTACATGTTATTTCACTAAGAACTTCAACAGTATGTTACTAAAATATAAGTTCCTCTTGACTGACACTTGTTCAAATGCATCTTTAGCATCTCCTAAAACAAACACTTTAAAGCTGAAATTTGGTGTCTTTTCAGCTCTAAAGGAAGACAGCATGGTATTTTGGGGAAAGGTTTGGATTTGAGGGTTTGACAAAACAGCTGTGTCACCTTCAGCAAATTACTGAACATCCCCAAGGTTCAGTTTTCTCATCTATTAAAGGATAATAATAATAATAATAATAATAATGCCTGCTTCACTAGGTTGTTTTGAGGATTAAATAGAGTTTTTAAGGTGCCTAGCACCTTAGATACTCACCACTCATTAGCTCACATGACAACCCAGCTAGAAGCATGCACCATGACAAAGCCAGCATTTTATCAGCTCCGGAATGCCCTCAAGGTTTTCTTCCACATATTTTTATTTAACTTGCTCTGTTCTGTCATTTTTGTTCGGTAACTGTCTTGGGCTGAAGGAACGTTATTTATAGAATTCTGCATAGCTGCTGTCCGTGACCGTGAACATTCGGCTGGGTTTGGCACGGCCACTAGCTCAAGTGAAAACTCAAATGACTGACTTGTCAACCTAATGACATACACAAAATTCAACTGTTTAGTTTATTTGCTTTCTACAGAAATTAGTCTGTTTTGACAGAACTGAATAAAAAGAAAAATCGTTTTGACATTCTTTAAACCCAAGATGTAAAATAGCCAATGGAATCTTGTCCAACCAGTTTGGGGGTTTCTGTGCCTCCCCTGGCCACTAAAACACAGGCTGGGTTATATGAATGTTTTCCTTTTGGACTAATCCTTCAAGCTTGCACTGTCTGAGCAATGGCAAGTTCTCTGACACATATTTCCAGGTGAACTCAGGACTTCGGTTGTTTATTCGATGTGTGTAATGTCACCACTTAGGCTGTTGGCCTCCTTCCTGCTACAGAGAATTTCATGCCGAGTTCTCAATGGCAAATTCCACTTTTCATTGTGCGGATATTTTATTAGTGAACGTATTTTTATTGTATATATGTCTAGTTTCCTCCCAAAGTAATGTCTTCTCTTGTCTTTCTTGTGGGATTATGTATGCAGAAGTCTTCCCGCTTACTGGCCTCAACCTTTTGAGGGCGAGGATATCTTTTTTACCTTCATATTTCTTGGTATCTACTATAGAAAAATGATTTGTACAGAATGTATGCTTGTCTTAGGTTGGATTCCCCCAGAAACAGACTCAAAAACAAAGATTTGAGTGCAAGTAATTTGAAAGTACTTGTAGAGAGCAGGGAAATGGTAAAGGAGTGAAGCTAACAGAGGGTGCACTGACTAGCAGGAGCCATTGTGGAGAGCCGGGGCTCAGTGCAGTTGGAAACTTCTGAAAGGTTGCCTGGAATATGCCTCAGGGTTCCCCATGAGGAGTGAGGCAGTTGCAGTATTCATCGTATGGTAGCTGCATTGTTGTTTGAGGTTTACTGCAAGGGGTATTGATTCCTGGGCGCTTTGGCCAGTTCTCTCTTGTGCCTCAGAAAACCCTCAGGCAGGGAGTGACTTTGTGAGAAAACAGTGAGGGCTAAAGGAGTGTGGGCAGGGCTCTGGCCACCTCTGTTATAATGCTTAATAAACTCTTACTGTACAGGATTGAATGGAATTTGCCAAGAGCTCTCGGAAATGTCAAATGACCCTAAAACCTGAAATCATTGATTTTTGTTCATCTCCTGCAGATACAGATTTTCAACAGCATCAGCTTTGTCAGGACTGAATGATACGGGAGCAGTGCCATTTCCAAAAGCAGCAACAGGGCAGTTTTTCTTCTAACTTTGTCACACTGTTGGTATGTCTTCTATACCCAGGCTGTGTTACAGATGGAACAATAAAAGTACTCTTTGTACTTCTTAAACTGAGCTATATGGGATCTCAGTGGAGACTTGGAGCATAAAGACTTCATGGTCCTTTGGAAACAGTGCTGGGCCAGAAGTCAGGGAGTTGGGGTTTTCTTCTTCCTTCTAGTGTGACTTCGTAGCCATGTGGCCTTGCAGAAATCCCTTTGAACCTTCTAGGCCCCATTTTGCTGATCTGTAAAATGTACAGATTGAACACTAAGGTTTCTTCCAGCTTCAAGCAAGATTATCCTATGAAATAAGGCAATGGAACTTGTATGTGTTATGTGGATCAAGTAGGGGTTAAGAGAAAAAATACAGACTTACACATAAATGCAAATACACATATTTATTTTGGTAACATTCGTAGGTATCTATTTATTCTGTAGTTATTTTTACTCCAGAAATGCCAACACAAATTTTTACGGCATTCAGAATATATCTTTTCCAAATGATTGTGTCCCCCTGAAAGCACATGTTTCCTTCTTCCACTTACAAAGGAGAATATGTTTTCCATGTAGAATCAGAACAGGGAAAGGAATTTGATAAAGAGAATTATATCTTGTTTTTCTTGTGGCTGACATGACTAAGTGGTCTCTAGAGATGAAGGTCCGTTGAAAATGTGTGAAAATAACCCAAGGTTGCTTCCCCATGTGATGCAAGTTTCTCTTAATTTCCCATTTGTCTTCATAAACTCAGCAGGATTATGCTAGTATAAAAAGACTCCCTGTCTCTTAATATTAAAAAAAAAATCAACCTTCCAGGAGTTTCTTTTTTGCTGATTCAGCCTGAGTATTGGTTTCATATCCTAATAAACATAAGGTTTTATCATTTGTTCCCAAGAGGTAAGAGTATTGTGTGAGGGGTAGTAGCAACTAGCTCAAACCCACTGGGGATTTGTGGGCTCACCTTCCCCAGCCCCTATCTCTTTAAGGACTTTACATCACACTACAAATAAGGAAAATCAGGTATTTCAAGATAAGGATAAAAATCATGTTGTGATAGATATGTCAAAGAGAAGAAAGATTCACATTCTAGACTAGACTACCCCTAATTCTCCCTGGCTCTGATCTTCCCACTGGGGTGGGAAATGCCTAGGCTTGGCTGATGCTCAGCTGAGGATACAGAGTGTTATTAGCTCTGGTTTTGAGTTCCAGCCAAGTTTATGGGCACTGGGCAGCAGCTGCTCCCAGGTACAGAGAAAGCAAAGCCAAGGCCAGGCCCTTCTGTTAGTGCTTTGCCATTGTGTGGACCTGTTTATCTCCCTGGAGACCAGTCCCACTCCAGACTGGGTCTGTAGGACCGTGCAAGTATTGAACAGCTTTCTGAGACTCTCTACCTTCTCTAAAGGGCTCTACATTTTCTTGTCACGCTAATAGGAATGTCTGAGATCCCAATAGACCTTTGAGCCAAATTCAACTTTGGAACTTTTTAATGACCGGGGACATCTAGGTGTAGGAGTCTGTGCTCACCCCGGTTCACTCTAGTGTAGCAAAAATCGTAAAGTGGGTAATGTTCAGTTTTATCAGGGTCTCTGAAAGAAGTTTAGGTTCTACCTTTTGGAGAGAAGGTCTGTGTGTGTATGTGCTGGGGGTGGGAAAAAGTATGGTAACCAGCTCAAGCATTCTATGGTTTCTTGTGAATTTTATTTTAATAATTACAGTGCCAGTTTTATAATCTTTAAGGTACTTAATGTTTCCCAAACTTTTATTACTCCATTGTCTGTCTGTTTGTTTCTCTCTATAGATAGATAGATTCACATATATATCCATAGTTTTATTATTGTTTCTTTTTAGAAATTATCTTTCCTTACCCTCAAGGTCTTTGTGCTGTGGTTCTAAAACTTCTCACTAGAAGGGTTAGAAATGTAGATTCCTAGCTCCTCGAAGATTAGATTTGGAGAAGATAGTTAATTAGGAGTCTGCACTCTAAACAGTTACCCCTGTGATTCTAAATGCAGTTGGCAGGTGGATCTTCTTTTGAGAAAAACTATTTTAGAGAAGCTCATCTGATAAATGTTTTTGAGAAATCTCTTCCAAAAGGAGGTCTTGTCAATGCCAGAAATTAAGTGTTTCTAAATAGAAGTATATCATGGATAATTCTCTGTCATCTACAGGAAAATAGCCAATAGATATGAGATGCACACCCAAAGGTCATTGTTATTTGGAGGAGGTATTCATTTAAGCATTTTGCTTTATATTTTCACCTATTTTTTGATGTTTAAGTTCACACTGACAATTCCCTTTGGATGTGACAAAGACAGCCACTTAAAAGGTCTATAATACCATGGACTAGACATTGACCTTAAAAGTGTTCAATCAGATATTTTACTTAACTAACATCTGTTAAGTACATATTTATTGAAATTTCCCTGTGTGCTGGGCCCTATGCCCACACGGAAGTGATGTCACATGTGAGCTTTCCCATAAATGTCCCAGGAGGGTCCTGTACTGCAGGGCTGGTGTGAGGTACATAGACTCAGACAAAAAGAAGTTTTACTTAAACAAAGAGGTGATGTTTACTTAGCTTTACTCAGTTCAGGAATCATAAACTTTCCTATAATTGTGAGAAAGCCCTAGAGAAATGCTCTGTCACCTTGTAGAGAATGTCAACTGATGGTTGGAAGTAGGTAAGATAGTCATGGGGGTAAGGGGACTGTGCCCACAAATTGCACCAACATTTCCCCAGGGGTTCTGGAAAATGTGAGAATTAAGGTCACAGTGACTAAAGATGTGTAGGAGCCAGACTATTTCTCAAAAGTGATGAGATGGAAGAAGATTTAAAAACTACTGATCTATCTATCTTTCTTTCTTTCTTTCTTTCTTTCTTTCTTTCTTTTTTTTTTTTTGTGCTGAAACCTGGGAATGAATAAAAACTACTGATTTATAATGATTATCTGGAGGCCTTTTTAACTTAGTCTTTTGTCAATACAACAAAAGACTACCTGTGAATATCTGAATCCATACTCTGGGAAGGAAGAGAGTGGACCAGACTTGGCTACACTTCACACACACACACACACACACACACACACACACACACACACAACATGTGATTTTAAGGCCCACACCCCTTAGCCTTCTGATTAATTTCTAGAAGTTCACTTTGAGTACAGTCCTTATCCAGTGATTTTTGAGGAAGTAAATCTGAGGATGTTTAGTAAAGCACCTGCTCCTTTGATATATTAAACTGAGACTCCATTTGCTCCCTTCTGCAGCCTGAGCTTTTTCCTTGAGTCTATGCTCTCTGCTCTCGTTTAAGGTACCTTTTTTGTTCAGTACTTTGTAATGCAAGCAGATTGTCCAAGGTTCTCTTGCTCTACAGCAAAGGATCAAAAGTGGGGACAGGAAAATGATAGGTATAAACTTGAATTCTTTGCCAGCAGATTATCTTCTTGAAAGGGCTTGAATATGAACATTGATTTAGCTCCCAGCTATGACACCCAGGTTTTCCTGCTAAACTGTCCCATATCTGACTGTACATGGGCTAATTATATTTTCCCTGTAACTACCACTAATACCTGCAGTTATTCTTTCCTCTAAGAACTCAGAGCTGCTCCAGGAACTCACCAGGGAAGAAGAGGGTCCTAGCATCACTAGGTCAAGACCGTGGAGTTTGACATCCCCAGTAAAGGCATAAAGTGAACCACCAGAGCAGCCCCTCCATCACCTACCCAGGACTTAGAGTAAACACAGCCCCCCCCAACTGGAATATCTCCAAAAGGGACATCACCTATCACCTTGTACTTAGGTTGAGAGTATGGACACGTAACAAATGGATGTGTGCTACAAGAGTTTTCCTCTGTGATTATTTGCATTATCTCGGTTATTTTTGAGATTATACATTTTATAATCTATAATTATCTTAATTTTTGTTTGCCTTTTTTATTATGTCTCGCTCAATAGACTGTAAGCTCCATGTATAACAAATATAATAAGTATTGGTTCAGTGAATGATTAAACCCTCAAGAAAAATCTAAATATCTAACGCCCTTCCCTTCCTCTCACTTGTTCCTTTTATATGAAAAGAAGAAGAATGGAACAGAGAAGATACTAGAAGCATTGGACCACACTGACCTGCAGTATTATTACAAGGGCTGCCTTTTATCCTTTACTGGTACCTGGATTGGGAGAATTGTTGTCTTCATACCCTCTAATTCTTTGATTCAGGTTTTTTTTTTTTCCAGTGGTGTGGTTTCTGTCCACTGTGGTGGGACAATCTTCATACTCTGAACAGTTGGGCAGCGTGCTTTCTTTCTTGGAATGTGTATACATTTTCAGAACGTTGTTCTAGGGTCCTGAGATGGAATGATGGGTGGTGAGGAGAAAGTGGGGCTAAGCATGAGTGGGTAGAACCAAGCTTCTACCCCGATGCCAGCTTCAGCCTGTGTGACATCAGGCCACTCCCACTTACCACCAATGGCAAATTCATCACTAATGGATGTATTTGAATGTATACATTCTCAGTATATGAAGTAATCAAAGAATTCCTGAAGGAACTTTCCTTCAGGCTTATCCTACAGGAATTAGAAGAAGAAGAATTCTGAGCCTATGAGTTTGAAAACAGAAGGAGTGTTCTTCAAAGGGGGAGGACAGAATACATGTCCAGAAGTAAGCAATGAGAGAACTAGGAAAACAGGACCAGGAAAGGACTTCCTAGAGTCTAAGGAGAGGTCCCAAATAGAAGGCTAATGGCCCCGTTCTACCTACAAACATATTTTCTTTGGGTCACACGCTATTTTAACAGTCCAGAAACTTTACATGAAAATCCAAGTTCTGATAGCTCTTGAAAAATCAAAGATCTGCTAACACTGGGATCATATCCTATAATGCAACAATGTCCTGGAGCTGGGAAACAGCTTCTCCCTTAAAACAGAGCATGGAGTTTTCGGTTAACAAGTCCTATTACTACCTATTACCTTATGTTCTCCCAATTTCACTCACTTACATTGGTCCGGGTAAGCTGCAAAATTCCAACTCTGGCCTGTGGGATAGATTTAGGATTTTTAAAGGGACAGTATGCACTGGGGATGTCATTGGCAGAATGGAAGCAAATGGGCAGCCATTGCCTGACTCCACTGGAGAGAACCAGGGGCTCAGAGAAGGGGTGGTTGGTGCTCGGGCATCCTTAGTAGACACATGTGATCTGTGGAGAGTGCCCCTTGCGCCTGAGCATCTGCCAGTGGTTGAGCATTACTTGGCAGTGGTAGGAGTGGGCTTTCTAACCCCTTGTGATGGTTTCCTTTGTCAGCACACGCCTTAGCTTTGCATTTTGGTTGGTTTGTGCTGCTCTCTCTATCAACACTAGGACCTCTTTTGGACATTATAGCTATTCTTTAATCTTTATACGTCAACCTTCATTTGTTCCAAGTGGCTAAGTATCTCTCTACTGGAAAATTTGCTTAGTCTCAGTAAATGCTTGTCTGTTATTAGTTCAGATTAGTTTTGCCAAATCACTGAATATAATATCCTCAGGGTAGAATAAATTAATACATTTGTAAAGGTAATTCCATTAAGTATTTTGCCACAGCAGTCAGAAAACGGATATAGAAAATTTCTAATGAATCCTTTGGAGTGGTTTTCTAAAAGGCCCCCACAAAGTCTAATTAGTTGTAAACTGTAATTTGGTACCTTTCGCATTTACAATGATAGATCTTTCTGACCACCATACTTCCTATAGCAGCTCCCCCCTTTGGCCAAGCTAAAAAAAAGGGGGGGGGAGGAACATCCAAGTTGGGCTTGCCATTTAGTCTCTCTGTGCCTTGGTTTCTTCATTATCAAGCACACCTGTCAGAGGCTTGGGCAAGGGAGGAGGCTGCCCTCAGAGAGCTCAGAAACTAATAAGAAGTAGGTCTATGGTTCTCAAAGGTCAGTCTCCAGCCAGTAGCGACGGCATCATGTTGGAACTTGTTAGAAATGCAAATTCACAACTCCCACTCCAGATCTAATGAATCAGAAAATCGAGGGGGTGGGCCCTGTAATCTGCTTAGCAAGCCCTCAGGTGATTCTGGCACATAAACGTTTGTGAGCCCATATTCCACATTCCATTTATAACAACTATACTGCAAGTTTCTTCACAAGGCTTCCAAGTAAGCTAAGGCTTGAAGTTCAAAGAGTCAGACTCTTCCTCCATGAGTTTTTCTAATAGACATGTGTGCTTTGGGTGTTGCAGCATGGGTATGTGATAGACAGGACCAACCTTTAAGGTAATTGTGGAGAGGAAGAAACATCTGCTCTTTGTCTATCTCTCTGTTTAGGATTCTTTCTCAGATTTCTTGTGCACGTTCGGTCCACAGGCAAGCTCTTCCACAGCCCAATAACCTGTGCTTTTCCCTATCCACAATCGCCTTTCCATCGTCTATTGACCAGAAAAATAAGATCAACCAATTCACAATGAAGAACTTGGGTTTGTCCAAACCACGAAGACACATAAGGCAAAATCAGCAACACATTGGGAGCAGTTGGCAGTGCAATTTTCTTGGGGCCAAAGTATTTGATTTCCACTTAATGAATGTAAAGGAATCTGACCATTTCAGGGTTGTCCATTTTCCAGCTACCAAGATAGTCCCTCTAAGGAATTTCTACAAATGTGATTATTTTACCAGTGAGAAGTTTTTAAAATAGCACATCAACTCTCTTCTGGATCATGGCCTTGCTGATCTCATCATTGTGTCTGTCTTCAAGATGAACACTGATCCCTGCAGACCGTTTGGTTGTGCAGTGATTGCTAACCCAGCTATGAGCCCGGGAATAGCGGAGCCTTAGGTATGAAGAATGAGCAGTACTTCCTGGGAGAATATGGGTTCATTTCAGAACGAGTGGAGTTTCCTTCAGTTGTAGGATTATTTTTAGAATTAAAAAAGCCAAATATTACGTACATTTGCTATGTCCTGATAATTGCTCTGAGTTGTGATCATTCGCCATGCTTTGCTAACACCATAAACAATGGTTAGTGCTGCAGTGAAGTATACAACTACATTCTGCAATAGGCAAAAGTACCACTGGCTTGGGGGTAGAAGATAGGAATGGTATGCTCCTCACAGAAATTCATGTCGCCCGCCCATGCTACTTCAGAGGGCTAAGGGGATTGTCTGGGGAAAGATCAAGACGTGTAGATGATGACACCAGCTTCTCAGAGGCCTCTAGATCCTTAATCCAGGGGGCACAGGAGCTCCGTGGGCTCTGTGGGGTTGGTGTGGAAAATGACGATGGTTAAGAACAGACAGGGAGGGCCGGTTTCCATCCCCACCCCACTCTCTGGAGCCCCTTGCAGGGGATTACTTGACTTTGCTTCTTTCCTCCTCTTGTTCTAAATAATGGGTTTTGAGTATAAGAGGATTTATAGTCTCCCATCAATTTTTCCCCAAATTTAACCTTGTATCATAAGACTGTTATGAAATTGACACATTTCTGTTGGTCAGTGCTGTTTATAAAAAAAATAGAGAGGCATTTAAAACCTAGAATTTGGAAGAAGAATGCAATTTTCTTCTTTATCTTTACAATGGAAGTTGGGCATCCTTCCATTTTTAATCTTAATTAAATTTAATTTTATAGTCATGCTGTAATTACAATTATGACTTTATGAGCCCCTCGTTAATTTCAGAATTCTGATGTTGCTGCTGAAAGTAATAATCGAAAAGATAGGACTGGAGATTTCACAAGAGGTCCCCCAGCCAGCCAGAAATGAGCTTCATTAAGAAGGAAGGAAAAAGCAGCCCTGATGCCCAGGAGCTAGCTCAGTACTGTCAGCTGGGCCTCGGTGTTCTCTTGAACGCAGACAATTTCACAGGACGTCAACATCAGACAAGGCCCTTCTGTGGCCATTGTGGATCAAGACCAAAACAAGATCACTCTGAAATCACATCTGAACACAGGTAAAACACGAACTTTGTCCAAGCCACAGAATCCCAAATATCCTCTCTCGGCTAATAGGAGGGACTGCTGTTTCTTCACCAATTACAGCTCTAGTCTCCCTCTACTCTGCCCTTCCCTTAGATGAGATTTATTGAGATAATCATACAACTACCTCTGCTTTCTGAAAGTACCCACTCCTGAGGGAAGCCTGCTTCCTTGGACACTCCTCAAATCACTCACTGAAAGCCCCAGTTCTACAAGTCCTTGCTCATACCCTTTTCCTGAGACACCCCACAATTACCCATGGTATGCGTTCTGCCTCTCTGCAACAGGCAACAGACCCAGCTTACTCAAGGACTGGTGTGTTTCTGGTGGTCTTTGGCTAGAGAATATGCTATGAGTGGGTTGCTTATTTGGCTTATCCTTCTGGATAACAAATCTGAATTGTGCTAGTTATGCCCCCCCTCCTTCACCCTGGGTGTGACTTGCTGATGTGGCAGCTCTGTCCCTCTCTGACCTCAGTTCTTCTGAGAGATGTGTTCTTAATGGATTCATATGCTGAAAGATTTTAGTCTTTTGGACAGAGTCACCTTAGAATCTAAACATGAAAAATGTGTATTAGGGTTCCCTAGAGAAAAAACCAATAGGGAGGGAGGGTAGGTGGGTGGATGGTGGATGAATAGGTGGATAGATAGATGAGGTAGATATCATTATAAAATGTCTAATATTTATTGCATGCCAGGAACTGTGCTTAAGTGCTTTACATAATTAACTTGTTTTAATCCTTGTGACAAGCCTATGAGGTAGATATTGTTACCCCACTTTACAGATGATAAAACCAAAACAGAGACAGAGGTGAATTAACTTAAGATTACACAGCTAGGGTTCAAATTCAAGTTGTCTAACACTACATTCTTTGCTCTTAACTCTTACATTCTACTGCCTTTCCTAGGATCTAAACAGTAGCAATTCAGAGTGCCAACTATATCCAGAGTAATATAAGTCATTCTAGGAGAGCATAATAATAGTTCTTAAAATGTTTGTATATTTTATTTTAGAATTAATGTAATTACCAACCTCATTCTTCTCAGTTCCAACAGTTAGTGAGTACAATGATCAAAACTCTTGAGAGAGCTGTATACTACTATCAGTATATAACGACAGGTTTCAGATTGCATACACAAATATTGTCAAAAGTATATTCCTCTGCATTATCACGGATCATTGTAAAACACAGACATACAGGAAACTGTCTTCTCTGTAGCAGGAGGAATGAGAGATGTGTGTAACATGAGGATTGAGTGCATTATGGTCTTGTCCATTGTGATGCACGTTTCCCCAGTAGCTTTCTTCTTCATTGATAACAGCTTGTTGGGTATTTATACCTGGGAGCACTATTAGATTTCCTAGGGTGTTTCTCTTTTCTCCAATCATTATTCTCAACCCTCTGTGTTCTCTGTCCTTCTTAGTCACAGTGGGTATTTCCTTTCCTAGTCTACTTGATTACTCCTTAATGCTGACTTGCCATTTTTTCTACAGTCTGTCAGAATTTCTATAATGGTTTAGCCATGTTTACACCTCTTCGAACCTGTAAGTATATTAATAATGTTAGTTAATAAATCAGGAGCTTATTGGAATACCCAAAAATGCATAAGATATTTTGAGTAAGCACTCAGAGAAAGATACAATTCTTACAAATGCTTTTAATAAGCACTATATGAAATTTGAAATAAGGCATGTGTTTAACATTATATATACATTGTAGAACATTTTTTCATGTTATTTTAATTCCGGCATAATTAACATACAGTGTTATATTAGTTTCAGGTATACAATATAGTGATTCAACAGTTCTATACATTACTCCATGCTCATTACAGTAAGTGTGCTCTTAAGCCCCTTTACCTATTCACCCCTCCCCCCGCCCACCTCCCCTGTGGTATATGCCTTGTAGAAATGTTAAGGTTAATATTAAAATAGTAAATGTGCAGGAACATAAAATTTATAAATAAATGCTACCTTCCTGGCACTTCTCAATGTCAACTTTATATGTTAAAAGTCATGGTTTAGACATGATTACAGTATGGTTTCCTGTTCATTATCTGAGCAACCATGGGAAAACATATCCTCCTGAAGCTTGGGGAAATACTGCTTAGCATTTTGTATATAGAATGTTGTTTATCCATTTTATCTTATATTGTTTGGGTTGCAATTCATTTTCACAACCCTCCCATTGCTCCTTGTTTCAATCAGATTCTAGGTCTAATGCCTGGTCCTTGAGAAGGGAAACACATTGAAAAAGCAAAGGGAGTTGGTGTAGTTGTGACATCCTCAAATGCAAATGTACCACTGTTTTAATGGCATTCACAGGAGGCTAAATACTGACAGAAAAAAATGTGTGATAATTGGACTAAATAATATATTTCATCAGTATCGTATCTCTTTTTCCAAACTTCTGTGAGTCTAAATATTCATGGAGAGAACCAGAACTGCAGGTCAGTTTGGAGAGAAGTATTTGTCTGCAGTTTTGATCTGAGAAGAGAATGTGCAACTCATTCACTCTTGATGGCCCTGTAAGGCCTCCAGAAAAATCTGTAAAGAGATGGATGAGGTGACAAAACAGATCCTGGTAAAGAGGGGTTTAGGGATTGCTATCACTGAAGGAATAAAGATTAGGTGAGAAATATTTTTGTTCAACTCCATTCAAGAATCAATCATGTTATTCTGCAGGGATGCTGGAGGAAATTACTATTTGACCTGCTGCAAAGGTACCTTTTTACCCTTGATGGCTTCCGAATAGCTCCTTGTACTTCAAGGAGCTCAAGCACATCATTGCACTGCCAACACATCCTAACCTCGCTAGCACATCGGTGCTTGGCCGTGTCACATTAATTTTTTAGAGGCCTACTATATGTATTATGTGTGCCTATGTATGTGGGTATATAGGTACACATGTGTGTGCATAGATAACATATAGTTTGTAGTGAAAATAACAGATCTTCAAACAGATCTGGAACTTAAATTTTTCATATAGAGGATCATTTCAAGTTATTTTTAACTTAAAATGATAAATGATAAATACTCAAAGTCAAGGCTTTATTTGCTGTTCTTTCTCCAGCTCCTTTAGGTGTAGGGTTAGGTTGTGTATTTGAGACCAAGATTTCTTGTTTCTTGAGAAAGGCTTGCATTGCTATATACTTTCCTCTTAGGACTGCCTTTGCTGCATCCCAAAGATTTTGAACAGTTGTGTTTTCATTTTGATTGGTTTCCATGAATTTTTTAAATTCTTCTTTAATTTCCTGGTTGACCCATTCATTCTTTAACAGGATGCTCTTTAGCTTCCATGTATTTGAGTTCTTTCCGACTTTCCTCTTGTGACTGAGTTCTAGTTTCGAAGCATTGTGGTCTGAAAATAGGCAGGGAATGATCCCAATCTTTTGGTACCAGTTGAGACCTGATTTATGACCTAGGATGTGATCGATTCTGGAGAATGTTCCATGGGCACTAGAGAAGAATGTGTATTCTGTTGCTTTGGGATGGAATGTTCTGAATATATCTGTGAAGTCCATCTGGTCCAGTGTGTCATTTAAAGCCTTTATTACCTTGTTGATCTTTTGCTTAGATGATCTGTCCATTGCAGTGAGGGGGGTGTTAAAGTCCCCTACTATTATTGTATTATTATTGATGTGTTTCTTTGATTTTGTTATTAATTGGCTTATATAATTGGCTGCTCCCATGTTAGGGGCATAGATATTTAGAATTGCTAGATCTTCTTGCTGGATAGACCCTTTAAGTAGGATATAGTGTCCTTCCGCATCTCTTATTATGGTCTTTGGTTTAAAATCTAATTTGTCTGATATAAGGATTGAAGAACATTTTACTTAATTGAGAAATATTTTACATTTTAATTCTATCAACATTATTTATTAAAATTAGTGTGGAAGTCCAAGCCTATGTGGTAAGACCTAAGCAAGATAAACATTGGGTGAAATGGATGGAGGGGATTGGGAGTATGGGTATTATGATGAGCACAGAGTGATGTGTGAAGTTGTTGGGTCACTATATTGCGCACTGGAGAGTAAAAAAACACCATATGTTGATTACACTCGAATTAAAAAATAAGTGAAAACATTTTTTAAAAAGATAACCATTGGAAAAAATCTACATATTATATTACTTTATGGCTTAATGAGCTAAAGAAACCAGCCAGTCGCCACTCAAATAATAGATTTAGTAAAGTTGTTTGAAATAAAAAGTAGTATCCAGAAATAGCCATTTAATAATAAAGAGATCCCATTCTAGAGCAAGAAACTTGTAAAATACTTAGGGGAATAAACCGGCAAGATGTTTATGACAAAGTAAAGCGAACTAGGAAATTTGGGAATTATACTTGGTAGAGACTAACACAAACTGGAGCTCAAAAAATGTTTGCCTAAGGAGTTGGAGCAGAAGGCTGACTGGGAAGAGGAGTTAAGTTGTAGCATTAGTTCAGTTCTGGTCAAAATCTGAAAAGAATTTTTTTTGACGGAAGTTATTCCAAAATTCATTTGTAGGGGTGCCTGGGTGGCTCAGTCGGTTAAGCGTCTGCCTTCGGCTCAGGTCATGATCCCAGGGTCCTGGGATTGAGCCCCACATTAGCGCTCCCTGCTCAGCCGGGAGTCTGCTTCTCCCTCTCGCTCTGTCCCTCCTCCCCTGCTCATGCTCTCTCTCTCTCCCTCTCTCAAATAAATAAATAAAATGCTAAAAAAATAAAATAAAATTCATTTGTAAAAATAAACATTCAGAAAGACAAATGAATGTTTTGAAAAGAAGCAGGAATGGGAGAAGTGGGTGGCTTTAAATGACATTTCATGTATTAAACCTGTTATAAAATATCAGTAAATAAACTATGAAGCTAGAGTAGGGTTTTTCAACCTCTACCCCACTGATGTTTTGGACCAGATAGTTCGGGGGCTGTTCTGTATTTGTAAGAGTGTTAGTGGCCTCCCTGGCATCTCCTCCTTAAATGCCAGTAGCACATTCTTGTTTAGCTATCATAACCAAAACTGTGTCTGGACACTAACAAATGGCCCCTGGGGGCAAAATCATCCCCGGTTGAGAACCACTGAGCTAAAGAACAAAAAAAATAGAATCATAAATTAATGAAACAGATTCAAAAGCTCAGACATTGTCCAATTACATATAAGAAGTTCACTTATGATAAGGTAGGCATCACTAGGCAATGAATAAAGAAAATCTTTACAAGTGGAATTGTGACCATCAATTTTTAAATTAGATTAGCATATTATCAGATTTCATACTACACATTAAAATTAACATGATGAGTAGAATTAAATATAAGAAATCCTATCATTAAAAGGAACTCGTGAAAAATAGGTTTAACTATGTGTCTGATCTTTGGAACCATGGTTGTTAAAGGAAACTAAAGATTCTATCATATACAAAACCAGAGTTCAGCGTTTTGACACAAATGGCACTTTTTTAGAAAAGGAAAATTAACCAGCAAGGAAAAATATTTAAACCTATTATGGCAGATTTGAGATTAATATATATACCAAGGATAACACAAAGGTGTAGATAATAGATGTTTTAGGCTTTGTGGGCAGGGCCAGCTTCGTGAGCATGTAACTTTCACTTGATTTAATGTTTGGTGTTGCCATCTTGAAATTCTTATTAATTATTGAACTCTACATTTGAAACTATTGATGTACTATATGTTGGCTAATTGAATTTAAATTTAAAAAAAAAAGAAATTCTTAGTAATTGTTTAACAAACGCTCCACATTTTCATTTTTTTACCGGCCTCTGCAAATTATGTAGCCAGTTCTATTTGTGAGCCGCACAATCTCTGTTGCATCTACTCCATTCTGCAGCTGGAGCATAAAAGCAACATAAACAATACATAAATAAATGAATGAATGTGGCTGTGTTTGAATACAACTTTATACAAACAGGCAGTGGGCGACATTTGGCCCATGAGCCTTAGTTTGCCCTTGTCTTACTATATAGAAGGTTTATATATATTGATTTAAAAAACCACAGATAAATAAATGTCCTACCTCAACAATTTTCAGAGAAATGCCTATTAACAGAAAACAACTGTTGAATTAATGCAAACTTAAAATAATGATGAACTTCCATACTGATGAAATCATGGTAAATATGGCCTCAAAAAGCACTCACAGGGGCATAACTCAGAAAATTGTTTGAAGAATATATTTGAAGAATTATCAAACAGCATGTCACCTTTGACCCAGTATCTTCTCTCCTAGAAATTTATCCCAAGAAATAGCTCAAAATTAGAAAACACTACATGCACAAACATGTTCACTAGAGATTTATTGCTAGATGAGAAACTGAAAACTACATAAATGTGCTACACTGGAAGTATGCTCAAGTCAACTATGATCTACCGACTTTATGAAAGAATATGCCATCAATAAAAGTAATCCCTTTCGTGGATATGATTTAATAACTAGAAAAGTGTTCTTAGTATTCTGCTAAGTGAAAAGAGCAGATAAAGTCCGTCAATGCTGTTTGCAGAAATGTAAAAACTATGCATGCAGAAAGGCAAATACTGGGAGGAACCAACGAGGAAGCAACTAGATCACAATCTTTGGAGTCCAGTTCTGGTGTCAGTCTACGCCTGAACAAGAGTCCTGGCCCTGACCTGTTGGCCTGACCATGGGCAAGTTGCTTAACACTCTCTAAGACTCAGTTTCCTTGAGGCACCTGGGTGGCTCAGTCGTCAAGCGTCTGCCTTCGGCTCAGGTCATGATCCTAGGGTCCTGGGATCGAGCCCCGCATCGGGCTCCCTGCTCCTCGGGAAGCCTGCTTCTCCCTCTCCCACTCCCCCGCTTGTGTTCCCTCTCTCACTGTGTCTCTCTCTGTCAAATAAATAAATAAAATCTTTAAAAAAAAAAAAGACTCCGTTTCCTTTTCTACAAAATTGATATAAATAACATTATACTGCTTATCTCGTAAGTACTTTTAAATGTTACCTATTATTATTATGAGCAAAGAATGGGAAGTTAAAAGAGTTTAGTTCATTTTTAGTTCAGTTGTTATTTGTGCAGTTCAAGAAACTTCTAACAGCCGTCTTTTAAAACGTAATGGTTAAGACTGCAGCAATCTCAGCAGGTAGCAAACGAACACTATTAAAGCAGGGATAATAAAAAGACACTTTTAAAGATTTCGCCAATAGAAAAGAGACAAGAATTGCTGAAATGCCTTAATGTAAGTTGCTAAGCAAAGCCGCAAAGACAATTAGAAGGAGCACAGGGAAGGGTAATGAGTAGCGATAATTGAAGACGCCAGCAGATACCCTTAAACACACCCATTCACGCACATCTGTGTGTCCTTCAGGGAAGTTGATGAGGTCAGCAGCAGAACAAAGAAAAGGGTGGTTATGAAACCGGTCAGGTAGTGAACACTCGCCTTCACCCAGCTTCTCCCCCGTGGGAAGAGGGGAGGAGAAGCCACATCATCAGCATTACTGCCAGGAAGCTCTGCTGTTCGAGCCTGGTCCTTGTCCTTGTCCTCGTCCTCACCTCTCACTGTGGGTCAGTGGGGCTCCTGGACATCACATAGCTGGATGGTGGAGGTTCCCAGGTCTGGGAGGTTGGGTTCACAACACTGAATTTATTTTAGCCATTTGGTGCCAAGAAGCTTTGCGAGAAAAGAAGCAGTGAATGCAGAAGGCTGGGCGTATTCTACAGCCTCATGGTGATGATCACCGCCACAGAGAGCCAGATCATGATTTGTAGGATCCTCCCACCTTGTTTCTCTGTGTTACACCTGGGATTATCTGATAGACTGAACGAGGCAGCGTTCTGTTGCCTGACCATGCCAGACCTTGCAAACACCCTCAGCATCTGCACACAGAATGGAGTAGAATGGAATGGAATAAAATAGGGTAGGGTAAAATAAATAGATGTAAGAAAAACAAAACACTAGAAATCTTAGAGGAGGTCAGTAGCTGGTAAATGACATTAAGACATCCCACTCCTCCTGACTCTAAAGTCCTCACATTTTAACTGTGCTTCACCTCCCAGTACTTACAGCTGCAGGGAGCACTCCAAGCCAGAGCTGGGCCAGGCCCCAGACCCCACCAGGACACATTTGTGCCCTTCCTGCAGCTGGGCCCCTTGCTGGGCACTCGGGTTTGCACTCTGCAGGGCTCCAGAATCTCTACAATTCCTCAGCTGGGCTCTTGCCTCTCTCTTACTCGGAAACGCACGTGTCTCAGGTTGAACACCCCCAGCCTTGGCCAAGGACAAGGAAGCCCTCTGATTTTCCTATTGGTGCCATCTTGCATGCTCGTTCATCTGTAATTTTGCTTCCTTCGTTTCCCCAGGTGTTTTGCAGAAATCATGTAGTTCCCGGCCCAATTTGAGCACTCCACTGACATCAATAGATGTGTCCTCTTGTCTGAGTTGCTTAGCCTCGGCACCAGTGACATTTTGGGCTAGATGATTTTTTGTTGTGAGGGTTATGCTGTGAATTGTAAGATACTTAGGAGCATCCCTGGCCTCTACCCACTAAAGGCCAGTAGCAGGTTCCCTCCAGTCGTGACAACCAAAGATGTTTCCAGACATGGCCAAATGTCCACTGGGGGGCAAATTCACTCCCAGTGTAGAACTTCTCTTCTAGATGGCACTTCTGAAGGACCTCCTACGCTTTTATGTTAAAAATGCCATTTAAATGGGTACAGTGATTTCAATGTATTGTTCATCACCTCAAATTTAAAAGGGAGTTATTATTTTTTTTTCTTTTTTTTTATTCTTATGTTAATCCCCTACATTACATCATTAGTTTTAGATGTAGTGTTCCATGATTCATTGTTTGTGCATAACACCCAGTGCTCCATGCAGAATGTGCCCTCCTCAATACCCACCACCAGGCTAACCCATCCTCCCACCCCCCTCCCCTCTAGAACCCTCAGTTTGTTTTTCAGAGTCCATCATCTCTCATGGTTCGTCTACCCCTCTGATTTCCCCCGCTTCATTCTTCCCCTCCTGCTACCATCTTCTTCTTCTTTTTTTTTTTTTCTTAACATATATTGCATTATTTTTTTCTGAGGTACAGATCTGAGATTCAACAGTCTTGCACAATTCACAGCGCTTACCAGAGCACATACCCTCCCCAGTGTCTATCACCCAGTCACCCCATCCCTCCCACCCCACCCCCCACTCCAGCAACCCTCAGTTTGTTTCCTGAGATTAAGAATTCCTCGTATCAGTGAGATCATGATACATGTCTTTCTCTGACTTATTTCGCTCAACATAATACTCTCCAGTTCCAGCCACGTCGTTGCAAATGGCAAGATCTCATTCCTAAAAGGGAGTTATTATTAAACTCACTTTTCAGGTGAGAAAATTGAGGTTCTGTTGGCCAAATGTTACACAGCTAATAAGCAGTAATATCTGGATTTGAACCTAGATTTCTCTGACTACAACTCATCTTTTTTCTACCACTTGACAAACTAGAGTATTATTTAACTACTGTGTTTTCAGGCTGCTAGGACAATAATACCATTGATTTGGTGTCTTAAGCAACAAAGTTATTTCTCACAATTCTGGGGTCTGGAAAGTTCAAGATGAAGGCACTGGCCACTTCAGTGTCTTGTTGGGGGACCACTTCTTGTTCGTCAATGGCCGGTGTGGGAGAAGGAGCAAGAGAGCTCCCTGGGACTCTTTTCTTCAGGCACTAATCCTATGCATCAGGCCTCCACCCTCATGACCTATTCACCTCCCAAAGCCCTCCCTTTCTAACACCGTTATACTGGGAATTAGGATTTCAACACATGAATTTGAGGAAGACAAAAAACTCTAGTTCATCACAATATCCATATTGCACATGGAACAATAAAGTAATGGTAAAGTAGCAAAGAAAAACATCAAAGAGTTACATCAGTTCAGCTGTCATCACATTATTAAAGTGTCAGTATCTTTTAGAACACAAATTTTATTACAATTCTATTTTCTAATTAAATGGAAAGTAATATATCTTTGAGAGTAATTAGATTCACAGGATTTCTTTTCCCCAAGTATATTAGGTCTCTCAAATGAAACTCTGCAAAACAGACTTCAAACTGATTGGTTCACATAACTAAATATACTGGCTTCAGGTACAGCTTGATCCAGAAGTTAAAAGACTTTCACCAAGGACTTTCTCTCCTCCATCTTTCAACTGCCTCTCTTAGCTAACTTCATCCCCAGATTAACACTATGAGCCAGCATTCACATTACACCATCAAAAAGAAAAGAGATTGTTTTTGTGTGGTAGTTCCACAGAAGAAAGAGTCAACTCCTTTCTCTCTTAAGCCCCAGAAAATATTTCATTTGGCTCTCCCTGCGTCATATGCCCATCCCCAGATGGGTTGGATGTGTGATTCACTTTAGCTGATCAAGGCACAACTCTGGACTATGAATGGGGCCAAAATTGAGGAGAAGGGGTTTCTCGAGGGAAGTTAGGAATATGATCTCAAAAGATGGGAGAATGGGTGCTAATGGGCTGGGGAGGGGTGTGGCAAATAACACGCTCCTTGACCAATTCTGAGAAACTACTTCCTACAGTTGGTAGTTTCCATTATTTAACACTCCCACCGTGACCACCTTGTTCTATCACAGAGCTTTTACCATACACCTGTTTGCTTTACCTGGCATCGTTGGAAACTCCTTGACAGGTGCCCAGGTACAGTCAGTAGACAAGTATGGTGAGCCAAGACCCACAGAGCAGGCCCTAACCTAGAATAGGGCCAGGTGAGGGGACAGCCCACTGCTTCTTGGCCAGGCCTCCCAGCTGGCCCCTGTCATTCCATGAGAACCTCTCTCGATCATGGAGAGTCTAATGCCAGACTGTCCTCACTGCAAATAGCATAGCACTTTATTCTTCAAGTGAAAAGGAAAGGGACTTCCTGTTTCTGAACACCTACTGTATACCACAGAAGTCTCATACACTCTGTCATGTCTTCCTACACCCACCCTGTGAGGTAAGTATTGTTATTGAACTTTAAAGATGAGGAAATGGAAGCTCAGAGAGGTGAAGTAGCTTGCCCAAAGTCCCGTCACCTATAAGAAGCAAAACATGGATTCAAACTAGCATGTGTTTCATTCCCAAACCTGTGCCCTGTGCTTTTTGTCTCCAAAAGTGAACCCCCTAGGAGAAGGTCAGTCCAGAAGATTTTTTATTGAAAAATCTATTTATCAAGAAATACCCTCAATACTATTTATAGAAAGTGAATATAAAACCTCTCTTTTTTTTCCCCACGAATGAATACATGGAAGAGGGAAATAGAGAAAATGGGAAAGATGAACCCCTTGCACAATGTGAAGATCCTTAGCCATCACCGCAGTACAGATAGCGCCTGGGAAATCACCAACACGTAAAGCCGGAGAATCCATAGCCAGGGTGAAGCAGTTCTTCAGCTGAGGTGCAGTGAGTGACTTCAGGCAGTGACACCAGATCCCCGGAGAAATCAGCAGCAGCCGGGGCAGCTCTGCAGTGATGTGGGGATCCAAGCAGCCCTTGAGAAAGAGGGCAAGCCAGCAGTATGTGTGACAGTCCCATTATAAAGCACTTCCACTCTGGCCCCAGGTTGCTCTGCCCTAAGGGAATTCCTGTTAGAGAAAGATGGTACACGAATACACATGAGCATCGGTTTTGCTAAAATTCAAACTCTGTGGTCTGGAATAGAACAAACAGGAAGAGTGTTTATCTTAAAAAGCCAACTTAGGCAAAAATTTGTGTTTGCTCTTCACCCGATAGGGTAGTGTGTGGATTTCTTTCAGCTCTGGCAAGAATATGGCTTTGAGCTATACCAAAATGCATCAAAACAGCCCCCCAACTCAGTCTCTATGTGCCTCATACCTGCCATCCTAAAGCCATGGAAACCTTTGAAGGGTGTGAGTTAAACATAGTCCTTTGCCTGTGATTCGTAATATACAGGTAGGATGGCACAAACGTTAAGTAGCCATTTCCCCAGTATATGTCTCCGATAGCTTGGGCTATCGTATATGATGTGGCTTGTTCTGCTGATAGCCCAGAGCAGGAGCCCTTGAATTGGGTTCTGCAGAGAGCTAGGCTTCTGACAGAGAGTCATTCGCTGGCAGCCAACAAGGACCTATAACACTAAGTTCTAAGTAAAGCACCAGGGCCTTAGGGCTTTGGTTGTCCATACCAACTAATGGGGCAGCGAAAGGAGGCTGTAGACTATTTTCTACCCGACCTGCAACCTGAGGGTATTAAGAAATGCACTGTAGACTCTGGTTAGGAAAATTATGCTGTAGTTTGGGGTAACTTAAGGTCCTCTGGGAAATAATGACATGACAATTTCAGTATAAAATGAAATGCCTAGGGCGCCTGGGTGGCTCAGTTGGTTAAGCGACTGCCTTCGGCTCAGGTCATGATCCCGGAGTCCCGGGATGGAGTCCCACATCGGGCTCCCTGCTCGGCAGGGAGTCTGCTTCTCCCTCTGACCCTCCTCCTTCTCATGCTCTCTGTCTCTCATTCTCTCTCTCTCAAATAAATAAATAAAATCTTAAAAAAAAAAAAATGAAATGCCTAGTTAGCTAAAGCCCATCGACTTAAAGAAAATGACATATGAATATGTATGTGAAACCTATACATACAATATCTAGTTATATATAACCAAACCTGTACTTCATCGTTGTAGAAAACAAATTATCAGTTTTTAGATTCTATTTTTTAAAATTTTCAGTAAGTTATGTTCAAGGCGAAACCCCTGTCCAAATTCCTCTCCTGTTTCCTATTAATGTGCTGGAATCCATGGTTGAGTCTGAGTATCTGGGCCTGCATCTCCCCCACCTTATAAAGATGGAATAACAAAGCCTCTCACCTCCCTAGAAGAGCTGGTGTGAGGAATGCCACTGTGCTTTAGCCTCTGACAGTTGACAGCGTAAGAAGCTGAATAAAATGCAAACAGTCTGCAAAAAGAAAGTCAGGTGGTGAATGTCTTTGCTGTTGTTGATGGTTACACCCCAACAATGGTGTAAAATGTTCTGCTAGGAAAACAATGAGGATTCCAGGACCATATCCAGAAAGATACAACCCACTGTTGAATTCTGAGCATTCCTTTTAGTCCATGATGGGGAATATAATTAAAAGCTCTCGTTTGGATGCCTGAATTGTTTTTTCCCTGCTCTCTGAACCCAAAGTTACTGGTGTTCAGGCCTCTGTCATTGAGTCTTTGAGGGAGGGCATCCTGGTGGCGGCTTTGCTTGGGGTGAGAGAACGCACTGTGGGCTCTTTCCAACGGTCTGTAGATGCTCCAGGGTGGGCTTTTGTAGACACTGTGGAGAAGACTGTTGGGTATGAAAGGCCGTGTTAGCATGTTGGGCCTGAATTTGTGCATGTTCAGGAATCTGTCATTTGAGGAATGAGTTTTACCAGCGATTCCTTCTTAAGTGAAAAGAATCATTAAGTCAGTACCTTTAGAGCACATGACATCTTTAATGTGTCTTACAGGCCGTTTGTGGAGAGATATATTGTCACTGCTCACACTGCAGCCTCTGGAAACTAGAAAGCACCACAGACAGAGCTAAGGAGGGCCCTGCCTCACCTTGCTGTGGAGGGCCCTTTCGTGCATTCTGGTCCCACACAGCTACACAAAAGCAGGAGCCAAAGCACTAACATACAAGGACTCACCCACACACTCCCAAGTTTCTAGAACTTCTCATCTAAATTGCAAAATGTGCCTGTGCCGCTGAACACGAAGAAGGAGCATGCGGTGCAGATAGCTGGGATTGAGCAATCAGAGAAGGGCCCACGGCAGTCAGTGGGAGTGGGAGGCTCTGACCCAACCATCTGTCACACCCCGTCTTACATGCTGCACTCGGCGGTGGAGGGTTCAGATCCCCTCACTTAGCATTATTCTCCCGTGGTCCCCTGTACCTGCCTTGCCAAACACTATGACTTAAAAGTGTTAAATATTAGAGCCGGTGGTTTGGTGATTATTAAGATGCTTTTGTAAAAATGATAGATCCACTCCTATTATACCAAACCAGAAACAAATAGTGGTGCTTGAAGGACCCTTAGAATCGACCCACTGATACACCATTTATTTTGCAGCTGGAGAAACTGAGGCCCAGAGAGATCAAGTCACTTGTCCAGGGTCACTCGGTAAGTTTAGTGAGAGAAAGAGGACCTGCCCCCTTGTCTCCTGACCCCTAGTTCAGTGCTCTTTCTCCAAGACCAAAGAGCCCATGGCTGCTTTTCATTTTTTATGACCTCTTTTCCTGAATTTACTCTCAGACCTGATGGCTCAACTGCTTGTACTCCGGGCCGGTATCATAGTAGATTTCTCTAAAGGTGAACTTCCTGGCAAAATGTCGCCTCTCTGGCAGAACAATATATTGAGATATTCATTTGTTCCTGTGTGTGGCTGTTTATTCACCCCTTCCCACACATCCCCTATTCCATTTCAATGCCAAGCAAGTGACCAGGAGCTCAGTGTGCTTTTTTAATCCCAGAGATATAGGTCAGGTACAACAGCAGAAGTTATTTAAATTTATTGACTTTTCTTGTCCTTGGTGAGAGTTTATACTCCTTAAAGTGATTATCATAGGAGACCTGGGGACAAGGGGAAAATGCAGGTGTCCCCGAAGACAAGGAAGGAGAGAGAAGGAGCCTTATTCCTCCAGACTAGAGAAGAGGAACAGAATGGGTGGGTCTTTCAATTAATGAGACCTCCGTCCCTGGGTGGCAGAACTTCTGTATGGTGGCAAGACCTCAAAGGGGACAACCACATGGGACACCAAAGAAGGCTGGTACTTGAGCCCTGGGGCTGTGAGCCCCAGCAAAGCTGCCTGTGCCCTGACTGTGGCTCAGGGCAGCCGAGCCACTGGAACAAGAGGGAGTACGTGAGCTGCATACCTAGGGCGTTAGGACTACCTGATATAGACCAATCCCCAGGGGCCTCTTTGATGTGCTGTTCAGATCCTATAGGGGAGTCCCAATAATTATAGCAAAATAAACTTCTTGTGGCCCAGTGTGATGGTGGCTCAAACTCAGCTAGAAACTGACTTTTAAAAAAGGCTTTTTAAAAATATATTAGTTCAGGGGCGCCTGGGTGGCTCAGTTGGTTAAGCAACTGCCTTTGGCTCAGGTCATGATCCTGGAGTCCCTGGATTGAGTCCCGCATCGGGCTCCCTGCTCAGCGAGGAGCCTGCTTCTCCCTCTGACCCTCCCCCCTCTCATGTACTCTCTCTCATTCTCGCTCTCTCAAATAAATAAATAAAATCTTAAAAAAAAAAAATACATTAGTTCATAGCAAGACTTTTACCCGCTAGGTTTGTCTTAAAATTTTTATCAAAATGTGGATATTACATTTGCCTCAACAACTGGAATCCTACCCACATTTTTTTCAGTGTATCAAAAGGCCCAACTTCAAAACTAATGATTTGTCCCTGAAAAGTTTTATAGTATGGTGGAGGTTTTGTCTGCTCTGTGAAGACTTTCCTGACCACATACCCTCCCCTGGGCTACTACTGTACCTTGTAAATGCATCTGTATTGCACTTGACCCTCTGAATTATAATTATTTGTGTACCGGACTGTCTCCCCTGCTAGACTGCGAGCTCATTAAATGTAAGGTCTGTGCCTTACTCTTCAGTGCATCCCCCCAGGAACCAGCACAAATGCAAGCATGTGGGAGACCGTCAGTAAATCTATATATTATGCTGTAGTCTGAGCTGTGGCTTTCCTGTAGCAGTTTCCCTCAAAAGAGTTTCAGAACAATATGTGGTCCAGCAGCTCAGGTTGCACATAATTTTATTTTGAGGTTAAAAAAAAAAAGACACACACACAAACCCTGTGCCTTCTTCATTTGACCTTATGAAAACAGGAGAGCCCAAAGTTCTTTAAACAGGGGAGGTTTATAGATTTTCAGTATCGTCACTGCTTTTGCTTTCAACTCCGGTCAATTCAGCAAACTCAAGGAGAACGCCTTGTGTTTTCAGGGCACTGTGCTTTATGCTGTGTCAAAGCATGCACACATACGTGCTCAGCCAAGAGTCCCCAGCCTATTGGGGAGTGTAGGCAAAACCATTACTGGAGAGAGTTAGTTGACTGGGGAGAAACAATAGGAAGTTAATAAGTTTGCAGGAGAGAAATAGAAAATACATGAGCTAGAAGAAGCAAATGAAAAATGCTTCCTGTATTATTTACCTAGGGATCGATAGAAAGTGTTTTGAGCTGCCCCCAAGGAGAGTCAGATGACCAAATTGACCGTTTCCATGACCTGCCTTGTTAGAATCAGCCAGTTCTTAATTCAGAATGAAAAATGATTAGGTCTGTTTCCAGAGTTTTGTCTTTGTTATTGGATCAGAAGTTTGATACTGGATCAAAGCCACAATCATACACTAGTTCTTAAGCATAATTTTATATTGAAATGAAAGTAAAGTGTACTTGCAATTATTCAGTCAAAAAAGTGCAGTGTAAGATTTAAATGTTACCTCTATTTATTATTTTCTAGGTACTATAAATGCCTTGCCATCCACTTGGGGGGCACCGATTAGTTCTTCCCTGAGAATAAGCAGAACTTTAGAAGTTAAAACTCCTTTTTTTTTTCATTCTTAAAAGCAATGCATATAAAATGCAGAAAAGAAGAAAAAAAATCATCCATTGTTCATTCAAAGAAATCCACTGCTAATAATTTGATGTATGTCTTTCCAATATTTTCTATGCATGTTTTATTTGATAGTTTGGGATCATACTCTATTTCATATATGGCTTCTCCTATTTATCCTTATAATAAAAAAAGAGTATTTAAAAATACTTTTTAAAAATAGATGCCTAACTCTAAAATGCTGTGCATTTGAAAGTTTTTATCTCTCAGTCTCTGCAATTAGATCTTAACAAAATCTTTAACAGGAAGTAAAATTCATCAAAACTGGCCATAAATTTAGAGAACCCATTGGAGGGTCACAGCCAGCAAAGTCAGCAGATTCTGAAACCTCTCCAATTTCTGTGCCTTGCCAAGTGACTGAAGTGGCAAGGCAATTTGACTATTGCCTTCTGACTTTAATTAATGTTTAATACTCGGTGGCAAAAGCACACTTCCTCTTGTAAGTTCTCATTAAGTTCCTTTTGAATCAGTTAACACCCTGTTTATAAAGATGTGGATATTTTCTCTAATTACTGTAATTTTGGCTACTGTTGTAAAAATCAGTGCTCCGTGTCACACTGTCAGAGATCATTACAGATGCGTACATACTTCTCCCCTCCCTCCCCTGGAAACGATCCAGCCATCTCTGGAAATTGAATGCATTAAAAGGTTTAATAAAGGAAAGGGAAATACAGACATATCATGTCTCATTTCAAGCCATTCCAGAACAAAACTGGGATGTATTCATCAGGGTGATGAAATATGGTCTGTTCAAGCATTCAGGATATGGATGCAGAGTCCTGTTACTTAATATATTTCATTATTGTAAAATTCAATTCATTCTGCAGAACAAGAATGAATTGAGGTGATTTATGTGCTCAGAAGCACATTTCGCACTCCTGGTATTTCCTTTCATGTGAGAGGTATCAGGGAAGGTATTAAACCCTGGCCTTTCTCTATCCCTTCAGTTGCCCCTCCCCCGGGGTGGAATGACTGTCATCACTGGCAAGTTTGGGAGAACTGGGCATGCGGGCCTCAGCTTCTTCCTCCCCTCTTCCCTGTGGGAGTCAGACACCACAGGAAGCGTGTGTTCTAGTCCGTTCCTTCTATGTGGGGAAGGACTGTGGTTTTCTAGCACTGTTTATGACTGAGTAGGTAAGTCCACTTAATTCTGTGGTTCAGTATTAGGAGATCTGTCTAAGCCACATCCTCTAACCCAGTCTTTAGAAGTAATGAGGCCCCATCTTGATTTCCCTTCTCACTCTCTTGATTCAAAACACTTGGTAGGTGAAACGGGTGTTATTTACCAGCTCCGTTAAAAGGCCGGTAATTCAAAAACAAGGCAAAAACACTCCTTTTTAAGCGTGTTTTTCAAGGAGTTTTTTGTTGTTGTTCTAATTAGCCACTCTCTATTCTCAATTTTCCCTGTAAATTCCGCTATAGTCTCAGCCTTTTAGCATTTACCTAATTCTGGATCTATTTAATAAAAAGGAGGGATGGGGGAAGAGACCTAGCAGTTGATGGCCAGAATTTTCCTTGGCAGGAGGCTGTTATTCTTCATGCATTGATATTTTCTTCTGTTGTATTAGGAATTATTTTCCCACATTTTACTGAGACTGGGTGAAACGAGGCGACTTGCTGACGTTCGCAGGCGCAGGCGGGTAGCCGCAGAGCAGGGAATTGAACTTTCTAGATCCCAGGCCAGAGCTTTTTCTTCAGGAAAGCTTTCACTATGTCCCTCCCCACAATCGCTACCCTGACATTCTATCCTTTCACTGTGAAGGCCATTAGAACAGGAGGAGGGAATAGGGGAACAGAAAATGGCGCTCTATAAAGAACATTTGTTGGAAGAGGCAGTGGTTTGCTTGGGAGCCATCTATAACCTAAGTCTCCTGCTATCAACTGAGACTTTTTTTAGTTTTTTTTCCTGCCCCCAAACAGGATTCCACATTGTTGTTTGTTTGCATTTTTTTTTAAGATTGTATTTATTTATTTGAGAGATTGAGAGCAAGAGAGAGCACAAGCGGGGAGGAGGGGCATAGGGAGAGGGAGCAGATTCCCCACTGAGCAGGGAGCCCGATGTGGGGCTCGATCCCAAGACCCTGGGATCATGACCCCAGCTGGAGGCAGACGCTCAACTGACTGAGCCCCCCCCAGGGGCCCCTGTTTGTTTGTCTTCTTGTTTTTTGTTTTAAGCCACTAAGTTTGTGGTAATTTATTTCAACAGCACTAAGAAACTAATGCACTTGCCTAAGAAGCTTTTTTTAGTATAGTTGAATTAGTTTCAGGCATACAACAGTGATTCGACAAGTTTATACATTATGTGGCTCACATGAGTATAGCTGCTGTCTGTCCTGATACATCATTATTACAGTATCATTGACTATCTTCCCTGTGCTGTGCCTTTTATTCCTGTGACTTATTCATTCCATAACTGGAAGCCTATACCTCCCACTCCACTTCACCTATTTTGCCCAATACTCCACCCACCCTCCCCTCTTCCACCTTGTTTTTAAGATGTCTCATTTGATTATGTTTTTGACTGTTTGGGTCTAACCAAAATTCTATGCTACTGCAAAACAATTTTGTTGACTTTTCTTCCAAATCCATTCAACTGGTTTGAAAATGTCAGTACAAAAGTGAAATTTTTTTGAGTTATTACTCAGAATTCTCACCTCTGAGAAGGTTAAGATTTATTTATGTCACCACAGTAATTAAGCTCATGTTGTACAGAAACATCTAAGTGTATCCTATTTTTATAAGTGAACTCCGCTTGCTGTTGATTCAAATGTTGTGTATAGAGTAGTGCTGTTTTCCCTCCTATTATTGTAGGCAGCATCAGGGAGAAGAACCATCAGGGTTTACTAAGTTGAGAAAAATATCGCCCAACTAGAAACTCATGTTTCAGGAGTTGAGTAATGGCTCCAGGGGTCAAGGCAAGCTTTATAGAGGGGTACCTAACCCGTGTTTGCCACTTACCTGAGAGGGACTTCATCAATGTGTGTTAAGTGAATGAAGTTAATCATCTGGATGAGCCTTAAGGGTGGGTGGGAATCAGGCAGGCTTCTCATGCATCAAATAGACTTGAATCAAATCAGAGAAACCTCTGAGTACGTGTGTGTTTGTGTGTTTTGATATATCCTTCCTTGTATTCCTTAAGGTCTCAAATTGTAAGTCCCAGAATTCTAACTTGTAACGTAGATAGATTTCTAACTATGTTTGAGGATAAAGGGTAAAAAAGCTGGGATATCAATTTTCTATAAAATGTAATCATTTGGGGCACCTGGGTGGCTCAGTTGGTTAAGCGTCTGCCTTCAGCTCAGGTCATGATGCTGGGGTCCTGGGATAGAGCCCCATCTTGGTGCTTCTCCATCTGCCCCTCGCCCTGGTTGTGCTCTCTCAAATAGATAAAACCTTAAAAAAAAAAATCATAAGTAATTATATCCACCACCTAGCATTTCTGTCATGGTCGATGTGGAAATTTTGCATTTATTTTTATTGGTATCTAATCGTCTTTCTCTCCATGATGAATTGCGGGGCTTGTGTGTGTTCCAGAGTGAGGATATGCCTTCCAAATCCACATCTTCTCCCTTTCTTCCCCAGTTCCTTTCATGATTGTGTGCCTTTGCCCATACCAGTAGAAGGGAAGAGAGAAAAACAGACCAGTGTTTGTTGCATTAGAGAAGTTTCTAACACAGAACTGTTTGATTACACTCTCATTACAGCGACCTGGGAGCTGAAGCATTAGGGAGGCTGGGGCAGCATGATACAAATTCAGCTCTCTTCTGATTTGCCACGATGGGGAAATGCTGACTCTGCAGCTGCTGAGATATTTTTTTCTCTCTCAAATTTTTATTTCAGGCCTCCAGCATTTTTCATTTAGCTTGGAAAAACCAAATACGTACATGCTGTACTTTTATTTTCTTAAGTTTCATTTAGAACGGATGACATTTCTCTGGATTTTTCTAAGAAAAGTAGTTTCCTATCTGCTTTGATTTGTTGATCGTTTTAAAGTGCTCCGAATTACCAAGTGCACTTAGTCCGAGTCAAGTTCTCCTGCTCATAGAACACTAATGCCCCCTACTGATATATTTCCCAAAACCTTTCTTTAGAAAAATGAGAGCCTAACCGCCTCTTTTACAACAGGCACAGTATTCCCCAGCCTTGTCTGAAAAGGGCATGTGTTTCTAGGGTCATCCCAGTCTGCTTTATTAGCCTCTCATTAGGGTAATTTCCTCTATTAGTCTTTACTAAAGCAGCTAGAAGTTATTTCATGCTTGGCTGGCTTTATTAGAAAAACAATTTTAAAGGTATCAGCGGAGCTTTATACCTGACAAAATGAGAACCAGAACTAACGTTTGATTATGGTAATGTAATTCCTGTTACATTATATTTGTATTTAATGGGAAGAGTCCCTCAGAATGCCTTTATATTTGTCTTTCTGTTTCTTCAGTATTTATAGAATTTCTGACATAAACAGACTTTAAAAGCTTAATGCTCCAGACTACTTGAATCCCATCTGATGTCATCTCCATCAAGTAATTGCTTGGTTTCTCCCAGCAATAGAGAGCACATCACCTATCAGAGCAACCCACTGCAACTTTGACCAGCTCTGACAAAAAGTTCATGCAAAATTTTTTCTGTTCTTCCGAATATTAGGCCAAGTTCTATCCTTTGGCTGCTGTAACAACTTTTGCTCGAACAAATCTAATTCCTATTCTTCAAATATTTGGACAGAAAGATCATGCTCTTCTCCTGGCATTCTTCTCTTCCCCCAGGAAGAGTAACATTAGCTTTCAGAGAAGAGGCAAAATTCTGTAAATGTGAGACCAAGGGTACAAGGGCTTAGGACCGAATGCCAATAGGATATAAAATTCCTATTTTCAAATGATGTACTGTTAGTTTCTCTGTCTCTCTTTCTCTCTCTCTCTCTCACACACACACACACTTTTCATGGTTACCATACATACACTTTTAAAATGGCCATCTTTGAACTTAGTAAAAGAACAGGAACCAGGTTCAGTTTCTGTAATATGATTTGAATGTTGCCAAGAAGATCCAACCTCAGGGTTCCTTCATAAATGCCTGTTAGACCTTCCTGTTCAGCTCACATAGTCTTAAGCAAACAGTGTCAGATGAGGATTTCTGACGTGGTTGAGAAATGAATGAACCTGGACTGAGGTTTTTTAATCAGCAAATGTCTCACAAGGCCGACTGGATCTTTTTGAAATGCTTATCATTCCATTGAGTTCTGCCACTTCTCTTCAGGCAGATGCAAAAATCCAGACTCCCGCTGCTCTCTGTGTAACCTACTCCTCCCCTCCTTTTATTTGCAGTCTTAATTTTGCTGTCTAGGTAGCCAGTCACCAAGGCCATTGCCATTTTTACTTAAACAATAGTAAGGCAAACAATGACCTAAATCCAAGAACCAGCAGCCACATTAGTATTGTTGGGCTTGTTCCCACTAAGTCTTAAGAGTTGCTCTTTGCTATTGTAATTTTCTTAAGATAGTGAAGGATGGTTTTACATGCTGTATTCTCTAGGAAGCAGACCTAGATCAGGAGAGCAAAAGGTTCATTGGGGAGTCACATCTGTGAAAAGAGCCCAGGGCAGTATTGGGCAGGTGAAGATCAGTCAGTGATACAGACCAGAGATCTCTGCCAGCCACTGAGGAGCTCTAGCGCAAAGTTTGTTCATTTAAGGAGTCCCCAGTTGGACAAAAGTGGCTAGGTGTTTGTACCACACCTTGTTTAGCCGTTGACTGGGGACACTCCAAGAAGAACTTGGCATGGCCCTGGCTAGCACTGCCTTGCTTAGTCATTGGCTGGGGCCTGCCTGAAAAGAGCAAGACCACACACAGCTCAGAATGTGACGCAGACCTGAAGGAGCTCACAGCTGGAGGCTGCCAGCCCCCTACATTCCTTGCAGCTGGGCAGCAAGTCCTTTCTTGAAGGGAGAGATCTGGGTTAACACATCTCTGGTTGTGTCACAATGGTTTATTGTTACCGAATCCCTCGTCAGTCAATCCACATTTGTAGTTGCTGTTTTGGGTGTCCATTGCCGTGTAACCGGCCGTGCCATTTTAATCATTTGAAATTCCAAATTTACTGGCTAAGAGCAATTTTATTTTGTACTCCAATTGGTGGATCAGGAATTAGAAAAGGGTCTGGCTGTCTGGTCCTGCCTTAGGTTTCTTTGTGGCTCTGGTTTGATGTTGGCGGATGCTGCATTTATCTGAGGGCTGTGTTGGGTGTTCAGAGTGGCTCACTAATTGATGGCAGTTGAAGCGGGCTGTCCACCAGGAGTTCCCACTGGTGCTAATAGAGCACCTACGTGCTTTGGGCTTCTCACAGCATGGTGACTGAATTTACAGCGGGAGCACCCCAAGATTAAACCTTCTCAGAGACCAAAGTGGAGCTTCGAGGTTTCCTCTGACCTAGTTTTAGAAGTTTTGCAGTGTCCCTTTCATCCCATGCCATTTGGTCACACAAACCACCTTCAAAGGAGAATTAGACTCCACCTCTCAATGAGAGAAGCAGCAAATAATGTCATCGTGTTTAATCTGCCTTAGCTGTGCTTTATTAGAAAAAGTGGAGGCTTGCGCTTGGGCCCTTACTGTTAAACTACGTACTGCTAATTTTCTTTTCAATCCATGATCCCTTACACAAATAGTTCCCATTTGTTCAATCATTGTTCCTTCGACATGATGTCAGATTCCTTATGGCTCTTCTTTAATGTGTTTTAGTTTATATCTGCCTCAAATTAAGAGCAGCATCAGAGCAGAATATTCCAAATGTCGACTGATCAGCCCAGAGAAAAGCAGAACTCTCCCTGTCTGTAAGTTCTAGAACTCTTAATAGAGCCGGGGGAAAACAAACTTTTATGGAAGTGACACTGCAGTATTCATGCACATTGAGCTAATTTATTAAATAAACATGAGTTAAGTGTTCACTGAGTACCAGGAACTATGCTAAGTGCTGGGGCTATAGAAATTTAGTCACTTCCTTGTGGAGCTCACGGTTTAGTGGTGAAGATTTTCATGCAAAACAAGTAATTACTGCTCTGTGTTATGCACTGTAATAGGAAAATGAGGCTTTATGTGAGTAGAGAAGAGGAAGTTTCAAATGCTGCTAGGAGAGAAAACAATGCCTTAAGGAAATTCATCAGGCAAAGAAATGGAAGAAAGAACAATTGAAGCAAAAGGTAAAACATATGAATAGACACAAAGATATAAAAAAAATCAAGACAAATGTAGGTAACCTTACTTTTAGTAGAAATGTATGATTTGTCCATTAGATACTTCTAGGGAAGAGCTCTGAGATGAGATTAGAAAGCTACGGAAGACTCAGCCTCCACTAATCAGGATCTTGGATGGCATGCTAAAGAGTTAGGATTTTGATCCCCTTGAGAAAGGAAATCAACAGACTTGTGTTTTTTAAAAAAAGTGCTTCTGTGGAGGTATGACTTGGAGTCTGCCTTAATGTGAAATAGAAAGTAGCAGGAAGAGGGGCACCTGGGTGGCTCAGGCAGTTAAGCATCCGACTCTTGATTTCAGCTCAGGTCATGATCTCGGGGTCGTGGGATCCAGCCCTTCTCTGGGCTCTGCACACAGAGCCTACTTGGGATTCTCTCTCTCCCTCTCCCCCTGCCCCTCCCGCTCTGCAACGCTCACTCTCTCAAACAAACAAATAAATAAATAAAATCTTTAAAAAAGAAAGCAGGAAGAATCAGGGACAAGTCTTCATTTCATGGCTTAAATAACTATATGGCAGGAGGGGCACAATTTTCAGAGAAGAAAATACCATAAGAGGAGGTTTCCAGAGAGGAGGGTGGGTGATGATTAAGATTGAAAATCTTGAGTAGGAGATGCCTAAGAAGCATCTAGAGGGAGCTGTTGAGTATGGATTTAGAAATAAGGGTCTGTAGTTCGATAGAGAGGTCTCGGCTAGAAATACATAGCTGTGAATAATCAAAGTATAGGTGGTGATTGAAGCCATTGGAGAAGTTTAGTAGAAAGTAAAGTCTAGAGCTCAAGAAAGAGGTTCATATAAGAAATAAAGATTTCAACGTAAAAGAGGTGGTTGAAACCCTGGGAGGACGTGAGGTCCCCACCCAGCACAGACGGTGAAAAGAAAGCACGTAGCTAATGGTAGAATGGGATGTGTGCGTGAGGAGAGTTGAGACACGATGGAATTCTGAGACAGAAGAGAAAAAGTCAAGAATAAAAATGTGACAAGGAGTATCAAATGCTGCTGAGTGAGGCATCACATAAGCTGAGGATTGAAAAATATTTAATACATTTTTCAATTAGGAGGTCACTGATGACTTAATGAGAGTGGAGGGAACAAATGAATTTAACCCATGAGTAGCTTTGCAGTGCAGGAAAGTGAAAGAGTGGGCTCAAGGCAGTAATAAAATCCAGGGAGAGTTTTAATTTGTGTTTTGTGCTTTATTTTATTCTAAATGTTTAAGATGTGCTCAGAAACAGTGAAGATAGAGAGGTTCAAGATTCAGAAAGAGGAAAAATAATGGAGAGTACCATTTCCAAGAAAGACAAATTAGTTAACATCTGAGAGAGATCAGGCTTCTCCCCCAAGTCTTGTTCCTTTACATTTATGCCCCTCTCATCACCACCAGCCAATATTTGAGCAATAGCATATTTAGACCCAGGTGTTAGGGCTTCTATTATCTCTATGAAGTGTCTTTAAGTTGCGTTCAGTCTTTCTTTCCAGACTGTTGAGAACTTTCTGGATTCTGATTATGCTATCCCTTCACAGTTCACATCAGTCAGAGATTTGATAAAGCTGACTTCTAACTCATTGACATGAGACTGGGAAATGCACACACTTGGATTTCTCTATTACTACTGATTCATTAATAAAATCACATTAAGTTCATCCAATATTCAGTATACCTGTCACCTAGTCTACATGTCTATCTTATCTACCAGGTTCTCTAAGTCACCTTTTGCCAGATTCCTGGATGCAATCTAAATAGACCACAAATAACCCATTTCCCTGCTCTGCCATTTAAAAAATGAAACATAAGATGACTTGATTCATGCTGAACCCATCCTGGCTCAGAGATCGATGCTTCCTCTTCTAAGAGCAAGGAAAATTGCCCTGCCCGTGACATCCATTCTGCAATCATGCCTAGAATAAATGTAAAATTCAGTTGTCATCATCAGTAATGCTTTTAATTCTGTATACTTCCCTTTTTGAAACTGGGAAATATGTTTGCCCATCTCCAACCTTCCTCCTTCTCTTCTCAGTAGTTTCTTAAAACTCTCATTTGCAAGTTTTCGGTTTCCTAGATGTGGTTTCTCTTATAAAGCATATTTAAACTCATTTAAAGCAACTCTTCTTTCTTCTATTACTCTTTACATTTGGGACAAATGCTATTCTAACTTTGTAAGATCTTTTCTCTACACAGGGAAGATAGACATCCAATAAATACTGAAGAATTCTGCTTTCTCCATATCTTCTATCAACATCATATTAGCATTCTAACTTGTTGCATCAAATATAATTGTAGCACTTTTGTTAGCCATCGTTTACTTTGGATTTTAGACGTGTGAACATACTATAAAAGAGATGCACTGTCTTATGTTGATCTCCACTCTCTTCCCTTTCATCCTTTATATATCCAGTTGCCAAATTTGGTCTCAACAAAGAGCTCTCCATAACAACCCAAAGAGTTTCTTTCAAGTTGTTTCTCCTCCTCTTCCGAATAATTAGAACTTCATTTTTGAGAATTTTAGCCATTCAGACTGATTTCTTTTTTAGGTTCTCATGCACTAGACCCATGTCTGCTCAATCTCAGGATCTTTTAAATTCTGCTTTCATTAAATGAGTTCTGGAGTTAAAGCCCAGCCAAACTCAATCTTTCCTTTCTTAGATATACTCCAACAAGAGAGAGAAAAACACAGGGAAGAAGTGACACAAAGGCAATTCCAACACTCTTCTTACAGGCTTCTAGATAACCTAACTAGGTACTTAACATCAACTCATCCTTCACCTATAATGTCTGAGAAGAGGATTTTTATAGCCACCATCAGAAAAGAAAGAGAAACTAAAGAGATATTTATGAGGAAAAGTGTTTTCAGTTTCTAATGGGGTTTAGATTTACTACATGGCAATTTACAGAGCATTGTTATATGGTTGTCTGGAGGCACTTGAGAGAATATGGGCTGTAGGTGCAGTGGTCTGTGTATTGGCACCCCTCTGGCTGGTGTCTGGATCTTGCGGTTCTACTCTTTCATCCATTTACTGAACAAACACGCATGAAGCACCAACCACGCACCAGGCTTTTAGTCTGGTGCACTGGTTTTTCATGATCTCCCAGGTAGAACAATGTGTTTTCCAGACCCAGAGTACTCATTGGAACATTTTTAGGAATTACAGTGGCATGATTATTGCTATTCTATCTCTCATACCTCTCAGCCTTTTAACATGTTGGGTGAATATAACCTCCTCTTAAACATATCTAGCTAAAAATATTTTTCCTGATTCCCAGGGAATAGAGTTCTTACCCTCCTTCATATAAAACAAAGGAGACTGTGCCTAGAAAGGAGGTGAACTCAGCCTGGATTAGCTCATAGAGCAATACTAACAGTTTTCAGTATCTATTGTAGAGATAGTAAGAGAGTACTGATGTGAGGTAAGGTGTCAGTTGATGGGGCTTGGACCAGCACCCTGACTGCATACTCTAGTTATGACACTTGTAACATTAAAGATGACATGTAAATGTGAAGACACCATTGGAATGATCTTTCCCATACTGGATTCCCTGCCCTCTGGTGGCCTTTGCCAGAGGTCAAAAGGCAGAAGCAACAGTCAAGAATGAAAAGGTACCCTGGGATGAACGATTATTAACTACGTAGAATATAACTTACTCCCTGAACCTTTTCAGCTCAGTATGCCTGGCTTAAATCAAATGCTCTAAATGTGTCTTCTAAAGTAATTTCACATTTCATTGAATAAATTTCCATTGAGAAGGCATGCTCAGTCATAAGAATCCTAGTATAATGGCAGAGTATTTAGAGTGCTAAATGATACAGATTATGCATTATGCCATGTTCAGAAAGTTTCAAAATGGAACAATTGTTTTCAAAGAAACAAAAATCAATCCAAAAGGATAAAAGTGAGAAAAGAAGGCTTAGATTACTTTGCAGAACCTCCAGTCAAGCATGGATATCCAGAGAGTGACAGTTTTTCATAAGAATCAGGAGATTATGGGCTCTGAGAGCCTTTTTGCTATCATGTGATTAGAATAATTGTTCCTCTAATTCAAGTCTCTAAGCAGCTTAATGCCTGTTCTTATCTTTGTTCAATTTAGATGGAACATTAGAACAAAAATGCTGTATCTGTTCAGTGTCTGCTTCTCTAAATGAAACCGTTCAAATAACTCCAACCCTGATCTCATGTGGTTGACCACATAGTTGGACATTTCTTCCAAAGACAAGGTGAAGAAAGCCTCTCCCACCCCAAGACTCAAAATGAGAGGTGGTCTTAGGATGGTAGGGAAGTGGGGGGATAATAAGATCTTCCTAATGAAATGCACTTGGGGACAACTTAACCTAAGATTGGGAGAAGGAATGTTTGCTCCACTCAATGCTCTGAATTTAATAGAATCACCATGATTGTGTCATTTCCATGCCAAATTCCATGATAGAGTAACACTGTCAGCTGACAATATCAGAGCCTTACCTGAAGCAATAGGTAGCCATCTTTACTGAAGCTACTGCCTTCCTCCAAGATCAAAATAAACCATTGATGAGCAAATGTCTGCCAATTCCCCTTGCTAGATTGCTTCTCATGTTCCCCTCCTCTAAAGAGCATACTTTGGAACCAGAGTTCTCTTGTCTTAGGAACGTGGAATATTTTACGAGAACACAGGATTCGTTCAAGCGTGTCCTGAAAATCTGCTGGTATCTGATTTCAGGACCCACTTCATATACCTGAAAAGGTGGTATTCCTTATGTCATCAGGGGTAGCCTAACTCTAATCAATTGATAATACCTGTCTGGAGTACCATGTGGAAAACTATTGGAGACCCAACTGGGTTCAACAGTAGAATCCCAAGAATTACTGGTGCTGTCTGTTATAATTGTGGAACATGGCACATTTGGCATGTGTTTGTCATTTCTAGTTCTGTTCTACTGTTTTTCCTAATTTCTTTAAAAACACAACGGAAAGGGCGCCTGGGTGTCTCAGTTGGTTAAGCGACTGCCTTCGGCTCAGGTCATGATCCTGGAGTCCCTGGATCGAGTCCCGCATCGGGCTCCCTGCTCGGCAGGGGGCCTGCTTCTGCCTCTGACCCTCCCCCCTCTCATGTGCTCTCTCTCTCTCATTCTCTCTGTCTCAAATAAATAAATTAAAAAAAAAATCTTTAAAAAAAAATTTAAATAAAAAAAATAAAAATAAAAACACAATGGAAAAAGAAGCCTGGTTGGGTGTGAGGGATGGGTTTAGGTTTTTCCACACGTTGAACAATGAAGGTGTTGGTCCTATATTTGTCTCATTCTCTGATAATTTGTTTATATGTTAAAAAATAGTATAGGAGTTTCTGAGCCACAAATATCCAACATAGGAGTACTTGGAGAAGTGGACAGCTAGCCCTTTCTGCTCTGGAGAGAATAGGAGATATACCTTCCAGAATTACAAAAAACAAGAAAAGGTTTTGAAACTGCCAGGTCTCTCTTATCACCTGCTAGATAACAGGCATAGATGCATTTGAGGACTTAATGTTTCCTAGAGATGATTGCTTTTCTTTCTCTGCGTCCTTTTCTATGCATAGAATAATAGTAGATGTTCAACACATATTTATTGTAATAAAGGTGGAATCCATGCTGCCTAGGAATACCTAGTGCTGAACTGTCACAACTTAGGAAACATATTTCACCATAAAAACAATTTTTTAAAAGGTCACATTCCTACAGTAGCACCAAAGGATTGCTATTTTGTTAATTCACAACACAATGTCTCCTCCTCCCTCCTCAATACAGGCCCACTAATCTGCTGTCCAGAACCTTGGAGCTAATTCTGTCATGCCCTTTGTCCTTGTCTGTATTAACACAATTCAGAAACAAGGATTCCCGGTCATCTCTCTCATGCCCCACACAGCTCCACACAACGCTAATTGATCCAATCTCCCACCCACCTCAACCCCTAAGCTGCAGCCCTATGAACTGTATAACTCGTAAGTGTCACCAGTAAAGTCCCTTATCTTCTTAGCTTCATCTGAACAGTGCCTTCCTCTTCTTACTATGAACGTGACTTTTTTAATTATAATGCTTCCCTAGAGCCCTCCTGGTGGCCTTGCTTTATCTCCCACACCCCTTGTGCCATTGGACTTGAAGACAGGCTAGGTGTTGTCTTTGCTCCTTGTTGCCTCTTCTAGACTGGTGCCCTATCCCCTCAGAAACCACTGGTTTCTCTGTCAAGGGTCTGTGCGCCCATCCAAGACAGATTACTACCAAGGTCACTCTCTTTAATGACAGGCTTGATGGTGCCATTTCCTGCTCAAAACCCTTGGTATTTCCTTTTGAGTCTATGATAAAAATGCTAACTTCCTCTGCTTGCCATGCAGCGCTTTCCTCTTTTGAGTTTGTACCTGCTTCTTTTATTCTCAGATACGGCCCTTGATACACCCAACCTGCTAACCCAGAAGGTGAAGCTGGTCCCTGGACACACCTGTATTAATCAGAACTCCTTGATTACAAATGACAAAAATGAGACTGGCTGAGCAAAGAAGGGAACATACTGGCTTGAGTAACTATAAAGATCTCTGTGTACCAACATAGAAAGGTGGTCAAAACATGTTAAGAGAAATACAGGTTGTAGAACAGCATGTATAGTGTGATTCTACTTCATCTATTTTTTAATCTATTTATGAGTGTGTATGTTTATATCCCTGGAGAGAAAGAAAACATCTAGAAGAATAAATATACCTCATATGTTAATAATGATTAATCTCTAGTGAGTAAAACTAGATATACTTTTCAATTTATACCCTTATGTATTAGAGTGTTTTATAATTTTTTTAAAGGTTCAATTTTATGCTTGGTTAATGGTACCACCCTGCTAATGCATAGCCATCATGCACCATCCAATATGTAGCCACTGGCCATGGGTGGGTATTTAAATTTAAATAAATTAAAATGATATAAAATTTTTAAATTCCATTCTTCAGTTGCAGTAGCCATATCTCAAGGGTTTGATAGCCACATATCACTAAGTGGCTAACATATTGAGAGTACAGATATAGAACATTTCCATCAATGCAAAACATTTCTCCACGATGGGAAGCATCTGGTAAGCTAGATGAACCTAGATTGCTCACCTGATTGCTTTCACTAGGATAAGTGGCTTCACTGAGGTGCAGCCAGAGTGAAGCAGGTGCAGGCCTGAACACCTGTGTGTGATCTGACAGCTGCCAGGAGTTTGAGTGAAGGTTCAAGTCTGTGTTCATTTATGCAAGATCTTGTAATGTCTTCGGGAGAGTCACTCTCTTAGAGGCAATTTATTCAGTAATTTTAAGGGAGACAAGGAAAATCCCTACCCAGTAGTTTTTAAAGGAAAATGAAAACCTCTAAATCTTTTGCCATGTTGAGATTTACCTGTTTTAATTAGAAAGAAAAACAAACTAGTTGATTTAAAAGAGTGTGTTTCCTTTTCTTCTCATTTGCCTAATTCCCAAGTAACTTAGCAATGCATATGGAGAAAGAAGAATCATGTTCCTTTCTGGTAGGGAAATTAAAATGGTATCTTAAGTACTTTGGTTTAAAATTATTTGAAAGCTAACATAGGAAGCTCTACTTTCCTTAGTGTTTTTTTTTCCAGGTGGAATCTTTAATATTTGTTCTACATGCTATGCAGAAAATTCAGTGTTAGTTTTTTGTTTCCATTCTGATTTAGAGTCATAAAATCATTTTCCAGTGCCTTTTTTCCCAAGTAGATCCAGAATTTAAATAACAAACAGGAATTCTCAATAATATTTTTTATTTAAAAAGATAGTGTGATTTTATTTAAGAGATTACAGATTACAGTATGATTTCAATATTTGGAAACAAAAGGTCCATGAAAATATCCCTTATTTTTTAGAGCAAAATAAATACAACTTTATTTGACCACAGATCTCCCACTCTCCCTCTGTCTTTCCAAAGTATATCTTCCATACCAGAGATCACTGTTCAGAGCATGCTGATTTACATCAAAAACTTAGTTTTAACCACTATACTAATAAGCCATCCCAAACAGTTTCAGGTGATAAGTTCCTTGAACAAGTGGCAGAGTTGCTATGAGTAAAACCAGCTATAGAATTTTATCCACTCAGTCAACTGATGTCGTTTAAATACCTATTATGGGGCTCCTGGGTGGTTCAGTTGGTTAAGCGACTGCCTTCGGCTCAGGTCATGATCCTGGAGTCCCGGGATCGAGTCCCGCATCGGGCTCCCTGCTCGGCGGGGAGTCTGCTTCTCCCTCTGACCCTCCCCCCTCTCATGTGCTCTCTCTCATTCTCTCTCCTCAAATAAATAAATAAAATCTTTTAATAAATAAATAAATAAATAAATACCTATTATGTCCCTGTGTTAAGCTGTGGCTACCAGTTTGAAAGACCCCTTCCCTTAGGGCCTCACAGCTTGGTGGTGGGAGACACAGGAAATTGAGGATGGCCATGCAGTGTCCTAAGTGTTGGGATCATGTGAGATCTGCATGAGAGCAATCACATTACACTGCAGAGGTGATCAAGGAGGACTTCCAGAGCAATTTCAGGAGCTTTGGTGTGTATTGTCCATCCACTCCTGGGTTCTTCATAAGGACATCTACACCTAGCAACCTATACCAAAGTAGTCCTAATGATGGAAAACGTATTCCATGCCTCCAGCCCCAAATACAGAAAAGTACAGAATCAAAATCTACCATGAAGCCCCATAGAACTTAATCCTACTACAGAAGGATCCATAATGACTGGGCAAATTTCTTTTGTTGGGCTTAAATCATACTCTATTTTCCTGAGATTAAATGGATTCAATTTTTGAAGTCCCTAGGTAAGTTACCTTTACTTGGAACATCATACCTTAGGATTTTAATGTGGGTGTTATTATGGTATGAATAGGCCAAAGGAAGTAAGAACAAAGTCCTCTTTTTTTCTTGAGACAAGGCCCAAGACTCATGATGATTTGTTAAGGCAAATCAGAAAGCCATTCTCTAGGCAGAATGTCAACCCAGTCTCCCCAAGGCCAGGTCAGCACTCAGTGAGAAAGCAAAGGCTGCAGGGATGGCGACTCAGATACTGGGCATGTGGGTACACCTGTGACACCAGGTTTTGCTCCTACAGTGGCTACGCCTGCTGATTAAGTCCATATCTCTTTTACCAGAAACTTCTGTTGATTATTAATGAGAGAAATTTTAAAGATGGCAAGAAAATTACATTTTCTTTTGAAATTATAGTATGAGTGTAGTTTCTTCAATTGGCTCTTTAAAAATTGAGAAGGCCTCATCTTCACAGATTAATAAGATTTTCTTGTCCTACTTCCACTCACACTCCCTTAGACCTACTTATTCAGTTAACAGGTCTGCCGCATATGTCTCGACTGTCAGAAATGACCTAAGTCTTCATTCCTTTGAGTAGGGCTAACTCTTATGGAAGCTTGAACAATCCTATTTCCAAAGATTTTCTTCAGTGTTTTTGACTGGAGTAGATGGCTCATCAAAGGCTCTTCTCTCTTCTGTACCTTCTTCCCTTCCTCCACAAGAGGAAAATAATGCCTTTGGTTTTAGTATCTAAAGACTGGCATTCTAATAGCCCACTTCTTATTCGTGTAGCTTACCCAATGGTGCTCATTCCTATAAAGAAGTCAGGAACTGAGACAGTTGAATCCAAAAATATTTGTGGCCTTAGAGCAGAAGCTCCATTCCTTTCAGGACAGAGTAGGTTGTTTTGGCCATGACTCTTTGGAGTCATATGACAGAAAACCAATTGCTCTATGTGAAGCCAAAACCAAAATTTTTAATAAGGATAAAAGTGAATCCTATGAACCTCAGGAGGCATTGACTGGCCTCAGCATAAACTAACACAAGAAATTAAAAAACCATCAGAACCAAAATTATCCATTGTCTCCAGGCCTTATGGTCTCTTGACTCTGCACATCCTTCTTCTCTATGTAGATCTTTTCATTAGCTCTCACAAGTTTCCCAGGTGCAGATGGCCACACAAGGCAGCCCTGTAGCTCCAGGACTTTTATGTCCTGAGCTCAAGTGGTCAACAAAGACCCATAAAGTCTGTGACTGTCACTTGGAATTCTTAAGAGAGAAGTTCATGGGCCTACCTTGGACCAGGTGTCTACCCTTAGTCAAGTCCTCTCCAGCCAGGGAATGAGTAGAAGCATGAGTGTGGGCCTAAGTGTATAATTCTCAAAGAAGGGCAATTAGGGTCTGGGTGCACATCTCAAATGATGTCATCTCCTAGGAGCAGTGAGCTATTTTCTGTCTTTCAAAATGCTTGAGTAGAAGTAAAATATACATTTATCCATGTTAAGCCTTAAAGGAATAACCAAAGTATCTGTTTTTTCTGGTTTGGGATAAAAATCACAAATTGATTTGGTTACTCTGTTCATTTCATGCCAGTCAGAATCTCTGCAGTTATATTTAATTCAAGAGCAATTACTTAATTAAAATTAGAAATCAATTTAATTATTCCAAAGTAAATACATGCAATCTGTTAAATAAACAACATGTTTCAATTCTAGGGACCATAGGAGGAAAATAATTAGAGGACCTTGGTGTTGAGAAGCTCAGGAACTTCTGCCTTAGCAGAAGAAAGCCAACTCCAGGTTCTGGGATTTATGAAGGAGATTCAGTGAAAGCATAAAAGCTGCAATTCTGCTCATCTGCTAGAGCAGCCCGTATGGGGCTGGCCTGTTCATAGTGGTTACTAGAGAGTTTCCGCCCTTATTTTAGTTTTCTGTGCTGTGTAATAAATTGCCACACACATAGCCACTTAAAACCACACAAACTTATCTCATGCTTTCTGTGGGTCAGGAGTCTGTGTGTGAGTTAGTGGGGTCCTCTGCTCAGTATTTTGTTAGGTGGAAATCAAGGTGTCAGCTGGGACTGTGATCTCATCTGAGGCCAAGGGTCTTCTTCCAAGCTCACTAGTTGTTGGCAGAATTCAGTTTCTGTAGGACTGAGACCCTCAGTCCCTAGAGTCAGCCTGCCGTTCCTGGCCATGTGGTCCTCTCCACAATATGGCAGTTTGCCAACAGAGTGTGTTTCTACTGCTTCAAACCTTCATTTAAAGGTCTCAAGTGGGGCACCTGGGTGGCTCAGATGGTTAAGCGTCTGCCTTCGGCTCAGGTCATG
>NW_023270433.1:29465622-29609075 GCF_011800145.1 Mirounga leonina | reverse complement strand
GCGTCTGCCTTCGGCTCAGGTCATGATCCCAGCGTCCTGGGATCGAGTCCTGCATCGGGCTCCCTGCTCCTTGGGAGCCTGCTTCTCCCTCTGCCTCTGCCTCTCTCTCTCTCTGTCTCTCATGAATAAATAAATAAAATCTTTAAAAAAAATAAAAATAAAAAAATAAAGGTCTCAAGTGATTAGTAGGTCAGGCCTGCCCAGGATAATCTCTCTCTTTTTATTAACCTAAAGTTAACTGATTAGGGACCTTAATCACATCATTATAGTTCCTACATCTTTGCTATATAATATACCATAATGAAGGAAATGGCTTTCCATTATATTCATAGGTCTTGCCCTCACCAAAGAGAAGGATCATACCGAGCATGAACACTAGGGGGCAGAAGTCTTGGGGACCAACTTAGAATTCTGCCTGCTGCAATAAAATGAAGAGAAAGAAGAGTGAGGATTGATCTTGGTTCAACCTCTCCCAGGCTTAAAGTCACCATCCTTTGGCATAAAGGAGAATTAGGCTGTGGGCATAAATATGTTCATAAACTAAAGGAAATCTCAGTAATATAAGCATATGTATCTCTTAAGCCTAGTTTTGGCTGTTTCTCTCTTAATATTGGCCTGGTTTATTTTTGTTAATTTAATCACTTATTATATATATTATATATATAATATATACATATGCATAATATGTATAATGTTATAAGGTGCTTTATATATTGGATGGTCCTTTGCCATCTGCAAAGAGTTTCTCCAGATCTTCTTATTTAATCGCATTCCTAATGTTATCTCATTCCTATTAGGGTATTTCCCCTCATGCAGGTCAGAGGATCAGAGAAGCTAGAGTCACGCATCTAGGATTACAAAGTCCGTGACAGAACAAAGACCAAAGTTAGGTCTTCATCTCCAAATTATGGTCCCCCTCCCTTTTTGATCCTCCTTTGTATCATGAGAATATCGCTAAATGTGGGACATCCTGACCAAGGACATTTAACTGCCCTTAAAAAGGGCTTCCAGTGTCACCTCCTTTTGGTACTCAACTGAGAAGAAGTTGAACACAATTTCTGTCTCCTTTCTCCAATCCTCCATGTCATCTTTGATAACTAAGCAGACCAGGACTTTGTTTGCCTACCCTTCTCCTACAGGAGAGTAGGCCCCCTGCATATTGATAATGCTAGGTAACAGTTTAAATTTTGTTGAGTTTCTGATTGGTCAGTTCTTTTTATGTAACTCTTTATGTATCAGGTTTTCCAGAAAACAGGTTCTGCTGTTTATTCTGTTATGGGAAGGCTGAGGAGGGCCAAGAACTCCCCTTTATCAGCAAGTACCATAAGCCATGAGCTTAAAACAGTACTTTTTACATATATTACTTTTCACACTTAAGTGTTTTGTATATATTATTATATCCATTTTACATATGAGGAAACTGAGATTCAGAGAGATTTTGTACATTACCTGAAGCCATACAGGTAGCAAATGGTGCATTTAGTACTACATCTGGGTCTTTAAGTTCCAAAGGCCATAAACTTCTATGGTACCATATAACCAGCTCAGACGTCACTGCTGACACAATCCTTCCCTGTCTCATCCTGTGTCTGTCACAGTTAATATTCTCTGCTTATTTCATCATCATATCCATCCATCCACCCTTCCATCCTTCCACACATTTATCCTTCCATCCTTCCACCCATCCATCCGTCCTCCAATTATAACAACTAACCAGTGTTAAATACCTATCATTTGGCCACTTGCTCATATCCTGGTAAAACAAAGAACTCCTTCATCCTTACATTCCTACCACTAGCTGAGGGGTTTAGCACATAGTTGGTATTCAGTAGTTGTCTGCTGACTTACCATGCTTCTGCTAAGAAATTTGAGATTAGCACTCAAATCGACTTAGTTTACTTTAACAAAGGAGGTAGTAGGAATGTAGAGTTTTAGACCATAGCGATCATTTATGCATTGCTTCCATCCACCTCTCTTACCTACTTCTGATAAGTAGCTAATAAATAAAATGCAGATCAAAGTCATCCAGGACTTTCTTCTCAAAGGCTTCTCTTGACTCCTCAGGTCATCACTCTCACTTTCTCACACATTTAACATCAACTGAACTTTGACCTCCTCCCCATCCCCACCCGCCCAGAGGCCTGAGGCAGCCCTGGGGAAGTGCAGGGCCAATAAAGGGCAAGGTTGGTGAGCTTCTCATACCAGAGTTCTGGACCTTGCACTCTACTAGACCCTGAAGTCATTGAACAGCAAAGCCTTACTGTAGAACTTTACATTTATCACTAATGAATGTTCTCAAATGACAAAAGCATTTTGAATTTTTATTCTGCTTTCTTTGATAGTAGCTGTGCTTGCCAGTTTTGTGTTGCTATATTCATCCATGTCATTGAATTTTTAAAAATCCCTAATGGCAGAAGATCAAAGAGAAAATCCTGTGGCCCAATTTAGCTTAACTTAGACTCAATAATTATCCTTTCCTTAGCGTAATTGTAAATCTACCTAGAATATTATACACTTTACAGTTCTCCATATTGTTCAATAAATAACAAACATGATGCTGGAAGATAGAAATGGGGGGATAAAAGGACAAGAATGTTGTATTTACATTTGTTCTTTAAAGAGTGGCCAGGCAGGAAGGCATAGGCAGCCCAGAATGAGAGGTAGACCTGTGTATTTTCTCCTGAGGAGTAATGCCTGATGAGGTTTACTGGCTTGTTCTCTGTTCAAATGATAGGCTTCTTCTCTCCATTACCAAAACATGGGTAGGACAAAGCCCAGTGTGTTCAATAGAGAGAAAATTGCTTAGTTTACCTGAAATAGCTATCACTGAAGATTTGGGAGAAGTAGGAAGATATCATCATACCTGTGTCTTAGGATCGTAACTCTTTAGCAGCAATTTTGGTGATGGCACGAAAGGGTTGAGATCCCAAAGGCAACAAGAGCAGGTGGGACAAGATTTCAGTGTACATGGTGGGATATGTGTACATGGTGGGATATGGGGGCCTGAATAAGAACATGGCAGCTGGCAGAACAAAAATATGATAAATAGGAGGGGCACTGTGGTCAGAAAGACCTGACAACTGACCAGGTATGGCATGAGGAGCAGTGAAAAAGGTGAAGGATTAAGGAAGTGTCTGAGATGACATTAAGAATTCTAACGTGGGTGACTGAAAAGATATTGATTGGATTTACCAAGTTGGGGAAACTCAAGAGAAGTGGCAGGTTGAGGGAAGGAGAAATGTCAAACTCCGGGGCGCCTGGGTGGCTCAGTCATTAAGCATCTGCCTTCGCCTCAGGTCATGATCCCAGGGTCCCGGTATCGAGCCCCACATCAGGGTCCCTGCTTCTCCCTCTCCCACTCCACCTGCTTGTGTTCCCTCTCTCGCTGTGTCTCTCTCTGTCAAATAAATAAATAAAATCTTTCTAAAAAAAAAAGTAGAAATGCCAAACTCCATTTCAGACTTACGGCATTTGGAGTATCTGTGGACCACGAGGTTGGTGGTCAGGGGAGCATGCAGGGCCAAGAGTGGTGATAGGAAGTGTCAATGGAGTAGTATAAGAGTAGAATCCGTAGAAAGAGATGAGATCTCCCAAGAAAAGAGCATGGAAAGGAAATGAAAAGAGGGGTAAAGATAGATCTTATGAGGGTACTACTATTGTACAAACCAGGCACCGGAGGAGGGAAATTAAAGAGAGTCAGGGAAAGAATGGTCAGAGGCAGGAGAAAGTAGTGATTTTAAATAGTAAGAAAGGAGAGTGGTGGTTGGGGCGGGGGTAGGCTCAGGTAACCCCCACTCTTACGTCAAAGCCATGTAAAAAAGCATTGAAAAGAATAAGCATGATTTATGAAAGTGTTGAGTTACTATATTGTATACCTGAAACTAATATTATTCCGTATGTTAACTAACTGGAGTTTAAATAAAAACTTGTTCTTTCCTTTTAAAAAAAAAAAAACTTGTTCTTTCCTCAAAGAACAAGAGAAAGCACTGAGCACTTACCATGTGCTAGGCATTACCCTAAGCATTTTACAGACATTATCTCATTATACTAACTGCAGGTTTGAAGTATAAAAGAGTGGTTGAATGGCACCAGAGGTTCAAATCCTACATCCACCCTTTACTAGGTCTATGAGCTTGAATAAATTTTCTCTTCTTTGTTTTTTTTAAATTTTCTCTTCTTTAAATGAGAGTAACTCATCTCACAGTGAGGCATGAGTATTATGTAAGATAGTGCATTTCAAGTTATATAGTTTGTTATGTAGTCAATGTTATGTAGACTAACTAGTCAATGAGTCCTTACTAACCTTTATTTGGGATTGCTTTTATAATATCTGTCTCCCCCACAGAAAGCCGCACATGTTCAGTGATCATGTCTGTTTTGTTAATAGTCTTATCAATGGTTATTCAATTTTGTTGCAGGTAAATACCCCCAATGTCTTCATGTAGTAGGCACTCAATATTAGTTGAATGACTGAACAATCTCATTTCATCCACATATTCTTGCCTATGGGTATATCTTTGTTCTCTTTAAAGAAGGGGGGCGAGGGGCACCTGGGTGGCTCAGTTGTTAAGCGTCTGCCTTCGGCTCAGGTCATGATCCCAGGGTCCTGGGATTGAGCCCCACATCGGGCTCCCTGCTCAGCGGGAAGCCTGCTTCTCCCTCTCCCACTCCTCCTGCTTGTGTTCCCTCTCTTGCTGTGTCTCTCTCTGTCAAATAAATAAATAAAATCTTTAAAAAAAAGTAGAAATGCCAAACTCCATTTCAGACTTACGGCATTTGGAGTATCTGTGGACCACAAGGTTGGTGGTCAGGGGTGCATGCAGGGCCAAGAGTGGTGATAGGAAGCGTCAATGGAATAGTATAAGAGTAGAATCCATAGAAAAGAGATGAGATCTCCGTCAAATAAATAAAATCTTTAAAAAAAAAATAAAGAGGGGGCGAATTCTCATACACAAACTGGTCCATTGTAAGTGTTCCAGATTCTTAACTCCAGCTTAATTGCCTATTAATTAAAAGACACAGGTCTGAAGGGGAAATAGAGAATCACTAATCAAAAGGCATAAAGTTTCAGTTAAGAAAGATGAATAGGCTCAAAAAATCTGCTGTACCTTGCACCTGTGACCAATAATACCATATAGCATGCTTAAATATTTGTCAAAGGGGTAGATCTCATCTTGTGTTCTTACCACAATAAAATAAATTTTTCAAAAATTCTTTCAGAAAATATAAAACTATAAAGGTCAAATAAGGGTCAAATATACTGACAAAGGAGAATTAATTGATGGTTTAATATTTTATTTTTATTCCTTCATATCTTGAGAGATAATACTGTTTGCAAATAGCAAAACTAAGAATAGTTACATGGCTCTTAAAAACTCTTATTTGTGGAGATACAATATTTATCAGGAAGCATCATTTTGTAGATGGAAAAACTAGCTGATTATTCAGTCCTGGCTAATGTGGTGACTTTATATTCTCTTACATACTTTGGTGCATGTGGTATTGTTTGCTTATTCAGAAAAAAATTTATATTCTACCCAAGCTTTTTTTTTTAAAGATTTTATTTATTTATTTGACAGCGAGACAGCGAGAGAGGGAACACAAGCAGGGGGAGTGGGAAAGGGAGAAGCAGGCTTCCTGCCGAGCCGGAAGCCTGATGTGGGACTCGATCCCGGGACTCCAGGATCATGACCTGAGCCGAAGGCAGTCGCTTAACCAACTGAGCCACCCAGGCGCCCCTCTACCCAAGTTTTAATGAAATAACAGCTAATAGTTGAGTACCTGCTAAGTGGTTTCGATATCCTAAATCATATAGTTCTCATACCATTCCAATGAGAACTCCTTTCTCATGTAAGGAGTGAGTTACTCATTTCACAGGTGAGTAAACTAAGGAATAGACAGGTTATGTAATTGGTTCAAAGTCATACAGTGGTAATTAGTGGATTTGGGATTTGAACCTATGTATCTTAGTCACTATAGTATAAGGAACTTGCACACTATCAGACAAGTATCAAATAAAATCATGCTTTATTGTAAGATTTTGTTTTACTCTCATAGTAAGAAATACATTTCACACTGTATTATACACACTTCCTCTGCCTGTATGTTATATACTAAACAAGTTTCATATAAAAATACTCGCTCTTACTATGTGTGAAACTCTCTGATACATGCAATTCTATTCTGTTCTCTTTCACTAAAAGAATTCTACTTGAACTCTAAAATTGTATACATTTGTTTCACAATCCACTAATGGTTTCAGACCTGCAGTTCGGAAAACCAACATAATAAGGGACATATTAATATTCAATAATACTAAATGAGTATAATTATAACTAAGGATACCATTTATTAAGCATTTACTATGTACCAAAATACTGTTGTTGCTATTTATGTATAATACCCTCAGTTCTCATTAAACCTTGAAAAGTAGCTCAATTTTTCTCACGTAAGAACTGGGATGTGGAGAAGTTAAGAGATTTGTCCTACAGAGATTAAAGGTTTCTTCCACTAGTCTAATAATAACATTTAAGTATATTAAACAATTAAATCAGTAAAAAAAAAACCACAGGTCTGTATTTCACTAGCAGGTTACTTACTAGAAAATAGTCTCCAATTCACTGCTACCCAATAGTTTCTAAAAATCTAAGCTGAGAGAAACAATACCTAGGAAGGAGTGCTTGAAGTATATATAATCTGGTCCATTCTTCCTAGTCAGACACTGCTCTAAATACACAGTTAATATACAGCTTAATACACAGTTCTCATGCTACAGCATTATTAGCCCATTTTACAAATAGAAAAACTGAAGCACAAGATTTTAAGTCCCATGCTTAGTTAGCAGCAGAGTGAGTTTCCAACCCAGGAAATGTGTCCCACATTCTTAGCCTTTCATTGTGCTGTCTCTCTCAAGTTCAACCTAGACTGTACCGTAATACCCTCCTCCTCCATTCTATCCCACAATATTGCTTTTGTGCATTTTGCTTTGATGCGATGTCATCAGTCTATGTTAAGAATTGGCATGGCGGGGGATGGGGGTGGGGGAGAAGTGGCTCAGTCAGTTAAGCCTCTGACTCTTGATTTCATCTCAGGTCATGATCTCGGGGTCATGGGGTTGGGGGCCACATCAGGCTCCAAGCTCAGGGGGGTGTCTGCTTGAGATTCTTTCCCTCTGCCCCTCCCTCTGCTTGCCCCCCCTTTTTTCTCTCAAACAAATAAATCTTTAAAAAATACATTTAAAAAAAAGAATTGACATGGGGTCCCATATAAAAAACAGCACCATCCTATTCCACATTCTTCACATTGAGCCCTTGTTTATCATGCCATACCCTTTATGAGAACCCAGGAAGAATTCTGCTCTAGTCACTATATCAGAAGGATTCTACTTCTCTTTAACCATTGGTCCGTTTTTATCTTACAGAGACTGTGAAATGTGCAACTGACCAGCATTTCCTTGTTTGTGTTGACTGTTAGAAAACTTATACTCCAGGATGTAATTCTGTCTCCATACTTATTTCCTTTCTTCTTCTGTTCCAACTTCTCACCAATGCTTGCTTACTTTATTTGATGGAGGTTGATAAAACTCCTTTTTGGAACAAAATGAGAATGTATAAACATGCCTCATTGCATATTTATGAGTTAGTTATTAACTTTCTCACAGATAAGGAAACTGACACTAGGAAACATTTGAATAAACTACTCAAGTCTGTAGCACCTAGTCTACCCCTTAATGTCATGCTGACATATTTGTGACCTGATTTTCCACAGGCCACCTAAGTTTGTGTGGAGAAATGCATCATTTTTAGTCATCATCCTGGGTTCCCTCCTGTGAGTTGTGTGACATTATGCAATTCATGTAGTCTCTCTGTGCCTCTGTTTCCTCACCTGTAAAATGGAAATAATAATAATACACCTACCATGCAGAGTCATTGGGCAGAAGCAGAGTTAATGTATGTAAAGTTCTTAGACAGTACCTGGGACATATGTATCGTGTATATCCTCACCCTTACCGTCACCATCTCCATCTCCTCCTCTTTCTTGGCTCTTGCCTCTGTTGTTTATGTGGAGAACTTCCACCCCCTCTCAAAGGGTGTCACACTTACTTCTAGAGGTGCCCATGGAGGTCTCACAAGGGTTATGATCAGTTTTCTCACATTTCCCCTCCAGCTTATGACCTTGGTTCCCACTTCCATCAGCACCCTACTTGCGGGTTTCCCACCCCAGCCCTTGTGTGCAGCTACAAACACTTGTGCTTGGCTTGCTCTTTTTTAATATGAAAAACATGCAAGTCCTTCAAATGTACTGTTCCCTGGAGTCCTCACTAAGACATAACCCTCTGCATCACAACCACGCCGAATCTTATCATCTAAGCTCTGATGCAGTGCTCCTTCTGCTGAGTTTCTTTTATCCCTGCTCTCTTTGGAATTGAACATATGCCCATGGGGCTTAGTCAAAACCAGTCTCCTAAACAGACCCCATGCTGCCCTGTCCATCCCCTTGTACTCTCTTCTCTTCCATGCATCAGCCCTTTACCTATTCTGTCAACCCCCTCCCTATAAGCTCACCAAGGCACAGGCAGCCACGTATGAACCCCAACTGGGGATCGGCAGACACCCTCCTACAGATCTACAGATCATTGTCTGGTTCCTGTGTTATGCACTCACCAGTTGGATCACAAATTGCTTGAGGTTAGAGAGCATGTCCAAGGATTCTGCATCTTCACAGCCCTTAGTTCGGGACTGAACACAGAGGCAGCTCCCACAAACAGTTGTTGGTTGACTGATTAATTTGCAATGGTCTTGATAGCTCCTGGCAAAACCAGAATTAGAAACCTCTTTGGGGAGGGAAACATTCATTGCCTCAGGTAGAGTGACCTAGCACCCCAGTTAGTTTGGGATGATCTCGGTTTGAGCACTGAAAGGTCCCATGTCCCAGGAGCCCCTCAAGCCTCGGAAAACTGAGATGGTTAGTCACCTAGACTGGGCTTCCCCAGTTTCAAATATGCCCCTTACACTCCAGACCAGTGCTCTCATTCCAACCTCACATGTCTGCTCTCATGCTCCTGGAGGAGTGCGCGCATGTGTCCACACACACTCACACATATGCATATTCACTCGCTGTCATGAGTCATACCATCATTACCTCTTCCCCCATTCTTCGAGCTTATAGCAGGTCATATAAATTAGTGTCCACAATTGCTCCAGACTTTACAGACCGAAGGAAAATGTACTGTCATCTCAGCCTTTTCCCTCAGCTCTGTGACCTTCCCCATTATCACTCTTTGTGACCTTCACTTTTCTCTAATTGTTGGAGGGTAGAACCACAATGCTCTCAACCCTGAGAGGCAGGATTTCAGATATTGCTGGCATCTGCCTTCTGAATCCTTGTAGAATGGCCAGGATTTAATGCATTTTTATATATCGGATTGTCATTCTTGAGAAGTGAAGCTGAGGAAAAACCCTGGTACGTGAGCTCCTCCCCACCCACAGCCATAATTACTCCTTTCACACGGATATCATCAACCCTCCACCAGCGCTTGGGTCCAGCACAGTCTCACCATCTGCTCATGTGACACCAACATTATGGCCTCCCTCTATGCATCCCTAAATGGGGCTGGAGAAGGCAACAGAGTTGCCAAGTGTGTCAGCTGGAACCAGCAACACAAACCTAGACAGTGATGGATCATGGCCCAGGATAGAGAGGAAGGAGGGAGGACGCTGATGGCCAATTGTGCGCTGTCATGAGTTGCAAAGCGGACCTCTCTGCTCATGGAAGCAGAACCAACGTAGTGTTTCTGTTCCCACAGTAAATGCAAAGCTTCTTTTTATTTTTTTTTATTTTATTTTTTTTACAGATTTTATTTATTTGAGAGAGAATGAGAGACAGAGAGCACAAGAGGGAGGAGGGTCAGAGGGAGAAGCAGACTCCCTGCCGAGCAGGGAGCCCGATGGGGGACTCAATCCCGGGACTCCAGGATCATGACCTGAGCCGAAGGCAGTCGCTTAACCAACTGAGCCACCCAGGTGCCCCGCAAAGCTTCTTTTTAATATGTGGTCACAAGAGAATGTTCAATAGAAAAGAAACCTAGAAATCAAATCTGAATTATTCTGGGTTTGCTTCTGTGCATCTCTAACTGGTATTACGGGGGCCTCTCCAGGGAGTTTGAGGATTACTTAAAGATGACAGGCAGGGGTTTCTGGCTGATCAGGGAGGCTGATCAGGGTCAGTAGACTTATGCCGCCAGGTCAGTTCTGTTCACTAGGCTGCCGAAGTTCCCACCTTCCCGTACCACCCTGAGTCTCTGAGGTTCTCTGTTCTTTACTTTATGCCCTGAAATTGACTGATTCACATATTCATTCAGTTCTCTCTTAATGCTGCTTACAGGATTAAATTGGCCAGGCAGCTAGTCAAGATTTGTTCTATAGACTTCAAATTTAGGCATACTGGCCTATGCTTTTTGTTGGCATTATTGTTGATTTTGATGTATTTGAAGTTAAGACGGTTCTATGTTCTAAAAGCTTCTAGTCTACGTTTTTCTGGTGAGTCTTTTTACCTGTGTATATTTTTGCTTTTATGGACTTCATTTTCATCCCGCCCATTTTTAAATGGAAGTGGTAACACAGAGGTGCCCAGTAAAATCTGACACTTGTCCTCAGTGGAGGAAGCTAGATGCCATTTTTGGTTTTGTTTCATACAAAAGCTCTTGTAGATCCTGCCTATTCTCCAAGTAGTTGTTTCCCAAGGGCTGATGAATTATGTTTCCAGCCACATGGAGGAGACACCTAGAAATCCCAGATCAGGCCTGTGCAGGAGGCACAGAGAGCCCTAGAGGGAAAGCTCCCCCCAAACTATGGGAATCATAGCATTTCCTCAGCTCCAAAACATTCAGGTCAGCTGACTAGGTTCCTTCCCATCAGGTCAGTTCAGTTGACCAGTGAAGCACAAAAGAAATAGAAACTTCATGGCCTCAACTTTATAAACGAGCTGCCAGCAGGAGCACCCATTATGGAGCACCTCTGTCTCATATTTATCCAAATCTCTTCTCTGGGGCTGAAAAGAAAAGAAAGAAAGTGCTTGAAACAACACAGATAGCTGGCCCGAGCACTGGTGATTTACATGTGGTAAATCACCAAGAAATACTCTCAGGCTCAGAGAGACACATGGGAATATCCAGAGATGACTAGACGGCCAGAAGTTGTGACAGAAGATCCACTGGGGAAGAGAGGGAGGAAATACAAGAGAGTAGAATATAGTCCTTGTAGAACCAGAGACAAGTCGTGTATGAAGGACAGCACATGGAAAGTGTGATTTGTGACCGGCCTGGAGGTAAAGAAAGGTGGCAATGGTTGAGGCCAAAGACAAAGACCCTTATAGCAGAATGGTTAGGAGTTCACACTTAAGACCCACTACAACTCAAGGCCTGGAATGCTTTCAGCTGTAACAAGGCGGAACTGCAGGAATAAGATCCCGCAAGTAGAGGCTATGCAGGGTTTCGGAGAGTGGGCAGAGTGTAGGGCTTCTCTGCAATGCTGTGGCTAAAGAACTGGATATGAAACAGATAAAAACACCCAACAGTACCTCTCTGCATGAGAGTAACTCTCTAGGCTTTTGTAGAGGGTGAAATTTTGATGCCATGATACAGGTGGTTTTTTTTGTTTTGTTTTGTTTTTTCTCCTGGGGATCAGAAAATGTGGGTTTCTAGTCCCAGACTTACACTAACTAGCTATGTCATGACTTTGAGTTAGTCATTCCAGGGCTGGAAGAAGAACTTCAGCCTTTCTAAACCCTTCCTTCCCCCTCATTGCCCCATATGTACTTCCAAGCAAAAACAATTTTAAGCCATAAACAATGTACAAAGACATCCTCCCAAGGTCGGATATTTTTTCCTATAATGATTACTTTGATACTTTTTTTAAAAATCAACACTTAAAAAAATTTTTTTCCCTCCATTTTCATTTCCCTGCTTTGCTGATTCTCAACCTAAGTATCTGTTTAGTTTACTTGTTGGATAATTCAGCAGTGTTCAGTTCCCCTTGCTGGGCCTCAGCCTTCTCATCTATGAAATAAAGGTTTTAGAGGGGAAGATCTCCAGGACCTCTTCCAGCTTAATTTTCTGTAATTTCATAACCTCAAAAACCTGTTTTCTATCTACCTTTATCACCGTCTTGGCATTTTAGTGTTTCCAAATATGAATGAGAAAACTAATGTTGGCTTTTCTATATTCCCTCAACTTCTCATACCTACTAAAGGCTACATCTAAACCTTGGTGAGTATCGAGGACATTTGTGAGTCGAAATGAAAGGTTAGTTATGTCCCTTTTTATATCTAAACCTTATGAAGGATCTGTGTCTATGATAAGATGTTATCAGGAAAGTCCTGGATTTACTGGTGGAAAGAATTTTGGAATAAAGGCACCTTTTTGGAGAAGGTGGCCGCTGTGACTGATCTAGGATTCCTGGACCATGTGTTCGTCCCTACCAGTAATTTAGGGTGTGGTTCTAGGCTTTAACCTTTCTAGGCTTTAGCTTTCCTGTTTATTTGTTCATTCATTCATGATTCACCTGCCTCTAATATTTTATAAGAAGGTAAGTCTATCTCTAATATTTTATGAAATTTCTCACATCTACATCTTACCAATTCTTATGCCACTGCCCTTTGACTTTTCACCTCTGTCCCCAATGGAAATATTGCTGTGGTGCCTATGCATCCTCCAAGAGGATGACAGCAGAAGCTAGGTCTCTCTCTAAGCCTTGCTGTGGTCTGCCTTTCCGATGGGAGCTGTTCATTATTTTTGGAAGGTTTATATAACAGATGGTACAAGGCAGACAAGCAAGCACACACTCCCCAGCCCAGAGCATGCTGAGCCAGGCACGCACACACTTGCCAATACCAAAAGGAGGAGAGCTGCTGGGGTGATGGAGGGAGAGTGCTCTGCGGGGCGAGCGCTGCTCGGAAGACCTGCTAATGTCTCTGTGTGGCCATGCTGTATTTTCAGCTTGTCATCATGGCTGGGACAGTGCTGCTTGCCTACTACTTCGAATGCACTGACACTTTTCAGGTGCATATCCAAGGATTCTTCTGTCAGGACGGAGACTTAATGAAGCCTTACCCGGGGTCAGAGGAAGAAAGCTTCATCACCCCTCTGGTGCTCTATTGTGTGCTGGCTGCCACCCCAACTGCTATTGTAAGTACAGAATAAACTTCCTTTGTTATTGTCAGATCCTAAATAACGTTTCCTGTCTTCCTTTTCTCCTCTTTCCTCCCTTCCTGGGCATTCACCAGCAGCCTTATTGGGGGGGGGGGGGGGGCGGGGGGGAGGGGTCCTGTTTCAGCCAAAACAGTGAATGGAGCTCTGCATAAAAAAAAAATCTCATTAAAATAGGTCTTGTCTTTTATAGGTGGTTTTTGCTTTTTGGTGTCTGAATTTAAGTAAAAAAAAATATATATATGTATACACACACACACACACATACATTTCGTAAGTTAGTGTGACTGTTCTAAACAGGCTTGATTGGCTAATATGTTAGTTAAGAACAGCTACTGTGCTCTTGAAAAAAATGTGCTGGGGGTTGTGTGTATTCAGATGAGGTCTTGAATGTAAATGCTGGGGCTGATATAAAGACTCAGATCAGAGTGGAATAGACTCCCTTGGGCCTGAGTCTCCTGCTGTTCTGATTGAACTTCCAGAGGGGCCGATGAGAGAAATTGCTTGACCTGAAGTTTGCTGCGATTCATTCTTGGTGGCTCCGGCTGTGTTCATATTACATCACATCCAATTCAGTTGTAACTTTGCCTTCATTTATTTCATTCTTCTCTCTCATGAGGCAAAAAAAAAAAAAAATTGGCTAGACTGTTCTTGAGGGAAACTTTCAAAAGCATAAAGCTCACAGATCTGTATTATCTGGTAAAGTGATTTAACCCTCAGATATTTTAATTTCAGTTTTAAAAATGACATTGTGTTTTAAAATAAACCTTTCTGTGTCTGAACAGGCTACAAGGTCAGATTAGTTGGGATGTAATATCAGTTATCATTTCCCCATATCTCTTTCAAGAGCTGCCTCCCCCAACTCTGCCCCCTCTCTCCCCCACCCTCTTCCTCTCCCCTCTCTTTTAAAAAAAAATATTGACTGGCATGCTGAGAAATATACCGATGGCTCAGACATTCAGTTCAAGTATTGTTTTCCATGCAAATGTTTTGCTTGCTTTAAGATGAGAAATGGAATAGAATTTTTGAGGAGAAAAAATATGGGCATAATGAGTCATAGTACTTTAAATTCATTCTGATCATTGATCCTTGGCTCTACCCACTGCCCCCCCGCCCTTAAATGATAATACTATGCTGTAGCAATTAAAATTAAGGTCAGCAGTGATAAAACTGTGGTATGTTGGGGTGGTTAAAAGCACAAGTTCTGCAGTCTGACACACCTGGATTCACATCCTGTCTATGAGACTTTGGGCGAGTCACTCTATTGCCCCTCCCCTCAAAAAAACAGAGGGATAACAGGACTCCCTATTTCATGGAGTTGTCATGAGACTTGAATAAGACAGTTCATACGAATGGCTCAGCACAGTGTCTGGCATGTACGAAGTGTTTAGAAGTAGGGCAACACAGAGCCTGGCTGGAAACTTCTTCACCCTCTTCAGGATCACAGACCAACTTCCTGTACCTGAAGAGAACGAGATTCCACTTGGAATCCCAGGAACCGCAGGCAGTAGACTTAGTCTGGAATCACGTCCTGGTTTCTTTCTGTCTCAGAAGCATATCATTTTCTTGTGTATTCAGACACTCTCTGAGTGATCTGTTGACTTACTAATGTATTTTCCTCGCTTCTTCCTAGTCCCAGGATATATAGCATTGCCTAGGTTCTCCTGTAATTACTTCTTGGAATTAGAGAGATTTTTTTCCATTAAAAAAAATAAATAAATAAAGCAAGGGAAACAGATTAGGAAAAATTATGGACAAAAAAAATAGTGAATCAGAAAACAATAGAATTAACAAATAAAATCAGGATGAGATTCTTTGAAAGGTAAAATGTACAACCCCCTAGATAGTCTAATATAAGAAAGGCAGAAGTAAAAAAAAAAGTTAAAACATAAGCAAAAATACATAAGCCTTTAAAAGTCTATACTCTAGGGGTGCCTGGGTGGCTCAGTCATTAAGCGTCTGCCTTCGGCTCAGGTCATGATCCCAGGGTCCTGGGATGGAGCCCCGCATCAGGCTCCCTGCTCAGTGGGGAGCCTGTTTCTCCCTCTCCCACTCCCCTGCTTGTGTTCCCCCTCCCGCTGTCTCTCTGTCAAATAAATAAAAATTTTTTTAAAAAAGTCTATACTCTATTTAAATTGTATTTACAGGGTGCCTGAATGGTTCAGGTCATGATCCCAGAGACTTGGGATCAAGTCCACGTCAGGCTCCCTGTTCATTGGGGTGTCTGCTTCTCTGCCCCTTCCCTGGCTCATGTGCATTCTCTCTTTCTCTCTTGCTCACTCTCTCTCAAATAAGTAAATAAAATCTTTTTTAAAAAATAAATTGTATTTACAATTCTGTGCCAATAAATGCTTTCCTCTCAATAAAATTGGTAATATTTTATGAAAAGATAATTTACTAACAATGCCCTAAAAAGATGTAGAAAAGCTGAATAGTGAATAAAAACAGAATAAATTTTTAAACATATCTAAAATTTATCTCGCAAAATACTACTGAGGACATGTAGCTATAGTATAAATTCCTTCAAACTTTAAAGGAATATAAAATCCATAATTCTATAAAATGTCCCAGAGCCTAAAAATAAGTGGAAAGCTTCTGAGTGCACATTACAAAGCAAGAAAAATATGGATTTTAAACACTTAGAAAGTCTGCATGCACACCCACAAAAGCACCCTCAGTAGCAAAAACAATCTCCCTTATGAAAGTTGATGCAAGAGTATAGAAAAGGTTTGATAGACTTGTCTACCTAAAAATAAGCATTTCTAACAAAAGAAAAAGACCGCAAAAAGTTTACAGGATATAAGACTCAAATGTAAGTATCCTTAATACTTAAAAAAAAAATGAGCTTCCCCAAGTAAAAACAGGAGAACACAGGAATAGACAATTAACAGAACAGCAAAATGACTGTGTGCCTGAACATTTCTAAACTCATCAATTATCAAAGAAAAGTAATTTTGACAAGTATAGGATTTCCTCCTTTATATAAAATTGGCAAATGTTTTAAAGAAAGATAGACCATGTTGTTGAAGGTACAGACACCTTCATACAGTTCTAGTCGAAGTAAGATGTATTAAAAGTTCATAAACTTCAGACTCGGTCATTAATTCCAGTACCTGAATTTATGTTAAGGAAATAATCAGTTTTATATAAATACAAGTGTTTGTGTATAGGGATGTTCATGTCAGCAATAGTTTCAATGAGAAACTTGGAACTAGCTAAATACACAGTACTTGGGAATTATGTAAATACATTATGAGGCAGTTGTATTTTTGGAACACTTTTAATAGCAAGAAACAGGCTTTTGATTTAATCTTAAGATTTTTTTTAAGGGCTAAAAAAATGTCTATAGTTATTGCATGTAAAATCTTTCTCCCTTTTACAAGGGAATCTGACCTTTTAATTTTCTGGGTCTGTTTCCCTAGAAAAAGAAAAAGGTGGTGATACATCAACAGTGTTGCTAGGCAAGATTAACCCCTGATGGGTGAATTGCACCTGGACTCCGAGAACTGTAATTACCCGAGGAGATGCCATGCGAGGACTTCTAAGTGCAATGACTCGGAAATTTGGCACATCCATTGTAGGACCTTGAAGGCTATGCCTTTGAAATTGCTGCACCGTATGTCGGCTCCTGTAGGGCATGAGGCTTTTAAGCTACGGTGGCTCCTGCATCCTTTGATGTGTCTATGGTCTCTTGCACCTGAGCTCTAGAGCTCTGCTGGACCACTGTGAAGGCACGTGCTGTAGGGGAGCACATGATGCTCCCCTGTTGGCAAGCTCTGGTTCCTCCCAAGTAGACCAGTGCCAAATGTAGCCTGTGGTTGTCTGTGGGTCTGAATATTTAATGACCCTAAAAAGACACCTTGTGTGTGTTGCAAGATAATCCCAAATTCATAATTATATATGAAAAGACTAGTACAAAATAAACTAAAAATTTACAGCTATTATCTATGAGTGCTAATGGCACAGTTGTTTTCTTCTCTTTTATTTTTTTATATATTCCTTTCCAAATTCTACATGAATGTGTATTATTTTCAAATCAAAAGATACATTTTTAAAACATTGTATGTCCAGTTCTTCTGGCAATAATTATGAAATGACCAATCTCTAATAAGACTTGAAAATGGCAATTCTAATAAAGAAAAACACACATAGCCAAAAAACAAAAATAGGAAAACAGAACTTTGTGGAGAATGTTCTCTTCCTTCTGGACAAAAATGATAGTTCTTTGATTCTAAGATTTTCAGCAGAAACTGTTCTTCAGACTGCAAAGTTTGATCCTGTCTCTTCCATCGATTCATTTTCCCCAAATGACACAAATTCACAATGGGAGTCAGTTGCTCTGATGGGAAGTCAAGGCGTATGGTCAATAAACAGTGAACTGAGGACTAAGAACCTACAGTTCTACTCTAGCTCTCGGGTATGGAACCCTCTCCATTTCCTTGCTTCTCTGGGTGAACAGTGTGACCAATAATGCGAGCAGGTCCCTAAGATATAAGCTGAGGAATATTCCATAAATGAGGATTATAAGCATGGCATCTTAATTTACCTATATTCTGTAGTTTTTGCCTAATTTATCCTCCCAACATCCCAGTGAAATAGAAAAGAGACATCCCAAAAAACATAAAGGGTGTGGTCCAGTTCCCTTCCTTTTTGAGTTGAGAACCTCGAGATTTAACTAGGTTAAATGACTCACTGAAGGTCCAGCTAGTTCTGTAGGTGACTGAACAGGTAGCCACCCATTTGGTTCCACTTTTCTTTTTCTCCCAAATGAGGGGCATTGCTAGAAGCCAAGGCTGATTACAGCTGACAGGTTAATGGCAGAGAGCCGCGTGGCTTTGGAACCCTGCCAACAGTGCTTGATCTTCCCCCAGGACCTGAAAATAAGTGAGCAGCGTCCGGATACAGAGCAGAACCCTTCTGATACTCAGGGACGCTTCCTGGGAGGAAGGAACTGTGTTCATTTCTTGTGTCCCATCCTAGGGAGGTATGGCTGGTCCCAGAGCAGCCTTTATTGGGCCACGGGGATCAAGACAGCAAGTGTCTAACTCAGCCCAGCCCCAACTTCTGAGTGTGCGTGCTGCGTTCCCTTCACTCTGCAGTCAGCGGATCTCAGGATGGATATGTCAGGAGAGGCAAGGATCCCAGTCGTGGCCCTGCCTCCAATAATTGTGTGACCTCTGGTGAGTCATGTTCCCTCTATAGGTTCGATTCCTCACCTGTAAATAAAAGGAGGGTTTGGGCTAATGATCTCCAAGATCTTTACAGTTCTAACATTCCATGAAAGCTATTTTTTTTTTTTTTTAAAGATTTCACTTATCTGACAGATAGAGAGACAGCGAGAGAGGGAACACAAGCAGGGGGAGTGGGAGAGGGAGAAGCAGGCTTCCCGCAGAGCAGGGAGCCCGATGCGGGACTCGATCCCAGGACCCCGGGATCATGACCCGAGCCGAAGGCAGACGCTTAACGACTGAGCCACCCAGGTGCCCCTCCATGAAAGCTATTTAAAAAAAAAAAAGGGGGGGGGCATTCTGATCGGAAAACTCCGCATGTCATGTTTCCAAGCCCCAAGTCTCAGCTTTCTGGAGTTTGATTTTACACTCTGTGCCTGGTCAGGTTTTCATAGAACTGCGTAGAGTTTTTGTTGTCATGGCTTATTCCTTCCTTAAACCCATTTCCTGTTTTCACTGGACTAGAACAAAGGCAGGATCCCTCGGGGGTGACTTGTATATTAACTAATGGCAATTTTCAAAAAAGTAGCTAACCGGGGCTTGTCCTTGGTTTTCTGTGCATTCTCGAGCACATTAGCCATAGGAAAACCTAGCACCTTCCACTGCTGTGTGTCCCTGTGGATGGGCATTAACAACCCCATTCACGGCTGCAGGGATGCACAAGAAAGGCACGAGGGAAAAGACACTGCCGAGGGTTTGACCTGTCATTTCCTATTTCTCCTTCCGGGTGCTACTGTCAGAAGAGATCAGCATCATGTTGGGGCAAAGCCTCATGGGATAAGCTGCACAGGGACAGGCCACTGCTGCCTCCGATCGAATTTATAGTGTCCAGAACTGTTTGGCCAAAAGTGGTAGCCCACACTTCCAAGAAATCTGCAGGGTGCATTCTAACCAGGGTGGAAACCCTGGATGACCACTGCCTCTGGCCTCCTGAAGAAACTTGTACACTCAGAACGTAGGGCGGAGAGTCTGTCTGGATAAGAGGATTTAACTCCGCGGAGAATCTGGTTTACCTTTATTTTACCTCAGCCCCAGCCCCACAAGGCATGAGAAAACGGCTATTAAACCTTTTTCTTGGCCTCACAACAAAGTGACTGGGGAGTAATTAGAACTGAAGTAACAGCACGTTTGATGTCTAGCCCGCGAGAACTGAAGCAGCTCGAGGTTTGCATGCAACTGCGCACGCACGCATATATAAGACTGATCTCGAATTTCCTAGGAAAAGAAGAGACAAACACAATTTGATAGAAAGGCACAAATTGGAGGAAACTGTGAATCTTCATTCGGGGGGGTTTCCGGGCTGTAAGCTCTTGGAGTGACTGTAGAAGCCCAGAGCACAGTGTGGAACAGAGTGGGCTCTCACCAAATGCAGGTCTGTTGGCTGGCGGGCGTGGGCCGCAGCTGCTGAAGCAAAGGAGGCCTTGTGGGGCCTTGCACTGCCTCCGAATCGGCCTCTTCCAGGCTCTGAACAATCTCATCCGTTGAAGCCCCTTTTAACACTTGATAATTCACAGCTTTTTGCCTTTTCTACATGATCACGTGACTTCCTTTTTGGTCGGTTGGTTTGTTTTTTACCATGAGTACATCATTTTGTTACTGTTGATGCTAATGTACTGAGTCTTTACGATCCCATTTTTTTTCCCCCTGGGAAAGATTTATAAGTATACCCATTAATGGTTGTGGATTTAAAAAAAAAAAAACTGAAAAAAATGTGTTTCCCCATCTTCTGTCTACACTGCACATGAGTGCTCTAAATTCTTTCGCAGATTGTCTCTTCCCCTCACATCATCCCACAGGGAGACTTGCTTGCCATCTTTGAGATGCCCCTTCTAATGATTGCTGATGATTGTGTTAAGGAGCTTTGATAATTTGCTTCTTGAAAAGACTCTTTGCCTAAAAATACATGCTGGTCAACTTAGTTACGCATTTTACTTTTTACTGAGAGCAGTATCCTACCTAACCTATTTTAAATTCCAACTTCTCTGATACCCACTGTCCAGGAAAAAAGGCATAAGAGACTACTATGCTTTGGAAATACAGCATACCACCTGGGTGCTACATTTTATAACAGGCATCAACAACACAAGCAGGGGGCAGTGGGAGAGGGAGAAGCAAGCTTCCCGCCAAGCAGGGAGCCCGATGCAGGGCTCGATTCCAGGACCCTGGGATCATGACCTGAGCCGAAGGCAGACGCTTAAAGACTGAGCCACCCAGGCGCCCCCCCAATTTAGACACTAATATTGGGAACCCTCTCCTCCTCCTCAGAGCATAATACACAGAAATCCCAGAGAGGGGGCCTCTAGCCTCAGCTGTCCTTTAGGAACCCAAGTGACAGAGATATCAGGCAACAGGATGACTCTGGAGTAGGTTGCATCCACTTTGCTGAAGGGAAGATTACTTGGTGAGGGCAAAGTCCCATGGGATTTTGAAAGTGAACTAAGGCCCTGGAGAGTTTAACCAATGGAACTGAGATTGAAGCCCAATTATGTGATTTCAGTTTCCCTTAATCAGCCCTCTCTTGTCAGTTCCTATCATAAAGGCAAAGATGTTGGGGCTAGAAAAGTACAGCAGAGGTCTTCTTATCTAACAGATGAGAAACTGAGGCCCAGAGAGGTCCAGCGACTGGTCCAAGATCAAATACCTGGTTAAGGGCAGAGCAGAGTTAGAGTCATACCGTGTTTCCTTACTCCAGGACTAGAGACAATGATTTTTTTAAAATCATTCTCAACAGACATTCCTGCCTAGATAGACCAGGAAGTAAAGACAGCAAACATTCCTTGAGCACCTACAGATGCTTTGACATATATTTTTAATACTCTCAACTATTTTCTGATATAGCTATTACCCTCATGTTCAAAGTCATGGAAAAAAATGAAAAACTGGGGCTCTGAAAGGTTCAATTACTTGCCCAAATTCACACATCAAGAGAGGAGAGAGCTGGGATTTCAACTCTACAGCCCACATTCAAGAAACAGCAATGACTTTGATCTTGCCAAGAACCAGAGCCACGACCAGTGTATGTGTGAACCCAAAACATATTGCAGGGGTTCTAGATGCCCTCTTTAGTGACAACCACATATAACATGCAATGAATCCCCCTTACAATATGAGATTGTAATACATCTTCCAGTGACTATTTTTTTCTGCAAACTGTTTTTATTTTTAAATCTAAAAACTGTCCCCTAGATATTTTGCATTTATATCACTTATTTATCACTTACCAGATCTCCTGTGAAACACTATGAAGAACTGAAGTCTAAAAGATAACACACTGAGGGGCGCCTGGATGGCTCAGTTGGTTAAGCATCTGCCTTCAGCTCAGGTCATGATCCCAGGGTCCTGGGATCGAGCCCCATGTTGGGCTCCCTGCTCAGCAGGAAGCCTGCTTCTCCCCCTGCCCGTCCCCCCTGCTCATGCTCTGTCTCATTCTCTAGCTCTCGCTTTCTCTCAAATAAATAAATAAAATGTTAAAAATAAATAAAGTAAAACATACTGAACTGATGCACCACATTCCAGGATTATTTACTTCTTTGCCATTTGGGTTTACATATCTGAAATACAACTTTATCAAGATAGAACAGTTATCCTCGTTACTTAAACTATATTTACTATTATCTAAATGTCTTATGTCACATGGGTTGTAGCTAGCATAGCTGGGGGATAAGAAATGCACCAATGGAATTCATTTGCGGTTCATTCATTGCCAGATCTAGAGCTTGGCCTTGGTCATTTCTCACCAGAGGGTATTCTCATTTGCTGGGAGTGATATGATGTTTGTTAGCCAGCAATCAGAAAGGCCATAATAAGGCAGCCAGGGCCAAACACCTGGAGAGTCCCACATGTCCCAGTTGCTCTCTGAACAGAGGGGTAGATAGAGGCAGAGTGCGTGTGGCAGAGACACCGATGGAGGAACCCAGCCCTTGCCAAAACCAAAGTCATAAACCTGCCACCATGTACAAAATGTGGGCTGGAGGCCTAGCAGGAAAGAAGAGAGACCCGTTCCCTTATCAGGCAGAATTCTCTCTCTCTCTCTCCAAGCATAATCAGGCCCTAAATGAGACTATAGGACCCAGTAAATGGACAAATAACACCCTAGGTATGGTCAGTAAAATACAGAAAAATGAACAGCCATGAAGCCCACTCATTGGAGTCTGAGCACTGGACCAGGAATATTTTCCTACCTTTTAGTTATAAAATGACCCCTTCCTCCCTCTCTTTCTTCCTTCCTTATGTAAACATTTATTATCACTTAATGTATTCCCAGCATTATGTCAGTAACCAGATATATAAATTAGTATATGTCCTTGCTCTGTTTTTTTTTCTTTTATGCTTCATACCTTAATTGGAATTTGAATATTGTTGGCCAATGGTAACAATTCTTGTACTGCTTATTACCTTTGACATGGGGTCTTAGGATTGACTTATAGACATTTTATTTGAGCCCCATACCCTTTTGCATGACAAGCTTGGTTTGGTTTGGTATGACTTGGAGCTATTTTGTTGAGATTTTTATGTGGGTATATGTGTATGCACATGTGTATCTTTAACAAGAATAGGTTGTGTATAGATTCTCTCCCACATTTTCTTCCTTTCTTTGCCCTCATGTGTGAGTAGTGGAAAGCTTCACTAAATGGAGAATTTCTAGAATGTGCACATCTCTTTCCTGTGGAGTAAGAATGTTTTGGGCTTCTGAAATGGCTAAGGCAAGCAATGCTTATTTCTTTTCACATTTATCCTTATGTGGTTATCACCCTCCGTCCCATTTTCCTGATTTACTTTGTAATCATATGTCATTTCATGACATTACATGGTGTATTTATTAGTTTTTTGTGCCCTCCCTACACACACACACATACTAGACATCTGTTCATGACTCTGCCTTTGGCAGAGTGGGTGCTCCCTCTCTAGAATTGTTGAATGCAAAATGAGTGTATGAGTGAATTTAGGTTAGAAGAGATCATTCACTTTGTATTACTTAGCCCTTGGTTTTTATTTAATCTTAAGCAATACACCAAGAATTTTGTGCTTTCTGGTCCATATTGTCAATTTTCTGTATTGTTCATCTTCAGAGAAATTAAGGTCAGAGGATTCTATCTATAAGTAGGTCCTCTAAAGATTCAATCTTTTATTCATTCAACAAATATTGATTGAGCTTACTATATAGCAGTCCCTCTTCTAAGCACCATACAAGGAATGGCAAAAGTCCTTCCCATAAGGACATCATAGTCAACTGGAGAGGGACATACAAACAATAATTGCAGTTAATTGGGTATATGTCAGGATAGAGATCTGTATACTGTATTGTGGGGCAATGACAAGACAGGGTCCCTCTTTTCCTGAGGGAATCTGGTAAAGGCTTTGGGAAGGGTAGTGACATTTTCACTGGCTCTGGGAGGATACATGAGGGAAATCGTTTTGTGTTCTTTATAATCTACTTCATTAAACCTGTATTCCAAAAGACCTTCATTAATCTGATATGCTTAATTCGTTCAGCATTGAATAACTACTTTGTACCTTATACTTGGCTAAGCCCTGGGGGAGTATAACCAAGAATAAGACAGGCAGGACATCCCATGACAAAGAACAACAATAATAACATGTAACAGTTTCTGATAAGAAATAGAAAAGAGAAACACAAGGTAAGAAATCCGTGTATAACAAGAATGTCTGAGCTAGTCTGCGGAATCCAAGAAAGCTCCCTCAAGGAAATACTATTTCACATATCCAAGCATGCATGAATTTATCCCCATCTGTTCATTAAGATAAAGAAGAGCAATGCAGTTCCATCATGTACAGTCAGGACAAACAAAACCCCTTAGCATCTTATTTTAGCAGAGATAGGTGTTACTAGAAAAGAGGGAGGGCTGAGTTCTTAAAGCTATTCAAATATTTGTCCATGGCAGAGCATCAACTCATTGTTAATGGGACATTAGGCACAAAATATTGCTAAGTCTGAACAACCACACTTAGCACCTGCCAATGTGATACACGCCATTGTGTGCCTGTCGGACCCTGAGTCCTATCTCCTCCCGCCAATGTCCCATCCCATTCTGACTTGCCTCCAGTTCTATTTCCACGACCCCATTCTGTCCTGTACTTTAACAGCACCTGAGTTTTTCAGTACTTACAACACATTACACTTAACTTGTTTTGTCTTCTATGTTCTCAATATTAAACATAAATTCAACAATTATTTTTATTGAGTCACTACCAAGTAAAAGTCTAAGTCATTAAAATGAAGGCTCTGGAGGCAGGTCTTCTTGGCTCCAGAGCTGGGGTTTGTGCCTTACTAGCTCTGACCTTGGACAAATTATTTCATCCCTCTGTGCCACAGATGTTGTATTTGTGCAGTCAGGGTAACACGTGCACACAGGGTGATGCATAATGGCCACATTCTAGTGCTGCCTCCGCTGCTGTCCGACTATGTGAGGCCAAGTCCCTGCGACCTTCAGTTTCCTTGCTCGTAAAGTGGAAAATACCTGTAAACGATGCCAGTTTTGCAATTCTACAGTTTAATTTCCACACCCATGTGCCATTCATGATGTTGTCCTCTTTATCCATCTAAAATAGATATTCCGTAATGACAGGAGGAATGTGAGGAAAGGGAACTCTTACACAGTGATAAAGTTTATCTAACACCATAAGCGTGTACCTGGCAAAGAAGAACATCTATAAGGTCACGTTCTTCCGGGGAAATGCTGAAGTTGGGATGAGGAAAATAAAGATGGCGTACGATGTGGTGGAAAGTGTGAAATTTGGAACTCAGTTGTCCTGAAGACCAGTGCCAGGGCCTCCACGTGCCAGCTGTATGCTCTGGCGGGTACCGAACTTTCTTTCTTCACCAGTACAACAGGGGTAACAATACCTACACTAGGGACCTTCTGAGCATGAAAAATACTATGATGAAGTACCAGACACCTAGGTATCAATAGATGATGGTAATTAGTAACTTTATTCTTCATTGATGGTTCTCAGTATTCACCTGTGGCAGAATTGGTGACAACATAGAATACACCGTGCTGAGTGCTAGAAGCATAATCAAGAAACAGAAGACATGGTCCCTGTCTTCAGGAAGCTTACAGTCTACACAAAGGCATTATGATTTATATGATAATATATACATATTAGTTCAAGATAACGAGAGGTGCCAATTATAAAGAAGGGACAGTCAGCCAGTTCACAGTATGAGAAGTATAGCTTGGGCCAACATGTTCAAATAAAGATTTATCGGGTAAATAATGTATTGCCATATAATGGAGTAATAATTCATCATGATGTGAGCTTATAATGCCTTGTTGGGCACATGTGTGTCCCAGTCATTTCTCATCATTGCAGCTCACACATTCAGTTAAAAGAATTTAGTTCCAGCATAAGTGAGCTTTATCATAGATCCTATTACAATTTATTATTGCAACTCATGTTTTTATATGAACTTAGAATTTAATAGGATTGCCTAAAACCTCGCCGAAATGATCAATTATTGCCATCTCTAATTCTTTTGAAGAATTAAATACAAACTACTATTTAAACCTCTATCTCTGCAGCATGACATCTTTTAAAAGGATCTGGAGCCTCAAAAGTTTGGGTTTTGCTTTTGGTTTTTTAAAGTCCCTGGTCTCTTTTATCAGACCGTTCTCTCCAACTTGACATTTCTTAAACATTCCTTCCCCAGATTTTTATTGGTGAGATATCCATGTATTTCATAAAGTCAACCAGAGAATCTCTGATTGCCCAGGAGAAAACCATTCTGACCGGAGAATGCTGTTACCTGAACCCCTTACTCCGAAGGATCATAAGATTCATAGGTGAGTACAAGAGCATGCTGAACCGAGCCCTCACTTATAGGTACAATCTACTAAACTTACTACAGATGAAGAGGCTTGATAGAATAAACTAAGCTATGGAAGCATCAACTTTAAAAAGCAAGGGTTTCTTTAGGGATTTTCCAGGAAGTGCAGACATTGAGCCTGATTATAGTGCCAAGTCCAGTTTCTCATCCTTGAAGTGAAGCAGGATTTATTCAATTGTCCTACAAATGATTTCAACTTGAATTTTTTTCCCCTGTACAATATTTATCTGAGATTCCCTCTGGACATTCATTTTAATGTTGACTGAATACTGTCATATAACCTTTAACTGAGTCTGGCAAGGGTGTGGGGGCACAGCAGGGGACACCAATAAAATGAACTTAGAAATAATCAAATTTCCTGGCAAAGATTTCCCATCCAGTATAATTTTGTTATGCAGGGAACTCTACACAAAGTATGGGAATGTAATTCATCAGAGTCTGGAAAACAGTGCCTTTCCAAGGTTGGAAAACAAGTAGTTTTATTAGTGTTCATGATAAGAAATAATTAAGGCATGTTCTATATCTCTCCTCCTAGAAGTTTTATAAAAACATCTGAGGTGATGTGGATAACGATTATAGAATGGGAATGAATATGTATATGAGAATAGGTAGGAAATAGATTTTACGGAGTTCCTACACAGTAAATACTCAATAAATAACTGTTACAGTGTTCAAATGAGATCTTACAAATATCTACTGACCAGATGTTCATGGGAGCCAGGATAAAACTCCCGAAGTGTGAACATGACTGGTATTAAAACAAGCTGAGATACCATTTAAAACATACAGAATTGACATCTGAGAAAGTGAAGGCCAGAATACAACATCCTCTCGACTCTTGTGGTTATCCTCAATTCTGTTTCTTCCTGTTGTAGAAAAGGGTTGGATTACATCAAGTCTTAAGCAAATGACCACACTAAAATTGAATATGCAAGAACTTCTGTGATTGGAGTGGGAATGAGGGAAGTGGTAGAGTGGGAAGCCTAAGAGAATCCAATTTAAAAGAAGCAACTCTTAACATCAAAATAGTCTTCAGGGCTGCCTGGGTGGCTCAGTAAGTTGAGCTTCTGCTTAGGTCATGATCTGGGGGTCCTGGGATCCAGGCCCCCCAGGCCCCACCCCGTTGGGCTCCCTACTCAGCACAGAGTCTGCTTCTCCCTCTCCCTCTACTGCTCCCCCCCTGCTTGTGCATGCTTGTGAGCGCACTCTCTCTCTCTCCCTCTCTCTCAAATAAATAAAATCTTAAACGGAAAAATAGTCTTCAGCATCTACTGATGGTATCTGCAGAATGACCTGTGGAAGTCTGCGGTGAGCTCACTAGGTAATCCCTGGTCAATATGATGTCACCACTGTCTGTGAGTTCACTCATTCCAAACAGTGGTGCCTTTCAAAGATGTCCAGAGTTTGGTCACTTCCCACCAGAGTGGCTAGGTAACAAACCATCAAGGAGAAAATAAAGGAGAGAAGAAAATCTTTATTATACAGGACAGTGGACTAGACACTTTATGAACATTATTTCATTTAATCCACCCAACACCCTGTAAGGTAGTTTATAATCCTAATTGTACAGATGAAGACCCTGCTATAAAATGGGGTAAAGTCACTTTTCCGAAGGAGTGTGAGAGTGCATATGTCTATACACACATTTACGTAATTTGACTCAGAGAAGATTTTATGATCACTGTCTGATCATATAATTAGAGCAAGTAATTTAAGCAGAAGGTTATTAGATTACAGTTAACTGGCAATATCTTTAAAAGTCACTGTTGTTCTTTCTTGGCAAAGATAAGGAAAGAATCTGGGGCAGAGTCCAAAGAAGAGAAATTGTAATTGGCATCTATCATGTATGTAGACCTGTCTCTCTGCATCGTCGGGGCAAGACTTGGTTCACTGAGGAATATCAAAAGACCCCCCCCCCCAACTATCCAGGAACAAATCTTGCAGATTGCCTGTGGTAGTACCTGAAATTCCTACTAGAGTCATGCATCGAGCTGAGGTGTGGTTTCAGGAAGATGATTAAAGTAGAAATGTCTCACCCTAGAGGAGCATCAAACTCCCATTTTCATAATCAATGACACATTAGTCCATTGGAGTCTATCATAAGCTAAGAGAGATGGTGCTCACAGGGAAGGGTGGGGAGATTGCCAGCAGGTAACATGCAAATCTTGGAGAATGAGAGGAACAGCATCAAGAAGGAAGGGAGGTTGCTGGGTATGGAAGCACTTGCTTCATGCTTTCCCTCTTTTGTTTTATGGCACCAGGATCTGCCCAGTTGCTTAAATCCAGATCCTAGAAGTCACCTTATGCTATCTGAGAACTTGTTAGAAATGTACATTCTTAGTCCTCGTCCCATACCTACCAAACCTGGGAATGGAGCCTGATGATCTGTGTTTCATGACTGGTCATCCAGGTGATTCTGATGCACTCTGAAGTTTGGGAGCCCCAGGTGTAGGCCAGTGAAATATCTTGCCCTATAAGTGGTCCCCCTACATCTTATCTTGCAACGTGGTTCCAGCACCCCAGGCGCACAAAAATATCTTCCACTGACCATTTTGCAGATCTTTCCGGAGCCAAACTATGATCAAGTCATTTCCCTGCTTAAATTCTTTCAGAGCATCCCTGGTGTTTTAAACCGTGCGATGCTTCTCCCTGGTTCCTGTTCATGTGCTGCTCCTTCTGCCTAGGGTACCCCATTGCCATCCTCCCACCCCTAAGGCTGACGATCCTACTCATCCTCCAGAACACTGCTTACACATTACCTCTTCACCAACCCAGACAGCTAGCTACCTCCTCTCCCAGCCCGCCACTGAGCCTGCGTCTTTGATAGGAGCTCACCTAGCCCTGTAATTATCTAAGTCCGTTACTCCCATTACTGTGTGATCCTTTGGAGAGCAGGGACTGTATCTTTTCACTTTTTATCAACAGCATATTGCAAAATGCCTGGCACATAGTAGGTTTTCAATAATTTTTTTTTTGGTAAGTAAAGACCAAAGATTAACTTTGTTAAATCACAGATTTGCCTAAAATTGTTTCCATAAATGCTGGTTCTTAACTATTCATTTGCCTCTTGTTTAATTAACTTTATTACCGCTCTTCAGCTTAGTTCTAGGAAATTAAAGTACATACGTTAGGCAATTTCTTTTTTTTTTTTAAAGATTTTATTTATTTATTTGAGACAGAGAGAATGAGAGAGAGAGAGCACATGAGAGGGGGGAGGGTCAGAGGGAGAAGCAGGCTCCCTGCCAAGCAGAGAGCCCGATGTGGGACTCGATCCCGGGACTCCAGGATCATGACCTGAGCCGAAAGCAGTCGCTTAACCAACTGAGCCACCTAGGCGCCCATATGTTAGGCAATTTCTAAGAGAAAGAGAAGTCTGTCCTAACTTCATATAGAAGAGTTGGGGTGGGGAGGGGTCTATGTATCTTAAGAAAGGCAACTTACTTTTTTTGAGTATCTGGATGAATGTTTATAAGAGGAAAAAACATACTACTTAAAGATCCTTTAAATGGGGAGGTTTTCTTTGAAAAAATTAAAGTAAGGCAGTAATCAGATGTATTAGAAATGTTATTGTAAAGAGCTTAACAGTCCTTTTGTCTAGCCTAATAGCCACCAAAAATCATTAGAAAATGACAACTGTTTTAGCTAACTATTCTAATTAAGTTGAAATTGTATGACTTTCTCTTGCAGTTTATGTAATTATTCTAGAATCCATTATAAAAAGTATTTCCCAACAAATATGATCAGCTTCTCACTGCAAAGTGACCAGTGAATTAGCAAAATATTTTTAAACAAAGTAACGCTTTATGCCGCCAAAGGTAAGAAAAAGCTTGGTATTGCTGTCAAAGGTAAGGAAAAGCTTGGTATTGGAATACATTTCTGGCAGGACTGTATCCATATACCCTTTCTGTGTAGCAGTTTGATGGTGCATTTCAGTAGCCTTAAAAATAACTATCCTTTTTACCCAACTTCAAATAATTTATCCTAAGGAGATGATCATTGATGTCTATTAATTTTTATGGGCTAAAATTATTTTTATAACATAAATTAGAAATATCTAATGACACACTTTTTTCAAAATAATGCTAACTCCGTAAGTTGCAACCTCAGAAAATGTTATTTTTAAGAATTTTTAATGAAAGGGGAAATATTCGTGATATGATATGAGAAAGTCAAGACACTACGAATCTGTATTTCAGAATAAGAAGGATACAACATCATAGGTGTGTGTGTTTGTGTGTGTGTGTGTGTGTGTATCCCAGCTAAAAAAGATTGAAAGGAAATATACACTCACAGTTAACCTTTGTCACTTCTGAGTTGTAGGAGGATGGTTGAATAATTTTTATCTTTCTATTCTATAATTTCCAATTTTTATCATGAATAATTTTAAAATCAGAAAAATAGCTAAACATTATTTTTTAAAGGGGCCAAGGGGAGGAAAAATAGGGGAAAGGTAGAGGCTATCCAGGTTGGCCAAGTCCTTTAACGTGATCTTCAGTGTAGGAAGCAGAGCTGAGAGTGGCACCTTGGCTCTCAGTCTAATGTAGTCTGACTGGCGTGGACCTGAACAGTATCCCCTCATCCCCACCCCACAGATCCAAATTAAATGTTCAGTGAAAAAGTGGCAAGAATAGTGAAGTCAGAGGGAAAACATTCAAATGAAGCCATCTCCTCCTGTAGATAAAAACTAACTGCATTGACCTTGACAGAGAGGATGGAATTGCTCTGATTCACAGATCCAACAATAAATTGGTTTTCCCAAAGTGGTCATTATAAGAAAGATGCCCAGCCTCCCGGATGTAGGTTCCACCCACTTCTAAACTGTGGTTTAATTTGTCAAGTTGTGTTTCCATGACGTGGGAAGGGAGGAAAAGAATTGACTGAACTAACAAGTTTCACCAACATTTTATAAAAACAAATGCAGTCAAATTAGTAACACACATTTGGACTTCTCCCTCTCCTCGTTGTTTTCCTCTGCATTCTTTTCCCTTCCTATACCATCCTTTTGGTGTTGCACTAAACTGAACAACAACAACAACACACAGGTTTAAGCTCTCAAAAGAGATAGACCCTTGCATTCTTTTTTCAGCAGCCAAGACAAAATAAGGAAGTCACATTTTCCAAAAAATTCATGAAGAGAAGTTTAGTTAAATCCTTTACATTAACTAATATACTTGAGGAAATGTAGCCTTGTAAATATCAATTATTAAATAGTAAGTTTTGGGTTTAATATTGAAAAGTAATGAATAAAAAACATTAGAATTTGATGAGGGTTTTGAGGTTGTTTGCCATATGGAAGGAAAACTAAATTAACTTTCCCTTCCTGAATAAATAATTTCTTTTGAGTTAAAGGAAAAAATTCATCCAAATATGTCAAGATTAGACTGTCTATTAGCAACTAAAATAGCCTGTCACCCAGAAGCTATTTATTATGGGCTTTCCATTTGGGATCACTGAGTTGCTCCATTATTACTTATAATAAAAATTTAATTAAATATCAAGCAAGTCTTATGCCATTAGGTCAGGTCTGAACATTAGGTAGTACTGGACAGAATAGAAAGTACTATGGTAAACAGTTAATTCATGTAACACTAATTAATTGCCATAAATTAAGTGTGATCTAAATGGAGCATGAATATATTAAATGCAGCTTCAAAGGTCACAGTGTTTTATGGTCATAAGAATTGATACCCTGAGACAAGCTTAATGTCAGCCTTTTTGAGAACTAGAAAATCCTTCTCAATTTTGAAAGTCACTTAACTATACTTTATCTAAAAAGAGACTTAATTGGATTCAGTAAGTCCATTTCTATGTACATTCAGTATTTATAATTAAATTATAAACTGGAGGACTGATCATATTCATTCAACCTTCAACAAATAATATGCTGGGCATCTACCATATAGTAAGCACTGATTAAGTTTTTGAGGACAAATTAGTGAACCAAAGAGAGATTTATTTGCCCTCACTGAGTTTATATTCCAGTAGGGGAAGCCAAGCATTAAACAAAATAAATAAGTAAATTATGGTGTTCATTAGAAGATAAGTGCTATGAGGAAAAATAATGTAGAAAAAGGAAATGCGGAGTTTGTAGGGGCAGATATGCAATTTTAAGTGGGGAGGGAGAGGCTGTCCTACAAGGAGAATTGTCTAGAGTTGGCAGTGACTTCCTAGCAGGACAGTGACCATCCCAGGAAACTAGGTGTCCACTGTACCAAGTGAAGAAGTTGAGGTTCTATTTTTTCTAAAAAATAACTTGCAGTGCCCAGGCACCCACCTTTAGTCCTGAGACAAGAGGCTAGACCCTGACAGAAAAATGTCAAAAGCAAGGCAGGGCATGAGCCTATAAGCAGATGGAGGTATTTCCAGAATTCAGCGATAGAAACCAGAGTTGAGGGCGCCTGGGTGGCTCAGTTGGTTAAGCGACTGCCTTCGGCTCAGGTCATGATCCTGGCGTCCCGGGATCGAGTCCCGCATCGGGCTCCCTGCTCAGTGGAGAGCCTGCTTCTGCCTCTCTCTCTGCCTGCCTCTCTGCCTACTTGTGCTTTCTCTCTGTGTGTCAAATAAATAAATAAAATCTTTAAAAAAAAAAAAAAAGAAACCAGAGTTGAAGCTTTAGGATATGCATCAGGAGAAGAAAGCCAGGATGGATCTTAGGGGAAAAATGGAACCTCCGTTTCTGGAAACTCTGTTTCTGGGCTTCATGAGCAGCCAAGCCAACAGACTTTGAGACTGACATGTTTGGTACTTCCTTCTAGGGAGCAAAGATGCCAGGGGCTGTGGGGGCCGGGGGCGGGGTGCGCAGCGTGGGGCGTTGCTGGAGCTGGGAGCCTTGAATGACTAAAAGGCACAACCAGACCTCTGTTAGGGTCTCCAGAAGTTATGATGAGCCTGCCTGCGGTTGCTTTGCTCAGTGCACAGAACAAATCTGCTCTCCTTTGAGTGTCATCCTCCATGAATGAGAACATTCCAGACCGGAACAAGACTCCTGATCCAGAACTCTATAGATTACTCTCATTATCAAGAAGAAAGTTATTTAGCGTGGTGGCTCAGTCATTAAGCGTCTGCCTTCAGCTCAAGTCATGATCCCAGGGTCCTGGGATCAAGTGCCACATCCGGCTCCTTGCTCAGCAGGGAGCCTGCTTCTCCCTCTCCCACTTCCCCCAGCTTGTGTTCCTGTTCTCACTGTGTCTCTCTGTGTCAAATAAATAAATAAATAAAACCTTAAAAAAAAAAAAAAGTTATTTAGTCATATGAGACTCTAGTGATCCTTCCCTGAGGGCTCTCCCAGCACCAGTGTCTAAAGGCTGGACTCTAATAAAAGGAAGAAATAAGACGGCCACTTTCTCAACACTTTGCAGAAGAGCCAATGCAAATTCATGGCACTTCAGGGAACTTCTTTCCTGTAAAACAGTTTCCCAGCCTCAGCATTACTGAAATATTGGGCCAAATCGTTCTTTTCCACGTAGGGGTAGGGGACTGTCCTGAGTATTGTAGGACGCTCAGTAGCATCTCTCACCTCTATACACCAGATGTCAGTAACACCTCTGTCCCACTAGTGACAATCAAAAATGTCTCCAAACACTGCAAAATGTCCCCTGGGAGTAGGATCTCCCTCAGTTTTAAAGATTTAAGAAAACAAGTATACTTCAGACTTTTGCTTAAAATATTATATCAATATTTTTGCTATGAAGATGTTACACACATCACAAAATTAGGCATAGTGAGATGCAGAAATACTGCCTGAGTATTAGAAATAGCTCCCAACAATTGATAAAGGGTCACTTATGTGAAAAATAAAATTTACAATATATAAAAATATCTAATTGTTACATTGCACACCTGAAACTAAGATGTCAGTGATACCTCAATAAAAAAAAAAAAAAGTGTTTTGGAAACAATTTAAGTTATCACATTAGAACATCATAACCGTGATTAGGAAATGCATCAAGCAGAGACACCAGGTCAGTATCTGTCAGTCACTAACAGGGCTTGATGCTGGTTGGTGGTGGGAATGGAGAGGATTCAGATCACCAGGTTTGCTTTAGAAACTTTTGAACATGATCAGAAAGGGTGGAACTCCAAGGCTGTTGTTTGGAAGCCCTCCAGAATTTGATATGCCCAGTGTTACATTCTTTGGTAGGTAAGGAATCTAAAATCTTCCGCTCCACATTTAGTTTGTATCTAGGGCACACTTCCTAGAATTATTTGCATCCACTTTCTCTATTTTATTGTAATATTTCACTGCCTCGGGGTGCCTGGGTGGCTCAGTCAGTTAAGCACAGGACTCTTGATTTCGCGTGGGGCTCTGCACTCAGCACGGAATCTGCTTAAGATTCTCCTCCTCCCTCTGCCCCTCCCCCCACAAAGGCACGATAGATAGATAGATAGATAGATAGATAGATAGATAGATAGATAGATAGATAGATAAAAATCTTTAAAAAGAAAATAATTCCACTGCCTCTGGCAAAAATTTTAGGATCTTTGTCTCTATGAACCAGATTTGGATCCACACTGTCTAGGGGAACTGAGAAGCAAATATTTAAAGACCAGGAGTAAGAGAGAAGTCAGACATTTGAGAGAGAAAAACACTGAGGAACTGTCCTCAGAAAGGAGGGCTAAAGAAGACACTCCTGTTGAGATGAAACCATATCATCAAGAAATCATGTCATTTTATGGTTTGGGGAAGTAGAAGTATGTTTGTTCTTTCATTTATAAAAATATTTGGGGGGTTTTCTAGTTGATTACCCATCATCTTTATTAAGTAATTATCCTTTATCTTCACTTATCAGTGAGTGGTTATAATAACAAATATAGGGTATTTTTTAAAACCACCAGCTCATCATATTGTAAAAGCTGCTTTATTAATACAAAGGATGAATAACACATCACAGAGTCGAATATTTGAAGTTGTTAGAATTATAGGGTTCTTGTCTCTTTCCTATGCTTTAAAAATAATTTTATAATCAATTTATTTAAAACACCTTTACTGGGGACATTTATTTCACTCAGTTATAAAAATAATAGTAACTAATATCTATATCAAGCTCACAATTCATAAAATGTTCTTACAACTATTTCTATGATTTGCATAATAACCCTGTGATACAAAGAAACTGAGGTTCAGATTAGTTGATTTAAATAAAATTGTTCTTAGGATTAAAACCATGCCATCAAGACAAGTAGACTGCTGTCAGCCTTCGGTGTTTTCCTGACCTCTGTAGGAAAGAGACCACAAGATCTTGTTTTGTGAACACCTGAAATTAACTGTCCAAGGAACTGATGTATTCAATTGTGTCAGAAACTTGTTTTTGAAGCATAAAATAATATTTGATGATATGTAGATCAGTTTGCACTGATGGTATTGTATTATACTAGAAAAAAAGTCAGATTTATTGCCAAGGTGATGAAAAAAGTACCTCATTCAATGATGACATATCTCAGGTATTCTATCAGACTCTTGTCAGAAAACTGTTGTCTAAAATACTGAGAAACTCTTGCTCTGTTGTGACAAGTGCAGTACATTTCATCAGGGCATGTTCTAAATCCTTGCCTCTTCTGTTTGTGTGTGTGTGTGTGTGTGGTGTGTGTGTGTGACCAAGCAAATAGAACTAAAGTACTTTTTTTCATGGCCTGATACCTACCCATATTTTTTTAAGTACATGAAAATATAAGCTTAGAAGATTATGATTAAGAGTATGGATTTAGGGGCGCCTGGGTGGCTCAGTTGGTTAAGCGACTGCCTTCGGCTCAGGTCATGATCCTGGAGTCCCTGGATCGAGTCCCGCATCGGGCTCCCTGCTCAGCAGGGATTCTGCTTCTCCCTCTCCCGCTCCCCCCCCCTTGTGCTCTCTCTCTCTCACTCTCTCTCTCAAATAAATAAATAAAATCTTTAAAAAAAAAAAAAGAGTATGGATTTAGAGGTACCTGGGTGGCTTGGCCGGTTAAACATCCGACTCCTGGTTTTGGCTCAGGTCGAGATCTCAGGGTCGTGAGATTGAGCCCACCTCTGACTCCACGGTCAGCATGGAGTCTTCTTGAGACTTTCTCTCTCCCTCTGCCCCCTCCCCTGCACGCACTCACTCTCGCTCTAAAATAAATAAATTAATCTTAAAAAACATATGGATTTAGAGCTATACTATTTAGTTTCTAATCTCAGCTCTTCTTGGTCGAGTTAATTGCCTCTCTATGCCTCAATTTCCTCTGTGAAAAGTGGACATACTAACAATGTCTACCCCATAGAGTTGTGGTGGGGACTGAGTGAACTATATTCTAAAGCATGTAGACCAATATCTAGTACACACTAAACACAGCATATTAGCTATCCTTGCTATTATTTTAATTATTTTTACCTAGTATCCATGGCACTCATATTCAAACATCTCATCCATGTAGTACATCCTTGCAAGGAAATGGGATGACCATGGTAACCACAGATAAGTCTCTTCATTAGGAAACCTTCAGTTTGAATAAAGCATGTTAAAAAGAAGACATTGCACCATCTTTACTTTTCCTAAAGAAATGGTTGTTTCCTGAAAGAATGGTCTTCACAACTGAATTGACATCAACAGCTGAGTGACTTTCTCAACTGAGATTTTCCTCTAAGGATCTTGATGTGGCAAAAGTAAAAGCAAAAAGGAACTCTGTGCATTTCTTTCTATCTTGGTATTCCATTTGCAATGGGGATTTGATGAAAGATGAGATTTCAAATTAAAAGTTGGTGATTGAATCAGAAAGTACGTTGAGGAAACTGAACCTACGCGTTCCTTAGGTGTTCCTCTCCCACTGTGGAAAATGGCACTGGTGAACCCATGTACTTGTACTTGCCCACGTGGGATAAGATTTTCATCCATCTTCCCACGAAAACAAAGGCTAGGAACTGATGTGTTCCTTGTTTTTTGAACGTAGTAGGAAAGCGATGACAAAAGATTCACAAAGCTGGTTAAATTTTGAACACGAGAAAATGTTCAAGCATTTCCAATGTCACACAGCACAATAGTTCTTCAATCCTCTCTTTCATTGCATCGTTTGCTCAACATAGACAGAAGAGCAGCCCTCTTTTAGAAATGTTGGATAAGAGGCTGAGAACATGTGTTGAGGGAGGAATAGGATTCCCTCCCCCTCTTCAGAGAGTACTGTTACCAACCTGACCCAGATAACTCATTTTTATGTCTTTTTCAATATCCTTTTCTTTTTGAAAGTTCTAGATGTTAGTTTTTCCACATGAAAATAGGTTAGAGTCATGATTCCATGTACCCCTGTGTTAATATTTAAACTGACAACCACTGCAAGTTCTCAGGATTCAGAAATGAGGATGTTTATCTCAAAGATATCTCTAGGTATAAAACTGTACCCAAGCTGATCGTGATTTCCAGATTCCTTATGCTTCACAGATCTCCCCGGTAGGAAATCTATCATGTTGTGTATAGCAGGGATTTCCATATTCCAATTTAAGGTTCTTTTTTCATTCTTGCTGCATTGAAAATGGAGAATCCTTTAACTTCCAAATGATGACTTACAAGTTTCCTGAGTCATGAGACACTTATTAAGTTCCAGTTTTCAATTATCCTCTTTATTCGCTAAGTGCCTAGCACTATGCTGGATTTTGTGTGGATGTCAACCCTGTGTTCAATAGAATCAGGGATGTGAGACACCAACACGAGCTAGAAAATCTGAACAAGTTCCTATGCTTTTTTATCCTCTTCTCCTATTCTTACTCTGAAGTTTCTTTAGCAGTCCATTAATTAACTCACAAATAAGTATTAAATGTTTACTATGTGCCACATTTGATACTAGGTACTTAGGATGCAACATTAATATAGGCGTGTTCAGTGCTCCTAGAGAGCTTATATATTCACAATTCCAATGGGAGAGATGGACATCACTAGACAATCACACAAATGTAAAATTCTCACTGGGACAAAGGGTACGAAAAAGTAAAATAGTATCATACTAGTCTAAAATAGGAATATTTTTTCCAAGACCCCATGTGATATGTGATTGTTTCTTTCACCCTCTTCACTCTTAAGTGAGGCAAGACCATCCACAGTATTCATGAGCAGATAGAAGTGTGGCTTGCTCTTGGCCACACTTGAAAGCAGGTTGGTGCACACAGCACGAGTCCGGTCCCCAGTTAGCAGGCTTTCTGCCAGAGCTCCTCAGCTCCAGTGAACTGGCATCTCCTTGAACCCCCACCGCTGTGTGGATGAAGAGCACACACAACTACAGGGCCCCTCAGGCACTCATCTCTAGAGCGTGTGGGTCTGTTCCCAGAAGGGGCCCCTGTCTGTTGCCCAGAAGTGTGTCTCTGAATACATTTAGAAGAATGAAGAAGGAGAGGAGACAGTTCCAGGCAAATTCAAACAGAACTCATCCAGTAGAGTGACCACAGCCCTATTTTCTGAGCAGTCTCAATCCCGAATCTCTGAGCCAGGGGCCAGATTGTAGGAGAGAAAGGAAATCTCTTCCTAGGTTTTCTCCCCTGATCTGTCTTTTAAGGAGAAGTTTGAGTTTTTCCTGAAGTAAAAGTCCGTGTGTGTGTGTGTGTGTGTGTGTATGAGAGAGAGAGAGAGAGAGAGAAAACCCACTCCATGGCACTTACTGATAATGGAACCCCTTCCTGATTCTCCTTTTGGGTTGGCATTAGGAGTTTCCATCTTTTTTCACAGGTATCGTGTATACTTTAGTAGACGATTGAGAGATGTTCTACCAGGGGCGATTAAGCAAGGTGCCATTTTAAACTGGAAATTACACATTTATAATTTAATATAGAATAGCTGGCCTTCAATTTAGAGGTTCCCCCTAAGATCACAGGATCTTTGTAGCTAAAAGGAATTTAGTCCTTCCCTCACCCCACCAATGCCTCTTCACCCCGTTACCACCCTACTGTCTGGGGCTAGGCTTCCTAATGAAGGTCACCTGTGTGAAAATCAGTAGCATCCTCCTTGGCACCAGGCAATCTGGTTATGTACTTTGACCAGTTTTTTGTCTGGAAGGCCTAAAATTATCCTGCTATGAGTCCTAGTATCTTTTTCTTGCATGCCAATTATCTGTGGCTTGCTACTTCTCCTTATGCATATTTCCTGGCCATGTCACTGCTCCTGCTACATTCACAGTTGAGTAAAAGGGTAGAATCCTGCACTGATTCCATAGCAGGGACCAGATCCCAGAGTTTTACCTCCATGTCCTAAATTGCTAGCAATCAAAGACCCTAACTTGTCCCGAGAGAGACTGAGATCAGATGGATCCACATGGAATCCTGAGGGAAAAAAATAAGGACTTTTTAATACCTTTGTCTTCCTCTTTCTTCATCCTTTATCTTTCTTCATGCCTGACAGGTGTCCTGTTCAGGCCACAAAGAAGATGCATGCTCAGGTTTCCTTAGCTGATCTGTGTCATCCTGACAAGAACCACAGACATCATCATTAATCTCTTTGTCCTAATTCCAGGCCCTTCTAGCCTTCTGTCCTCTCAGCATTCTAATGCCCATCATCCCTTAGGGATGGGGCAGTTTACAACCGCTTACCCCATACCACACCAGAATGTCTGAGCCTTGTAAGGTGGACTTTAGGCTCAACCAATTTGCCCCACCTCTGCTGTTGCTAATAGAGGCACCCTATTCTGATACCATGCTCGATGTGAAGCTTCTCCAAAAGGTTTACAGGGCTGAGCTATACCCTGAGATGGGATGGGATGTACTTCAACTAGATTTCCAAAAATCATTCAATCATCATATTGCCCTGTCCCTGGGTTTGACAGCCAATGTGAGGCAGAGAGTATGGGAATGCCTTTTCACTCCCTCAGCCAGAGTTCTGGCTTCTCCTTGTGTGTCCTCCCCAGCCACATCCTCCCCTGCGTTAGGATTGATTTTAGAAACTCAGTGGTCACATCCTCCAGGCCATGGCTCTTAGTCTTCCCATCCAAGCCTTTTTAGAATTCCAAACAAATGAACAATATCGACAGGTGTCTCAAGCACATCGCTCTGGCAAAGCAGGAGCATTTTACTTTTAGACTGTTGTGTTGGCTGTAAATCCATTCATAAATGTGATCAGCTCCCCCGAAGCAAGGAGGACTGTTGGGAGCAGATTCATAATATAAATAGAACCCACTGCAGGGGGCGTGGGGGGGGGGGCAGAGAGAGGGTTATAGGAATGAAAAATGTATCTGTTAAAATTTCAAAAATATGACCTCACTGAAAGAATTTTTGACACCAAGGTAGATTCTATAGACATTTTAAAAACCTCTCCTGCAAATCATACGTTGCAAGAAACCATAAATGGTGTTTCACCTGACCCTAAGGACAAAAGTAGCTATTGTGAGCTTCTGAGGCTGGGAAAAGACACACAAGGAGCCCAGGGTTCAGAGCAATGGCTGGAGTGTCTTACAAAAGCCCTGCAGGATCTGACTTTCTCTGTGAATCACTGCTGTGGGGTCCACCGCCCTTTGTTGGCACGGCCTGTGTCAGGCAGGTGGATTCCCTGTGCTGCCACAGTGCCCTTCTGAAGCTAGATCAAATGCACCAGAATGAAAGGTTTGGAAAGCAGACGCTTGTTAGGGCATCAGGAAAAGCAGAGATGATCCTAAGGAGGCAGAGAAGAAGAGGGGAAAGCCACTTTCTGCACAAATATCCCGAAACAATAAAGAGCAGGGCTGCCCACAGCAGCATCACCATGACCGTGGGGCTGGCACCTCAGACCCGGATCCGAGGAGCCTGGAAATCCCGTCTCAGAAAGTTCAAACCCGCCCTAATTGGAAGCACTTCTGACAAATAAAATGCCAGAGGAGAGTGCTGCCACTTTTCTTTTTTTTTCTTTTTTTTTTTTTTAAAGATTTTATTTATTTATTTGACAGAGAGAGACACAGCAAGAGAGGGAACACAAGCAGGGGGAGTGGGAGAGGGAGAAGCAGGTTCCCCGCAGAGCAGGGAGCCCGATGCGGGACTCGATCCCAGGACCCCGGGACCATGACCTGAGCCGAAGGCAGTCGCCTAACCAACTGAGCCACCCAGGCGCCCCACTCTTCTTTTTTCAAATCATAAATTACCCTAGTTTCCTGGAAAAGTATGCCCAGACAGACTTATTGCCCCCTTGAAAAAGCCAGAGAGACCTGGTCTTTAAGACTCTTGCTTGAAGGTGTAAAAAAATGTCTAACCATTCAGACTTCCAGAATCTGGGGGTGAAAATTGCCACGAATGATCAATGATTGCCTACTCTCAGAGGTCAGGCCCCCTGGGAGTGAGCCGGCTGAAGCTATTAAAAGAGCCAGTTCTCATTGTGATAAAGCACATCCTGGCAAAGCCACAAAAAAAGAAAATTACAGCAATCAATACAGATCAAAATGAAAACCGGATGAAGGTTTCAGCCAAACTTGTCTTCACTTCTATAATGCTATAATGGGTTAACTTTTGGGTGCTGATATCAGCACAATTCGCAGATCGAGGACATTGAATATGGGAGTCCAAGTGGGGTAGAAATTTAATTGAAACTACAGCAAATCCTTGACTAGGGTTAATACTGCCTCTCGCGCTTGCCAACTTCTCCCATAATTGAGCTGCGTTTCCGAAGTGTCTGTCCCTTCCAACAACTTGTACGTACCTCGGCTCTGCAGCCCCGCTTGATATATTTAACAGACGATATTCCACGGATAATCTATAGCTGTACTGTATAGACTTTGAAAGAGTTCACAGTGAGGCTTCCTATAAGGAATTCTGCTTTACCATGTTCAATCTTACCGGGACTAATCCCATGGAATTTGCCAGAGAACAGATAAAATCCAGGAAAGATAGCCTACCCACAGGATTCTCAGCCAAACAGCAAAGTCGGCGTGGCAGGAAGAATAACACTTCCTCTCCCAAAATCTCTGTATCCTGATCCCGGAAACTGTGGATTTGATACCTTATATGACAAGAGGGAATTTACAGGTGTGATTAAATTCAGGATCTTGAGATGAGGAGAGTATCCTGAGTTAGTCAGGTGGACCCAATGTAATCAAAAAGTCCTTATAAGAGGGAGGCAGGAGAATCTGAGTCAAAGAAGGAAATGTGACAATAGAAGCAGATGTCGAAATGATATGATTGCTAGAAGGAGGTCACAAGACAAGGAATGAAGGCAGCTTAGACGCTAGCTAGAAAAGGCCAAGTACGAACGCTACCCTCGAGCTTCCAGAAGGAACACAGCCCTGCCAGCATTTTGATTTTACCCCCGTGAAACCTAGTTTGGACTTCAGATCTCTAGAACCAGAAGAGGGTACACTTGTGTTGTTTTAAGCCGCTCAGTGTGTGGAACCTTGTTATAGCCACAGTCAGCAACGCATGTCTTTAACACTCGTCCCTTCTCCTCATTTTCTCTGCCCAACATCAAATGAAACATCCAATTCAATCAAGGTTTCTGGAATGACCTTTTTTCTCTCTTTTAGGGATAACTCCCTCACAACCCCATTCACTCTCAGCTGCCATGATGTCATAGATATCCCCTCGGAGTACTTGCATTTCCAAACAGGACTGGGGAGAATGTATTTTCTATCAGGGAAAAAAAGTAACTGCTGTTGAGTAGCTACTGAAGCCAGGCACCATAGTGGGTATTTTGGACCTATTCTATGTCATCTTTCCAACCTTGTGAGGTATCACTCCCTGCCAACCATGTTGTGACTGGGGGTCCCAAGGTTCAGAGAAGGCAAATCGCTTATACAAGGTGAATGAGTCAGCAATGCTGGGACTCAATGGAGCCCAAAACCGTAGGACTCCAAAATTCTAGTTCTGTCCATTAGAACATACTGCTTCTGCCTTACTTATACAAAACAGTAAAATGCAAACAGCAGAACGTCTGCATCCGTTTGGAGGGAATAATGGTTGGGGAAGTGGTTGGGGAAGCAGGCACCAGTCCCTGCAAAGATGAAAGTGAGGGCACCGTCTGACTCTGGTGAAGACCTCTTTGGCAGGTTGTTGTGGACTCTCACCGCTACGTCTTCTCTTGGGGACAAAACTGTACCGACGTCACCATTCCTGATCGTTTCCACTCTCCTTGTAGGGGTATTTGCCTTCGGACTTTTTGCTACTGACATTTTTGTAAACGCCGGGCAGGTGGTCACGGGGCACCTAACGCCATACTTCCTGACGGTGTGCAAGCCCAACTACACCAGTACAGACTGCCGGGCACACCACCAGTTCATCAACAATGGGAACATTTGTACTGGGGACATGGACGTGATAGAAAAGGCTCGGAGATCCTTTCCCTCCAAACACGCTGCTCTGAGCATTTACTCCGCCTTATATGCCACAGTGAGTATTCCAGTCCCGCTGTCACTCCCAAGATGAGCGTCTGGCTGGGATGTGAGTCTCTCTGCCCTCCTCACCTTCATTCTCTCATCGCTGTCACTTAGAGTGTTACAGGAAACATGTGACAGCATGTTTCTCCTGTACAGCATCACGCTGTTGCCCCCACACCCCCCTACCCAACATCCCAGGGTAATATGCTGACCTGTCAGAGGCTATTAATTTGGCAATGTCGATAATCTCTTAGTCAAATCTTCCCATTTTACAGAGGCAGAAACGGAGGCCCAGAGAATAGCTGAGAGCCCGCAGTTGGAGCTGGGACCCAGGCTCCTGGCACCAAGTCTGGGATTCTCCCACTGCCCACAACGACACTCCTTGCCAAAGTTTTCATTGGCTCCAGAACAGCACATATTTCTCACACCTGCCTACAAATTTGCAGGTGTGGGCCTTCATGCACATGGTTGCCTGGGTAGTGCAGCAGGACTGGGACAAAAACACAGCTTTCCTCTGCTCCCCCCGACACTCCTCCTCTTCATTTAACCAGAATGGATGGATGATCCTACGTGACCCCCAACACCCAAAAGTTCACTTCTCACTGCTCCCCAAATCATACAGGCTTTGACTGCCCCCACTAGGGTGTAATGTTCTCTTTATACTTTTTGCTTTCATTACAGAAAAAAACCTGAAGTGTGTCCCACATCTTTAAAATACAAGAAGAAACAATGGTGTCCCTTTTATTTTCCTACTCTTTAATTGCATCCATTCTGGAAATGACTTCATCTCCCCTTTCTCTGGCCTATGCTTCCTTAGAACCAGGAGTATAGAAGTATAGAAAGGATCAGCTCAAAGGCTGGATATCCTATGCCTTAACCTGTGGAAGAGCAACTATTGGTCAAAAACACACCTTTTCCTTACTTGAACTTATGTTCCAGGTATGACTAGTCTAGTGATTCTCAATGAAAGGGAGGGGAAGGAGAAGGCAGAGGAAAGACCCCTTTAAAATAATGCATTCTTCCCAGAGGTTCTGAGCAAGACTCACCCTACTCCCCAGGGGAGCGGGTTCCCACCATCTCCAGGGAGAGTAACTGTGCTCTCTGCTGAGAGTCTGCCTGTGATCGGAGCGTGTCCCTGATGTCGCCTGGATGCACACATTCGGGATGGAGAGAAGGTGACTGACTACAGGTCTGTTCTATTCAGTTCAGTTTAAAATAAATTGCTGAATATTCTCTTTAAAACAAGGGTTCCTATGTGCCAAGTTCACAGGATCACATCTGTAGGATGAATTTGTCAGCCACCAATTACCCAAAATTAGCTTTCCTAGTTATTCCTTTTAGGTCTACTTTTTAATGAATATGTGTAAAAATGATTTCATCTGGCCCCCACTAAGGAAACATGCATGTAGATAATAGAGAAGCTCAACTTACAAAACAGATCCATTGTAGCTTGGTAAGCCTTCTTTGCTTTATGATAGATAGATAGATAGATGATAGCTAGATAGATAGATAGATAGATAGATGATAGATCGATCGATCAGCAGGCCACATATTTTTTAAACAAAGAAAGTCCTTTCAGGCATTCAGCATATTCTTCAACTTTTCAAAATATCCATTTGTTCTAAATTATCTAGAACCAAATTTTATATGAAGCAATGTACTCTTGAACCCTTTTCTGTATATTGATCAAACTCAAGTCATTGCCGCGTGACATTGTATAATACAATTATGAAAATAAATCTGTTACTCATAATAATCGATTGTCTCATCAAATGAGATATAAATTTCTTTTGGGTAAAAAGAAGTCTGCTCACTCAGAATAGATGCTGCTGTAGCACTTATTTTCAAGGATTCAGATATAATCCAATTCAAATCATGCCCCACAGACGGACTATAATCAGATAAACCCTGATACAAGATTCCAATTGTGTGAACACTTTCTGAGCCCCTATTATGTGTGAAGTGCTTTCAGAAACCACTCAACAAGGATCTCCTAAGTGCTAGTTAATACTGTGAAGAATACTAAGCATTAGCTCATGCTCTTAATAGATTGTAATCTTATAGGAAGGATTTATGAAGAGTATACCTAAAAAACACAAAAACATAAAATACTCAAGTTACACATATTTAGTATAGATGTTAAGTGACATTTCCTAGACGGCATCGGAACGGTGTCATGATGTGCTCTCATTTGTGTAACCGATCTAACCAGTTCTCCTCAGGGCATCTATCACACATAATAGAGAATCCCGTCTGCCTGTATTCACACCACCGTTGTGAATTGTGAACTTAGGAAATTAAGTTTCCGTGGTCATATCGTAAAATGCATCTATTTCAACTGGTCCGTGCTCAGGCAATACAAACACACTATACACTATGAGTATTAGCATCCTATTTCAGAGTTGCAGACTCACTTGTCAAATTTTTAAAGAAATTATGGAATGGATCAGCAATGCCCTCTAGTGGTTTCTCGTAACCATTGCCAAAGGTGATTAACGACTTCTTTGAAAGAGGCGCTAGGCCCTGAGACACACATTTAATAACAGAGCCTCTGAAACTTTAAGAGTCTTGCCCAACTCCCCACAATGGACAAGAACAGCCTACATCTCAGGTGTCATGAATTGCATCATCCTTTCCTCAGGTCAGGTCTTCCCAACCTTTCAGATGTCGTGGGACCCATAGAAAGGCTCAATATTTTAAAACACGCTAGAGTAAATGCATGGAGAGAGCCCACCACAGCTGTTCCAAGGAATGTGAGAATCCATTTCCCAGCGCAGCTAAAACCTGCTGTGTGACACACTCACTTGGAAGTTCTACTTCAGTCAATCAACTAACCAGTCAATGCTTTTGTATCTGTGGCCTGCAACTGCGAAGAATCAGCTAGAACTCCGGGGGACACCAAAAGTGAAATGGATAGCCACTCACCTACCTGGTCTTCTCTTCCATAAAATTCATTCTCACAGAAGGTTTATTTGGTCTCTGAGATTCGATATGGGTTTCCCAATACCCCCAAATGATTCTTGAATTTGTTGCATGAAAACTGCATGCTCTAAAGCTGATCTTTATGCTGCAGCCATTCTCTGCACCGCTGTTTCTGTTTACGGGTCCCCTGGAATACAGAACAACATGCCTCGTCTGTGGCTATTGGGGTTCTTGCTGCACTACTTTCCTACCCAAATTCTTCCCTAAGTGACGTGGTGGAATTGCTCAAGCAGTCAGTGTGTCCCCTCTGGCACGGCCCCGTTTGCCCGTGCGTGGTACACGTGCGTGCACCTGTGGGTGCCACCTACAGGCAGGCGGCCTCTCGCTCACTGGTGTCCGTCCTGTTCCAGATGTACATCACAAGCACAATCAAGACAAAGAGCAGTCGGCTGGCTAAACCCGTGCTGTGCCTGGGAACCCTCTGCACCGCCTTCCTGACAGGCCTCAATCGGGTCTCTGAGTACCGGAACCACTGCTCCGACGTGATTGCGGGCTTCATCCTGGGTACTGCTGTAGCCCTGTTTCTGGTGGGTCGGCTTCCCTCTTTCTGGTGTCTTCCCCTCTCGTGCCCTCTGAAAGGCTGGCCGGGGTCACGGCGAGTCAGATCAGCCAGACCACAGTGTAAGTCCATGCTCCTCCTGCCCCAGCCTTGTAGGTGGCCATTTTTTCCCCAAGGAGTATGCATCCTTTTGCCACAAAAAGGACTTCTTTTTTTTTTTTTTTTTTGTAGCTTTGAAATGCTCTTTAATTTGCGAAGGTATATTTAATTTTTATTATTATTTTATTAGCATATAATGTGTTATTTGTTTCAGGGGTACAGGTCTGTGATTCATCAGTCTTACACAATTCACAGCGCTCACCATAGCACATACCTTCCCCAATGTCCATCACCCAGCCACCCCATCCCTCCCACCCTCCCAAACCATAAAAGACTCTTAATCTCAGGAAACAAACTGAGGGTTGCTGGAGGGGAGGGCAAAAAGGACTTCTAAAGTACCTTTTCTCTCGGGAATCTGATTGCATATTCCCCATGGGGGTCAGGAAGAGGAAGGCCTGGGGCAGATGGCTTACCCCACTTCCTTCAACACTGGGCTAAGAAGTGAGGCCTGGCTGACGTAATGGCGTATCCTCAGAGCAGTGTTCTTTAAATATTTGTGCAGAAGGTATTGAGAGAAGCTAAGTGTTGCTTGAGGGAAGAACAGAAAACAAAGACTGTGGATGGAAGCAAGACAGCCCCTTCTCAGACATCCCCAGAGATTCAGCTCTTGTCCCCACCTGTATATCCCACTCAGCAGTATGAAAACCCTCCTCCAGCCACACCCAGACTTTCTAGAAGGCTTCTGTTACCATCTAAACATGGCTCTTGGGCGTCTTATTTCCACTACAGATAGCTTCTCAACCACATATAATAATCTTTCTGGAGAAAAGTTTTAGTTAATATAGTTTTCTCCATATCTTGACATTTCTGATGATTTTAGTTCTTCAAAAAGCTGGTGGCCTTGCCACCTGCTCAACTAGGAAATCTTTTCATCTGAGTTGGATTGGAAGTGAAGAGGCTAATTTTTATTTTTTGTCTTTTTATAGTTTTACTGAAGTATGCTAGGCAGATCATAAATGGCACATGAAGTGTACAATTGGATCAATTTTGACATACAGATACATCCTTCTCTCTCTTCCTTCCCCTCATTCCCAAGCAACCACTGATCTTTCCGTCACTCCATCACTCTGTATGAGTTTGTCTTTTATAGGATTTTGTATGAATGGAATCATAGAGTCTATATTCCCTTTTTTTTTTTTAAGATTTAGCCTGCTCTGGTCCAAAGCCCCCATTAAGACTGGCATCACACTTAGATGGATTTCATGGTCCCATGACCTAATTCTCCCTTGTGCAATGCCTCCTCCTTGCCCTTCCCAACGTACAAAATACACATATGCCTCTCCCAACCTCTAACTCTGAGTTTTCCAACTTTTTTACCTGCTGAGATACAGAAAATGCTCACGTTTACTCAGAACACTGATCTCTCAATGGAGATTAGGAAGCTCCATTTTAATTCAAAATTATTTTTAATGGATCCAGGCTTTCTTTCTAAAGCAAAAGATGGAGGACTTCAATGCAAATTGTCTGTATAAAGCTGCAGGAAAAATGGTGCTGAGATGATCCTGAGATGTTGATATCCCCTAAGGGATATTTCCCACTGACTGCTTTCTAAAAGAGGAAAGGAGTACTGGAGGCTTCAGGAGAAGAGAGGGTTTTCAAAGACAGATCAGCAGTTCAAAAATGAAGGCTTGGGCTCAAAAGCCAAACAGTTGTGCTGTCCCTCAGTCCTGGACCGAGCTTCCCCAGCTAGAAAGAGTGGTGCTCACTGTCCCAAGCTACTGATGAGGTTTTTATGGGATGAAACCTGTGAAAACCTTTGCATTTTCTAAGGACCCACATACAAATACTGCTTTTGTATTAAACTTGTTTTTTTCTCAATAACTTGCAGCCCTGTTTCCTACTGCTCAATTACTGTTTGCTTTGTTACTAGCTTCCCAATTGATGGTCAATGTCAAAATTTGTTTTCTACAAATGGTCTTTATGTAAGAGCCAGAACCACTACCAAATGGCTCTGGCAGGAGACAGACCTCATGGTTTCCCGCTGTTATCTGCGTGTGCCCATGTACACACCTCACATGCACTCACACTGAGCTTGAAAATGGGTCTTAGAAGAGACTGGAAGCCCTCCAAAGTGGAGACTTGGAGAGGAGACTGGGAGACAGGAGTCTGAGAGCAGGAGCATACTTGCAGCATATGTGCATTCTTGTTTTGTGTTTCCAATGAAAATGAAATGGAGGGGAGTGAACCGTTAACTGAGCAATCACTACGTGCCCTACCCTTTATATCCACCAAGTCACATGCTCCTGGGACAAGCCCTGCCATATTCTTATCCTCACTTTCTAGATGAAGAAAGTTAGGCTCAAGAATAAGTAACTTGACCGATGGCCATCCAACCAATAAGCCATAAATCTGACCTGGGTCTTCCCATCTCCAGAGCTCCTACACCTCCCACTTCCCCCATTTCTTTAATGGAGGTGGTTTAAGCAGAGCTGGAGAGTGAGATGGAAGAAAGCCAAGTAGAGAACATTTATATAAATGTTCCACAGGGTTTGAAGAGTGACAGGAAAGATTCAAAGATCAAGGGTGCCAGTGGCTCAGTCAATTAAGCATCTGCCTTTGGCTCAGGTCATGGTCTCAGGGTCCTGGCATAGCTTCCTGCTCAGTAGGGAGCCTGCTTCTCCCTCTCCCACTCCCCCTGCTTGTGTTCCTGCTCTCACTCTCTCTCTCTCTCTCTCTGTCAAATAAATAAATAAAATCTTAAAAAAACAAAATTAAAATTCCTTTAGAAAAAAGATACTGAATATAGAAACAAAGATGCTGAACAAGCGAAAAGAGAGCATGGAAAGAGACAGATAAACTCTATGAGGGCAAAAGAAGCAGAGAAGATGGTAAAGACAGACTCAGTTATGAAGGGGGCCTCAGTAGGAAATAAAGAAAAGTGAGTAGTAATTTAGAGGGAGAGTATTTTAATGGAAGCAATAGAAGAAAAATGCCACTGAATTATTTAATCTCAAGCAAACAGTAGTCATATAAATTAAGGATGGTCATCTTGGGCAGGAGGTAAAGACTAACTCACACTGATTATTTGCTATGAGTTTGGCACTTAAGAAGAGGCAGAAGAGTATAGTGTATGATCAAGGGGCTACGGAGTTAAAAATCTCTATGTGACCTTAGGCAAGTTATCTAACTTCACCGTGCCTCTTTATCTAGGTTGGAGATGATAATAGTACCTCCCTTGTAAGATTGTTGAGTGGGTTCAATGCAGGAAAGTAAAATTCTCAGGACAATGCCAGCCACAGAGTGGCCCTCAGTAAATGTTACCTGTTATTATGAGGTGGTTTACATTCATTGTGTCTTTTAATCACTACAGATCTGTGAGAGAGGTGTTGTTATTTCCATTTTACAGGTGGGGAAAGAGGCTCAGTGGGGTGGGTTGATTATCACTGGCCACGTGGTGATCAGTCAGATGCTTCATCAGCCTTTAGAGGTGCTCAGCAAACACCTAGACAGTGCCCAGGGTCTTTGCATGGTCCCTACCCACTGGCTCAAAGGGAAAAAGTCACGATGGCAATGACATTCTAGGGGAAAGGCCTGCCACCCTCCCAGATGGCCAGGCATTGATGGCTGCAGTCTGACCCCAGTCTTTTTTCCCCTCATCCTGCAGGGAATGTGTGTGGTCCATAACTTTAAAGGAACACAAGGATCTCCTTCCAAACCCAAACCCGAGGATGCCCGTGGAGTACCCCTCATGGCTTTCCCAAGGATAGAAAGTCCTCTGGAAACCTTAAGTGCACAGGTATAGTAAAATGGTTTTAGCAAAACAAACCCACAGGCTCAAGGCCTGTTAGCTTGGGAAGTAAACTCATCAATTTCTCTACTGGAAGCAGGATACCACTGAATCCACTCAGCACTAATAAAAATCTGATGTAAAGGCTTTAAGAACTTCAAGCTTCTCTCAGTTAGTCCTGTATTTATTCTGGGGCTTGGCAATCATGAATCCTCCGGAAGTCCTTAGTAATGTCTAACTGAAACCCCAGCTGCTTTAAGACAACTTGACCTACTACATAATACCACACTTCTGAAATTTGGACCAATTATGTGAGAGGCCAATTTGATTTATTAACTAGGACAATATTTGGAAAGAGAAAAGTTTTATTACATTCAATGATAGATATAGACTAGAAGCACTTTTGAAACGTGATGACTAAGTGTCCTTTGGGATCTATTTTGATGACTACAATCAAAAAATTCAATGCAACCCTACTCACTGGTCTCTTATTTACATCAGGGCCTCGTTTCATGTCAGATAACAGAAATAATTAGCCACCTAGTCCTTGTCCTCAAAGAACTCACAGATAATCAGGCAGGTGGATATAAATGAGTAATCATAATAGGGCATGCTGAATCAGAGGTCCACAAAGTGCTTTGTGAATACAAATGAAGGAAAAAAAATGTGTTGTCTGAGAAGACAGGAAAAGCCATGGAGACTTGCCACCTGAAGGTAGCCTTAAAGATGGTTTCCAGCACTTATTTTTGCCTGGGGTAGTTGCTAGGTGCTTCACAAATACATCCTTATCTCAACAAACACCTTTTAAATTGGTAGGAGAATTCCCAATTTCACAGATAAAAAATAGGAATCTGAAAATAGCAATATTCAATTAACATGCCCGAGCCCACATAGCTTGCCAGTGGAAGAGCTGAGCTGAGTTGTTCTTGAGGCAGACAGAGAATGGGGATAACCAATACCAAAACAGGGTTTTCACTGGCAAGCCACTTTGCTAAAATGTCTGTAATAATTTATCTTGAAATCTCCTTTATATTTATATTCTTACAAAACCATTTTTGTAGATAGTATGATGGAAAAGCAAATCACTTTCCACTGGAATTATCATGTACTTCATATCATGAGAATACAAAACAGTATTTTTCCCTATTTAAAGATTATTGGCAGGGCGCCTGGGTGGCTCAGTTGGTTAAATGACTGCCTTCGGCTCAGGTCATGATCCTGGAGTCCCTGGATCGAGTCCCGCATCGGGCTCCCTGCTCGGCAGGGAGCCTGCTTCTCCCTCTGACCCTCCCCCCTCTCATGTGCTCTCTCTCTCTCATTCTCTCTGTCTCAAATAAATAAATAAAATCTTAAAAAAAAAAAAAAGATTATTGGCTATCAGACATCTCTCTGAGATGAACTGTCCTAGTCATATTTCTTTTCACATTTAATGAAGTCTTCCTAATTTTATTAACAAGAAAAACAAAACAATAAAGCTATTTCTATCTTGGGAAAACTAGGGCTCTACATTAAACCCAGTGCCAAGTATTTTGTTTGTTTTCCTTTAACCTGTATTAAGGTGAAATTTTTGACTTGGTTTAATGAGAAAGAACATACTGAAAAATGTATTACTGGTTTATTGATATACGGCCTGTTGATACAGGTTGAATGATAAAGTGGCTCAATCGTGATCCCTTGTAATGAAACCGTGAGACAGTCTCTCTGGTGTTCCCTATCTATTTATGTTACTGTACCTGATAAGATCAGAGTGGTTCCCTCTACTTTTGAGGTGAAGCAACTGAAGACAAAGGTGAGTTTTAAAAGCAAACAAATGTTTACTGAGTTCCACAAACATGGCAGTGTCTGTGTTCTTTTAAATGCTGACTACTTTACCTTGAACGTCCTGATTTAAGGACACCCCCTTTCAAACCCAGGCTTCTGCCCAACACTGCTCAAGCACTACGCTCTGTTGGAAACCTTCTCCAGACTTCTGTCTTCTCCCTATTAATTATTAGTTGACCATCCAGGTCAGAGACATCTAGGCCATATTTTGGGGGATTCCACTTACATTGAAAAATGAAGTGTCAAACGGAGTTTCAAAAACTGATCTTCCATAAGATAGATAAAAGATTCCTTCAAAATATATATTATTATTCACTACAGGCAGTAGTTGAACTTCTTTCAAATCTGTCCATGTATCTTTATTTCCATGTCTCTCACCCCATCTGATTATAGTGAGGTCTTTTCTGAATACACAACCCTTTCTGTGATTGTCCTGCCCAATGGATGCCAACAGTGTCCCTTCAAATCTGCCCCTCCCCGCCAAGAACTTGGAGATCTTTGAGGATCTGAACACTATGAACCATGTCTTATTTACTCTCCATATTTCCTGGCATTCACTAGATGTGAAACAAATGTTTGATGGATAGAGGCAAGCCAGAACCAAAACCTGAACTAAACACTTTAGATAAAACCAAGAACCTAAAATCAGACCACCATTGCTATCTGAATCTCCAAAGAAAATAGAAATTAATAAGAAACAACAGGACTTCAGCAGGCTAGTCAAAGTAAAGCTACAGGAAGCTGGATAGAGAGTTTACTTCTCAAGTGATGCCTTCCACACTGACTATAGAAGACTCAAGTAACAAAGCACCTACTTTTAGTATCAAATGTTTCCACGTGTAGTTAGGATGATTATACTCTTTATTTGTTGGCCCAGAAAAGAAAATTAGCATTTATTGCAAGCAATCACATTCATTCCTCACAACAATTCTGCAGTTGGTATTTTTAATTCTGTTTTGTAGATGAAGTAAGTAAAGCACAAAGAATTTAAGAAACATGCCCAGGGTCACCAAGTCAAAATTAAAACAGGCCCATCTAAGTCTAAACGCCCTATTGAATGTACTATACCACACAGCCTGGTATGACATTCAAGGAAAATTCCATTTGGAAATCTGCATCTCTTAGCATTCAAAGGAAAAATGCAGTAGGGGATAGCGTGTTTGAACTGAGCTACCGATCTTCCAAAATAAATATGCCCTATGTTTTCACCTGGAGGCAGGAACTCTCTCTGCAACCCCAACACCTGTGTTTTCTATTAGAAGATGGCTCCTTTGTAATTTCTGGGATCGAACCATCTTCCCAGGAAGAAGAATTTTGAGGAACTGAGAGAAAGTATGAACCTTTCTTCAGGGCATGCATTCATACGTGTGAAATCCACCCCACTGTTCAAGATACCTCAAGGAGAAGACTGGTTGGGGAGGGGACCTGGTCACCCTCCTTTCCTTCCTCCCAAGAACCTTCTTTCTTTCCCTTTGTCCACATGGAGCCCCCAGAGCTCCAGCACTTTTTCTTCCTCTCTAAAACATCAACTCGGATTTGAATATTTGTCTTCTGTATTCCCCTTAGCATAGTTGATTGAGACAAGGTACATTTTCTAAAATCTTTCCCAAGTACTGAAGAAAAACCAAAAAGTACATAATTATAGAATCCAACAAACCAAAAATGGTCAGGTTTCCAAAGCATGATTTTATGGTCCTATTGAGTGAGTGTGATCTCACAGAGACCCCATTCCAGGAACCCACAGAGTGACTGTGATCCTAAAAAGACGAGCATGGAATTATCCGTGTTCTGCACCTGAGCAGTCACCCTTAGTGTTGAGCAATTGTGTGCCTGTCAGACATAGTTTATATTAACAAAGAAATGAAGTTAGAGAGGAAACAGTTATATTAACCTATTTGGGTTGGTATAAAGTTTCTCAGTGTCTCCAGATTTGGGGAGGGGGAGACATTTTATTTCTTTAGCAGAAAAAGAATCCAATTTATGTTGACACCCAGATGCCTGGAACCTTACTCCAAATGGTTCTAATTTACCAATTCTGAGGTAAAAGAGTATTTATATTTAAGAAAATATTCCCAGAGGAATTCTAATGCCCCCCCCCCCCCCCCCCCCCCCGCCTGGATTTCAAACTAGTGATACTACAGACTTTGTATTAAATAGAAAAAAAGACCTGGAAAGTTAAAGAGATCTGCCCAAAGTCACCCATTTAGTTACCTTCAGCTGTTGAATTACTTTATCTTTACCACTTAGTCTCTAATGGAATCTTATAAACATGTGAATGACCAAAGTATTGACCACAGAAGTTTTTTCAAAAAGGAAGCATATTATAAAAGTAAAAACACAAAAGGAAAAGTTATTTTTCACACTATGTCAAGAAATGCATCAAGCTCTAGTTCTCACACATATGGCACATAAAAGTACCTTGAAAAATAAAATACTCCATTTCTAAAATGTATAGTTGAGCTCTCAGGAATATACTGTAAGTCTCTAGTGTGCTGAAAACACACAGGAATCAAGAAACCCATAATAATCAATCAGATCTAATGCCACAGTTTCTTCTATTTCTCATCCCCATAGACTGGGGGTTTTAAGTTCAAACAAAAGAGGAAATGTTTGGTCTGCAAAAGGGGGGTCCTGTATATATAAGTTATATAAACAAGAGGTAGGGGTTGTATAAACAAGCTGTATCTGCAAAAATTTATAGAATTACAAGGAAAAGGGACAAAGCTACAATCATAGTACAGATTGTAACACATTTCTAATTAATAAGCAAACAAAATACAGTGAAGATATAGATGATTAGCAAGGTTGATCTAATGTGCATTATATATAACCCTCAAAACACATGAAAATTATGAAAATAAACCACAGAGAAGTCTCAAGAAAGTGTACAGTATCTCTATCACACAGATTCCATTCTCTAGAAAAAAAATTCAGATACCTACACCTAAAAACAAACAAAAAAACCTATACATTTGAAATGAGTAAACTCATTTCTATATAGCTCATGACTCAAAGAATAAATCATACAGAGATATTTCAAAAATTAGGACTGTTTGATATTAAAACACTACATTAAAACTGTGGGATGCAGCTAAAGTTACTTTGAGATCCTTAAATGTTTCTATTAGAATATGGTTGAGTGAGTATAATATAAGACAATTTTATAGAGACCAAGTTTAGTTGAAGGAATTATTTTTTTTGGTTGAAAAATCAGGGAAGTTTTAGGGTCACCCAGCTGGCTCAGTCGGTAGAGCGTGCGACTCTTGATTTCGGGGTTGTGAGTTCCAGTCCCACACAGGGTGTAGAGGTTACTTAAATAAATAAAACTTTAAAAAAAATATATCGGAATATATAGAGATTGGTGTAGAGGTTACTTAAATAAATAAATAAAACTTTTAAAAAAATATATCAGGGAATATATAGAGATTGGTGTAGAGATTACTTAAATAAATAAAACTTTAAAAATATATATATCAGGGAATATATAGAGGAGGTGACAATTTGAGGGGCCTTGGAAGGCATTCCAGGAAGAGGGAACAGCGTGTGCAAAGCCAGGAGCCAAGAGCACAAGGGCACAGCCTGAATACGCGCGTGAGTCAGTCAGCCCAGCTCTGAGACTGCATCTGCTTGTCTTTGCAGAATCACTCTGCCTCCATGACCGAAGTCACCTGAGACAACTGAGGTGTCACAAGCTGTTTTTTTTATCACCCTCCAATTCGATACTTCAAGACACACAGTTACTTGATGTCAAACTGTGAAGACAAGTATTATGTTTATCTAGTTAGAGGCTAATGTTTTGTACATTTTTTGTATGAGGAAGTGATGTAGCTTGCCCTGATTTTTTTTTTTTTTTTTTTTTGGTCAGCTTTAATATATTTATGCCAGAATTTTAAACCAATAAAATTTTCTTCTTGTTCCAGTGTGCACTGAAAAACCACATTGATTCAATGATTGATGTTGTTTTGTGATATTTGTACACAAACCTTCTTTTCTCAGTTTTATAGGCACAGAAATAAAATGAATATAACAATTCACTTTAACCCTTTATGACCATACTTGCTGCCTCCTCCAGAACTTTTGAATTTTAATGAAAGTTAACTTTTGAGTTGCAGGGAGGGCAATGTTGGTTAATGGTAAATCTCAAAATCAATTGTGCAGGAAGAAATATTCCTTTCAAAAAGAACTTTGTGTCCTTGTCTCTTAACCTGTTTTGTATTCTAAGTTAATCTATTAATGAAGTCACTTACTTACATAAACAAGTGGCAGAGACTCTTGGATTTGAAGGGTGTTGGGGCTATATGGTTCTCTCTTCGATAATGGCTTCTCCCATCTCAGAAACTCAAGGTCTTTCTGGAATCATGTCCTTGGGCTGGCAGATGACACTGCAGACTTCTTTCCAAAAAGCAATCTGTACCAGTCTCCCCTGTCAACTCAACAGTTTTATATATTATATTGTATGGACTTTATATGAAAATGAATATTTTACACTTTGCACAGTATTATTTTACGGAAAGGGTATCTCCAAACTAGAGCATCTCCAACCTAGAGCCCCAGGGCATCTCCAATCTAGAGCCCCAGAGCAACAGCTTGACTTTGTGGCTTTTAATTATTCTAGAATTTTAACTGCATCTCATGTTTCTAGCATGGTAATAACTAACGTGTAACTCCTTTGAGAGAAGGAGCTCCCTTGTCTTTACCTATCAGAATGTTTTCTTGACACCTTCCATGTTGGCTCTTCTTAGCTTTTTTTTGTACATATTTTTTTTTCTAAAGAGAAGAAAAAAAAATTATCACAAAATGTATTCTGGCTCATGTCGTTTGTTTTACACTTCATCCACTGGGCAAAGGTATTTGAAGAGTCACAATGAAGTGAACTCAATAAATGTTTATACTTTTTAGTTCCATGCCTGCTGAGATAAGTCCTTCTAGAGGCATGACTGGTAGGTCTTTTCAAGGGGGAGTATGTGAGTGAGTGAGTGAGTGAGTGTGAGGAGGGGGTGTGTGGGTGTGTGTAGGCAAAATTTAAAAATTCTTGAAATTGTTAGGACACTTGGAAACACAGTCTAGATGCCTAACAAGCTACCTTGGTTTTCAGCCTGCCCATATTGAGTTGTCAATAAAAAGTTAGTCATTTTTAGGAACAAAACTTACCTCTGCTAAATAAAACTTTGCCTGATCTCTCATCTCATTCTGACCTAAAGTTATTTATGTTTCCATGCACACACCTTCGCATACATCTTCTCAGTGCTGTCTGGCTGACGAAGTTGGGTAGGCAGGCAAGGAAGGAAAGAGTACTGAAAGCTCTGTTCATCCCAGAGGCCATGCCACATGTCTTCACGGACATAATCTGGTTGTTCTTGGGAGGCAGCCCAGGGAAGCTGGGACAACCCCAAGGCAGCGATCTTTCAGCAGTGGTATTAGAATCCCGGTCTTCCTGATGCCATCATAGAAGATGCCTTTGAACCAAGGCTGCGTCTTTTCAAAGGTTTTTCAACCTGATCTACTTGCTTGGATGGCTCAGGGGATTGTGTCTGTAAGAAGCACATAATGAGAAAGATGCATTCTGCTCATTAGAAGGAATAATTTGCAGGCTTGGACCTCTCCACTTTGTATAAGCTACCTAAGCATAATGTTCCCCAATTTCTGAGTGATTCATTTTCTAAACAGATTTTAGGATTTTTTTTTTTAGTAACAGCAGTGAGGACTTCGTTTTATTTTCTTGTTCATGGTAAGACATTCTGAAAAATGCTGGCAGGCTTTATTGATTTTACATTACCCGTTTCTCATCACAGTGAGAGGCCATTTAAATGTGTGACTACCAGATGGTATTTCCAAGAACATAAGTCAAGTTGACTTCTGAGTGAGTGTTATCCTTCTACTTTCCTTTCTGGTTTCCATCTGGAAGGACCTCTCAGGTGTTACAAGGGCTCTAGCCACAGACTCTAGTTTCCTAGTCTTGGGCTTGGGGGGTATGTGTACATGACTGAGTCAAGCTCAGAGGACACCACACTGTGACGCTTGAAAATAAGGGGCATCTTTGGGCTAGCATCCCTGGGTCCACTGAGCTAGTCTGATTCCTTCCATTATGCTATGGCAACCTTAGTATTGCCCCTAGTTAGCCCCAAGTCACTTCACAGACCTCAAGTTGATCTTTCAAGTCTGCCCCTTGAGATTTATTTCTTAGGGCTAGGGACCTCTCCATGTGGGCCTTCTACCAAAGACAAAGCCCTCTGTCTAAATAGGATGGGTGGTCACTCTAGCCTCAGAATGAATCCTGTAATGAGCTTTTCCTCTTTTTAAGGAAAGCCCAGAGGAGCCTGTGAAGTCTGACCCCCTGTGAGAGGGAAGAGGGAAAGAACAAAAGAAAGGCTAAGGAAGCCTGTTGACCTGAACAACTTCACAGAGCAAATAACTAGTTTGCCAAACAGATGGATTCCAAACATCCTCCTAATTTGGCTAAAGGAGACAATGACTCATTTGGAAATAAAGAGAATTTGAATGGAGCCTGCAGATAGTTGAATGATAAGTATATTTAGATAAAGGAATGATAAGGATGAGGAAAGGCACTCATGAATTTGCGGCTGCCTCTTCTGGCAAATTCTAACAATCTCCCTGTCAAGCTGTGATAGAAGGGCTGTATGCTGCTCTTCTGAATCAGAGAATGCAAACAGGCATGATACCACACTCCGAAAGAGAGGGAGTGCATAAAATGGGATGATTTAAAGAGCAGAAGGGCCAGGAGGAGCCTTTTTGTTTCAATATATTGCCTTGCTTTCCTTATTTTATGCAGCTACACTCTCAAGGGTACTAAATATCTTGGAGGCGAACATGTGAAATACCAGATTGCCCTAGTTTGTTTTAAGGAGTAGGGTTGCAGTAAGGCTATTATGCTACGCCTGCCCTGACCAATTCAAGATGTGTACCAGATCTAGTGTGTCATTTACTGTCATTCTCTGTACTGACTACCATGAGAACTGTGTAGTGAGCACCAAGCCCCTGGCTTGCATTCTAGTTCTTGATCCAGATGTCCCAGGATCAGTTAACACATTCATGGATATCCCGGGATCAATTGACATATTGATACTCTACTCTCCAGCCCATTGACCCCTGTGGAGCCCAGTTAACTGCACACACAATTCTAAAATTAGAAATTACCTCTGCCTGGGAAAGCAACGTTTATACCACTCGAGGCTGGTGCCTCTGTCCTCAGCCGGGCTTGTGCATTTTGGTATCCTGTGTGTGTCAGCATCCATAAAAGGTTACAATCTAGAGCCTTCCCATGAAACCAAGTAAACCTTCACGCAGGGTGAAGAATGAGGTGAATATGAAGCTCTTTTCCTTAAAGACAGTCTCTTTAAAAAAGAGATGTGCTTACTTTGCACATAGCCCTACTCTCATGGCCAAGATGATTTTTTTCTATAGTTGACTGAACTAGATTTTTTTTCTATTAGTGCGCTTTCTTCTTTGTCCCAGTTTTTCTCATTCAGGGCAATGCTGGACAACATTCACTGAACCTTTCTCACTGAGGCCAGAACACACCTCTGCTTGGTCTGCTCTTCTTTGCTGTATGTAATCTCAATTAAAATATTTTGGGCCCTGTGTCTCTGGACCAGGAGAAAGTCTATCTTTACTACTGTGCATTGAGCTAATCAAACTGAAGAATTATAAGGACGCTTACCACATCTGACCTCAATTATAGTGGAAGCTATAATATAACAGGTAAGAAAGTATTGAATTATTTCATCCCTAGCTACTGTTGTCAGGTGTAAGTCTAGTTGTCAATAATAGCTACATGAGTTTTGAAGGAAGACTGTAAATTCATCTGTATTGTAAAGTCATCTCTACTTGTGTGACTTGAGATAAGTTAACCTCTCCAAGGCTTAGTATACTCATCTACAAGATGGAAATAATTTAGAGACTACCTATGCTGTGATAGTTAATTTTATGTGCCAACTTGACTGAACTACCGGGTGCCCAGACATTTGGTCAAACATTATTCTGGATATGTCTATGAGGGAGTTTTTGGATGACATGAACATTTGAATCAGTAGACTAAGAAGATTGCCCGCCCTAGGGTGGGTGGCCCTCATCAAATCAACTGAAAGCTGAATGGAACCAAAAGGGTAATCTTCCCTCAAGTGGGAGGGAACTCCTCTCACCTGACTTTGTGAACTAAGACATTGGTCTTTGCCTGCCTTTAGATTCATATTGAAACATCAGTTCTTCTTGGATCTCAAGCCTGTTAGCTTTCAGACTAGAACTTACACTATTATTGGCTCTCGTGGTGCTCAAGCCTTTCAGACTCAGGTTAGAATTACACCATCAGCTCTCTTGAGTTTCCAGTTTGCTGATTGCAGATCTTAGGCCTTCTCAGCCTCCATAATTGCATGAGCCAATTCCTCATAATAAATTTCTTTATATGCATTATGTTGGTTCTGTTTCTCTAATACAGATTTTGGTCCTGAGAACATTCTAAAGAAACATAATTTTAAGGATGAGTTTTCTGCTTGGGTTTTGGGGTTTCTGGAATTGGCTCTTTATTCTGATTAGATTCAAAGATGCTAATGACTCTATTTCAAGTAGTAAAGAGAACACTAATAGTCCATGGCATAATCTGGCAATAGGGATATGCAAAATATCACTATGGAATACTCGTAATCAACCCACTAATAAGAAGCAAGGGACTGAGCGGCATTGTATATGATACTTATGAACATTTTTGGTAAACTAATGAATATAACAAGAGTGACTAGCTGTTCCTGATGTCACTGGACAAAGTAGGAGGAAAATGTTGAACTTAGGGATTTAAATTCCCAATGTATGTGCCCCATAAATGATCTGAAAGCTTCTATGTGCTCTCTGAAGAAGATCCTCATCTTCTGTAGCCATAGGGCTGAGATTGTTAAAAATCAAACCCAGAATCTTATCTGGTAACTAGCTGAATCACAATGTAAGTCAAACTCCCAGCCTCATAGTTTTCTACGATTAAAGTGAAGGCATTAATGGGGAAAGTATGCCATAAAGATTGTGAGGATTCAATTAAATGACTCATGAAAAGTTTTTAGCATCATTTCTACACAGTAAACATTCAATAAGCATTTTTGTGTCTGTGTTTCTGCAAAATAGGTGGCTTACTTTCAGCCCATTTCCACTCAGGAGGTGACTCTACTTACTACAGGAGGTTTCTTCTTTCCACTATCCCATCACCACAAACGAAATATAATACAATCACTTCTAGCAACAATACATGGTCCTCAGGTAATGCATATTATGTGAGTTTATGAAACTTTAAAAGTCTAAGAAATGTCTCATGAAATTCCAGATGGATATTAATTTTTTTCACTCTTTTTTTTATTGTTACGTTAATCACCATACATTACATCATTAGTTTTTGATGTAGGATTCCATGACTCATTGTTTGTGTATAACACCCAGTGCTCCATGCAGAACGTGCCCTCCTTAATACCCATCACCAGGCTAACCCATCCCCTTACCCCCCTCCCCTCTAGAACCCTCAGTTTGTTTTTCAGAGTCCATAGTCTCTCATGGTTCTTCTCCCCTTCCGATTCCCCCCCCTTCATTCTTCCCCTCCTGCTATCTTCTTTTTTTTTTTTAAACATATAATGTATTTTTGTTTCAGAGGTACAGGTCTGTGATTCAACAGTCTTACACAATTCACAGCGCTCACCATAGCACATACCCTCCCCAATGTCTATCACCCAGGCACCCCATCCCTCCCACCCCCCACCACTCCAGCAACCCTCAGTTTATTTCCTGACATTAAGAATTCCTCATATCACTGAGGGCATATGATACATGTCTTTCTCTGATTGACTTATTTCACTCAGCATAACACCCTCCAGTTCCATCCATGTTGTTGCAAATGGCAAGATTTCATTCCTTTTGATGGCTGCATAATATTCCATTGTATATATATACCACATCTTCTTTTTTTTTTAAAGGTTTTTTTTTTTTTTTAAGATTTTATTTATTTATTTGACAGAGAGAGAGCACACAAGCAGGGTGAGTGGGAGAGGGAGAAGCAGGCTTCCCACAGAGCAGGGAGCCCGATGCGGGGCTCGATCCCAGGACCCTGGGATCATGACCTGAGCCGAAGGCAGACACTTAACAACTGAGCCACCCAGGCGCCCCTATATACCACATCTTCTTTATCCATTCATCTTGCCCACCTTTCTTTTAAAAAATTAGGTTGTGCAATTTGTCCTTCTACACTGCCTCAGGCCAAATCCAAAAGAGGGTGGGCTGCTGTGATGAGGGAAGTGCCTGTGATCATGATAGTGTTCAGTAGCAAAGAACAGAAATTCCCAATGTAAATGGCTTCAACAAATAAGGAAATTTATTTAATCCAATAAAAAGAAATCCAAAGGTTGAGCATCCATGAAAACAACATAATTAGAGCCTTGGTTCCATTTCTCTGCAACTCATTTGGCTCAGACCTTGTGTGTTGGTTTTGTCCTCAGACTGGCCTCAGTGTATCGTCAGCATTAAGATAAAACAACATCCAAAGGGAGAGTCACCTTTCTTTGCTTTTTTTTTTTTTAAGATTTTATTTATTTGACAGAGAGAGACACAGTGAGAGAGGGAACACAAGCAGGGGGAGTGGGAGAGGGAGAAGCAGGCTTCCCGCCGAGCAGGGAACCTGATGTGGAGCTCGATCCCAGCACCCAGGGATTATGACCTGAGCCGAAGGCAGGCACTTAACGACTGAGCCACCCAGGCGCCCCGCATTTCTTTGCTTTTTTAAGATGAGAAAGACTTCCCACAAATTCCCAGAATGTCTCTTTCAGAGAATCTTCGTTTTCTTCAGATGTCTCTGACATCCTATTGACAAGAATTATGTCTCATGTTGGTGTCTACACTACTTACTAGATGAAGGAAAAAAACCACCATGATTGGTCTACACCACTTAGCACTCACCTATGGGGGCTGGACTAAGTCTAGAATCACTGAAGCACAAGGACACATTTGGGTACTATTAGAAGGGAGGAATTTTAGGCTACCAAGAGTACATGCCACAGAGTTTTGAAACCAATATAACTTTCTACCAGAAGCAACAGTAATCTGTGAAGAGCACATAAAAAGGATGAGACAAGAATGTTCAGTCATGGTGTAATAAAGAGTGGCAAGCCTTAGGAATAAAGAAATCCAGAGATTGAGGCACTGCCAGATCCTGTATTGCAAATTATACATATTCAAAGGCACATAAATCTTTGCCTTTGAGGTAGACTATAACCACCCTAGAAAGGGAATACTATAGAGTGAAAGTATTGGGACTCCTAATTACACATAAATAGGAAGATACGTTGTATCCTACGTATTTATTTAAACCAGAGGGACAGCTGCAGTGTGCCAAAGGACACAAGGAAGGAGAGCATAGCTCAGAGAATCAAAATGCCTGGACAGGTCAATTCAAGAGTAATCTTGGTCCACACGTTCAAGAAAACATTTGGAATGCGTGGGGAACCAGAAACGCCCCTCCCCCCACTCACAATTTTCATTTGTTATGAAAACAGTAGAGGGAATAGGAAACACACGTGAGGCAAACTGTGCTGATTGGCAACTCAGTAGCCCTTGCCAATAATGAATTTCATTTTTGTTCACCATCTGCCAAGTGGACATGTTCTTCAGCAATGCTGGGCCCATAACATTAAGTCTCGATTGTCTAAGCTGTTGTGGTGATCTCCCTTCCCTTGCTTGCGATTGCTTTAGGCATACACATGTGACCCAGTTTTGGCCACTGAGACATGGGGAAATCTAAGAGATCTTCTTCATGAGATACCAGGGCTGGTGGTCAACATCTTAGAACATCTTAGAACATCTTAGAACTGGGGGGCTAGCTTAAGAGAATATGTTAACCTGTTAAGGATGGCAGAGCAGAAAGATAGAAGGAATTCAGTTCATCATGACATTGCTGAACTGGTGAGTAAACCAAAGCCATCCTTCCTTTGGATTTCTTTATATGAGACAATAATTAGCCCATTGTGTAAACCACTTTTAGTCAGATTTTTCTAACCAAATAACAGGGGGAAACTAAATAATGGAGATGGAAGCTGAGATCCTAGAAAGCCTTGATAGAAGACCATAAAGAAGATAGGTTTCATTTTGCTGAAATCAGATCCCTAAAAAGTAATATCCATGTGGTGCTGGGATAAGTGGGTTTTCTTAATCCCAATGGCTTATACTGCTTTTTAAATACAATGACAGTAACCTGCACAGAATGTGGGTGTGTTCATGAAGGCCACAGGTGAAAGCAGGAATAAGAAAGGATGATCTAATGATCTATCTGTAAAATGAGAACAGGATATGTACAACATGGTGACTATAGTTACTAACATTGTACTATATACCTGAAATTTGCTAAGAGAATAGATGCTCTCACCACACAGACACACACACACACAGATTGATAACTATGCGAGGTGATGGATGTGTTAACTAACCTAATCGTGTAATAATTTCATAATATATATGTATCTCAAATCATCAAGTTGTACACCTTAAAATTTATACAGTGTTATTTGTCAATCATATCTCAATAAAGCTGAGAGGAAAAATGAGAACAGGCTTTAAGGGAAAATTAAAAATAATGATCAACAAAATAATACCCAAGAGATGAGCTAAACAGCAAATTGGACACAGCTGAAACACAAATTAGTGAGGTGAAAATTCAACTGTGAAGTTCTCCAAGAATACAGGGAGCTGGGGATGGCAGGGAGAGGTACAAAAAAAGTATGAAAGAAATTTAATATTCATGGAGGGTACATTCAGAAACTCCAAAATTCTCTGGAGTGGAGTTCCAGAAGGTGAGAGTAGAAAAAATGTAAAGGTTAAAGTGATCATAAAATTAATAGAAGCAAATATCTAAAACAGGGCACCTGGGTGGCTCAGTTGGTTAAGCTTCTGCCTTCAGCTCAGGTCATGATCCCAGGGTCCTGGGATTGAGTTCCACATAGGGCTCCCTGCTCAGTGGGGAGCCTGCTTCTCCTTCTACCTTTCCTCCCTGCTCGTGATCTCTCTCTGTCAAATAAATAAATGAAATCTTTAAAATAAATAAATAAATAAAGCTGAAAACAGCCGTCTTGAGTTTGGAATGGCCCATACAGGACAAAGCAAAATTAATTAACATAGTAATGATAAACCCACCCCTACTCATTTCTTGAAGAATTTTCAGAACACTAAGAACAAAGAGAAAATTGTAAAAAGCTTGCAGATACAGAGTAAAAGAAAAATAAAATAGAATTGGGAAAATCTGAACTAAAGGAGAAAAAAAATCCCACAAAGAAGACTCAGACTTCTCACTGACAACAACGGATGCCAAAATAAAAAGATCAAAGTCTGTTAACATCAAATTCTACAAGTATAAAATTCATTATTGCAAAGTGAGCAAAATAGAGACATTTTTAAATTTGCTAAGGTTCAGGTGAATAGGAATCTTTTAAGATAATTACTTGAGTTTATCCTTTAGGAAATGGCCAAGTGGAAGATAAAGCCAAGAATTTAAAAGACAGGTTGTAAAAGCAGGAAAGACACATTGAAGCATAGTTATGTTAAATATGTATTTATTGTGAAACCAATCAGTAATCTGAAATTAATGGGGCTGCCATGGAGAAAAAGATTTAGTATATGCTAAAGTTCTTGCCTTTGGGGGAAGAAAGGTAAATATATTGATTGTATCTTTTATTTTTTTAGCTTTTTATATGAAAAATTACAGCCACACATAAAAAAATATTATAACAAACTTCACTATAGCCATAATCTAGAAGTAATAATTATTCACATTTTGCCATATTCCTGCAGTATTTTAAAACAATTCCCAGATATCTCAACCCTCCACCTTTAAATATATCAGTATGCATCTTTATCTAAAAGTGACTTTTTACATGACCACAATACCATTATAACACCTAACAAGATAATAACAATTTCACAGTATCATTTAGTATCCATTCCATATTCAGATTTTTCTAATTGTCCCCAAAATACCTTTTTACAGTTATTTTGTTCAAACGAAGCCCACAAATAGCATTTGGTTGATATGTCTCTTAAGTCTCTTAATGTTTGATAGTCCCACAGCTCACTCCAACTCAAAAAAAGCGGGGGGGTGGGGAGCAGAATCCCACAAAGAAAAAAAATCCCAAATTTTTTCATGCAACCAGCTTCTGAAAAAACCAGGTCAGTTGCTAATTAACTTATGGTGAGACCAAGTTATAGAATGACCTACAACCTGGATTTGTCCGTCTCCTTATAGGATTGTTTAACTGGTCTCTAGCCACTGTATCAGTAAGAAGTTTGATCTAAAAGTTTGACGAGGTGCAAGTTTAATCGCGTTGTTAGAAGTAATCTAAGTAGTACTAGGCACTCCACATTACATCTCATCAAGAAGCACATTATGTAAAAATGACTATTTTAAGAGATGCTAAGTCTGATCAGTGGGTTCAGGTGGTAACAATCTCATCCTCCACTGCAAAATTCCTCACGCCTTCCCCTTATGATCAGTAAGTATCTATAGTCTGATACCTTGTGCTTTGGTAAAGTTACTCTTGGATTCAAAGTGTGGGGGAATAAATCGGAAACTATCTAGAAATTAACAAAATGAGAACACTGCCAGAAAAATAAACACAAAAATGGAAGAAGGAATGAATTTATTTTAAAACAACAGAAATCAAGGAATCAGGAGGAAAAGACCAAAAAAACAAACCAAAAACTGTTCTTGGAAAAGATCAATAAAAATAGAAAAATATTTGGTAAGTCAGACTGAGAGGAAAAAAGAGAAAGCATGCAAATAAATAATAGGGGATATGTGCAAAATTATAAGTGAAAAAACTGTTCTAGAAAATATGGGTGAAATTCTGAGAAAATAGGAATGACCAGGTTGGCTCCAAAAGAAATTTTAAAACCCGTATTAGTCAGTATGAATAAATCATCTAGTAAAATTAGATGCAAAAGCAACATGAGTCCATTAATGAATGTAATTCACCACATTAACAGATTGAAGGAAGAAAGCATTATGAACAACAACAACAAAAAACACACAAAAAAGAAAAAAAACCCCAAAAACCAAAAAAACAAAAACAAAAACAAAAAAAGCATTATGAAAATAATTATAGCCAATTCTGATACACTGATCGCTGCATACCTGGACTGTTGTAATTGCTTTAACTATATTAACTAACTTCAATAACTAATTTCAATAAATGCTATAAAGGCATGTGATTAAATTCAATCCCATTCCTGATTAAATTATAAAAAGAAATATATTTTAGGGATAAAAAGAAACATCACTATTCTGAGAAAAAAATAAAGCATCTATCGGAAATCTATAATGAGCGTTACATTTGTTGGTGGCCTTAGAACTTTTCATATCAAATGTCAGAAACTCAATTTTAAACAGAAGTTACTTGTTTTTCCACAAGTAACTTGGAAGTTCCAGAGAATTCATCTAGATTGGAAATACCTGGGTCCAAGGGATCCCTACCTGGGAAACAAAAGATTATTCAATTTGCAAGGGTATCACAATTTTGAGATAGCAATGTACCCTGGTGCATATAAACTAACACTCAGTTTACAAAAAATTCAAATCACATACAAATTTGTCAGATATTGAACCTGTGCCCTTGGCCCTTGATTTTTGCCCTATCTCCTTCCAACTGATTCAAGATAACAGTGAATCTAGAGAAGTCAGAAGAACCCCCTCTTCCCATCATCTCCTTGCCTTATTCTCATTTTTTATGTCTCCCCACTCCATCATCACACTGAGCCCTGGCTCAGAGTTTCCTACTGGTTTGAATAAGGTGTTGCCTGAAGAATTTCAGCATCTCTCCCCAGGAGTGCTCCTGGGCTGCAGCGTGGGCAATGCGGTCCCCTCCCCAGAGCAGGGAACAAAAAGAGTTCTTGTTTGGGGAGGCATAACACAGGGGTGTATAGGGCGGCTCTATGAGATGGCCCGCCCCAGGGTACGCCAGCATCCTTCCATTGTTTCTCCCGTGGCTCCAGAGCTGGTGCAGGGCCTGCTCAGCATGCTCCTTGCTATTCAAGCATTCATCATTCTCTCCCACCACGAAGAGGATTGGACCCTGGGCCTTCTCAATAGGAAGCACGCTCTGCTGATTCAGTTCATCCCGGGGATCCCCCCTGTAGTGACGGAGTCGCATAGACCCTGAGATGTCATACTGCATGCGCTCCATAAACGAGGGGATGGGTGTTATAACCAGATCTTTGTACCTGAGCGGAAATTCATAGATGGCATTGGGCCCATTGATGCAGATGGTGGCTACCACCTGCTTCAGGAAGCAGGCCATGGCCAGTCCGATCTCTGCACCTTTGCTCACAGAGATCACTCCGATTCCTGGCATTTGGACCTGCAGCACAAAATAAAGGGAACCCATCAGATGCCACACTCGAAGGAGCTGCCCTGCAGGCCAGCAAGCTAGTGTCATGGAAACGGTCAGACAATATGGGATGGGAGTCCTAGCGCTGGGGTTTACCAGCTTCTGTGACTGAAAGCATTGCCTCCTTGCCTTCTGGAAGCCTTATTGTCTTATGGGAGTGATAATACTCCCTACCCTGCAGGATCGTTAGAAGGATTTAGTGAAACAATAGAAATAAAAACTCTTCATCAAAGGCAGAGTTCCATAAAAGCAAAAAGAGTTTAAATGCACCAGCAACATTCAACATCACCTGTAGAAGCAGGTAAACTTAGGAATCAAATTCTTCTTTCCAGCTAGGAAAAGAGGTTTCCCGGGTTCTTTTGAATACTATGTAGGTGTTATTCATGTTTAAATAGCAGTTTATGGCTGCACAGGTTTTGCACATCCATTAATCCAAGAGCTAATCATGGAAGCATTGGGAGGGTAAAGATAAAAGACTCGGATTTTAGAAACAATTGAATTCCAGCGCCCCGTCTAATAGGAAAAGTAGTAGGTCGTAGGAAGGGGTCCTTAATTCTGTGGAAGGCTGAGGGAGCAGAAGGAAGGAAGAAGTTTGGAAGATGAGTAGGGAAAGGAAGGGCATTTTGGACAGAGAAGCAAATACATAGCAGCCTGATATGTTTACTTTGCTTACAGTTGTATGCCCAGCACCTGTCATCAGATCACCTAAAAAAAAAAGCTGTTTTTTTTTTTAATTAGAGCTTTCTGAGATCCAGTTTTCAAGTTTCTACTTCAATAGGTCTGAATGGGCCCAAGAAACTCATACTAGCACATATCCCCCAGGAAATCCCGTGTGCTTCTACGTTTGGGAACCATCCATAAGAAGAACGGACTTGGGAGCGAGGGAGGAGACTATCATCACTGGAGAGGGGAAACTACACAATGGCTATACCACAAAGGGGCAGTGATGAGGGAGCAAACTAAAACAGTGGCAGGGAGCGTGAAGAGGGTGTGACGTATTGAGAAAGATTGGGGAACAGACCCTAAAGCACTTTGGGACTGGTTGAGGATGCAGGGAAGGGAGAGAGGGGAAAAACAGATGGGCAAGGATGACAAGGTGAATTTATCAAGAGTTTACTGTATGCTGGGTCCTCAGCTAAGTGCTTTACACATAAATTGTCTCAGCTTGTCCTTCCAATAAGAACCCAGAGATTCAGGAAGTCTACGAGTCTTGCTTAAATTAAGGTTATAAAAGTATCAAGGGGCCGAGGTGGGAATTGACTCTCTTCTGATGATACCAAATCTAAATTGAATTTTGCCAATTGCACTTCCTCCTCAGATAATGTCACAAATAGGGGCATTTGAAATGAAAAAAAAAAATTTTTTTTTTTAACTTGAAAATTTTATCTGGGATTTAATTCCTTCCAAACAATCCTTTAAAAGAGAGCCAAATATGCTTAGAAAATTCACACATATATTTGATGCCGATGATAGCATAACACTGAAGATGAAGATACTAATAATACTCTGATAGGAGACAGGGCCTCATGCCTCCTAGAGAAGAGTCAAGGCTCTCCAGAGAGAGAATGATCCAAGTCACAGAGTCAGGATAACCTAATGGTCTGTAGCAAAGACATTGCCACAAGGGCTGTCTAGTTCTGACACGTGACTTAATCTGAGTGTGCCTTCTCATCTGAAAAATGAGGATGTCCACAGTACTCACATCACAAAGTAACTGTGAGTGTTAAATACGAGTGCTTTTAGAGTATTTAGCAGAGAGTCAAACAGAGTCGTTTAATAAATGTTGGCCGGTATGATTGTTTTACCATGACAGGTTGAGCCATAAAACATAGCTGATATTTGAACATTTTCAAACTGGAAAACCAGAATTATATGTTTCAGCTTAACAGAATGTCAACCCAGACACCTGACCGTGTGATATTTATTCCTATGTGTCTGTTTTTAGTCACTAACACAAACATCAGTACTTCGAGACCTCTTCAAGAGGTCTAGATTATAATTCATCTAATATTTAATTCCTAGAAAAAAAGCTGGATTAAGAGATGTACTAGTTCAGTCCTTCTCAAACGTGAATGTGCATCCAAATCACCTGGGGATCTTGTTAAAATGCTGACCGGGCTGCAGCCTGAGAGTCTGCATTCAAATAGCTCTCTGGTCATACCAAGGCCTCTGGACAGTGGACCACATTTTCAATGGTACAACAATACTTGACAGAGTACTAAAATGATCCTTCCTTTCTAGATTCCTTTCCTGGCTTGGGGCCTTGGATACTTACTTGGGGCTTAGTTCTGCCCCGAGATCTGATACTAACTGAAGCGCTAATTCAGCTAATCTGATGGTGCAGCCACCTCCATTCTGCTAATAATTCTGCTCTGATCCTGTGGCCCAGCTCTAAAACTGAACTTGTGCATGTTCTCAGTCTCAGGAGCATTACCCCATGCAGAGACAATCATTGAAGTTTAAAACCACGTCAAGCCAGAGAATTCATCATTTGAGATCAGTGGCTGATAAAAATAGAAGAGCCACTGATGAATAAGTCACATGCACTTCAAACGTAAGGAGTCTTGGCTTTTTTTTTTCCCCGCTGAAAATAACCATAATCTATCCACCATTTATTGTCTTTTGTGCCAGGAAGCTGATCGGCAACCCAACAATCCTACAAGGTCGACATTATCATCCCCATTTTAAGGGTAAACTGTGCTATGCCCAAGTCTAAACAGATTGGTAAAATAGGCAAAACAGCCATTTCTGATTTTTTTTTTTTTTGCTATAATGTTGCAAGGTAGAATGAAAAGTATTCTAAATTACCTTGGGATGAGCTAGTAGCAAGTTAGCAGCTTCCTCAAAATATTCCAGGTCGATCTCCTCCAGTAAATTGGGCAGATCTTCGTAGGCAAAGTAGGCCAAGGCCAGCACCGCAAATCCGTGCGCAGCCAAAAGACTGGCCCGAAACTCAATCAGACCCCCTCCGCCCCCAAACAAATCAATGACTCCTGGGAAAGGACCTTCCCCTGAAAGCAACAAAAAGAAAAGAGAATGGGATCAGAAAGAGTGGAAAGAGGGTCAAGTGGCTAAGAGGGTAAGTACAAGGTGAACAAACTGAATTCCACCTTCACACACACACACACACAATGGCATGTTGGTTTTAAACTATTGTGAGAAATACTAGTTCTCCAATAATGTGATGCCATTTGTTTTTGTTTTCATATTCATCAACAACATTTCCTTTATCACCAATGATTAGTCTCACCTGGAGGCAGGAAAAGGGCTCCTCGCACCCGACCTTTTCGGATCTGAATACGCTGTACCCCAGGGGCTGAGAACCAGCGCTGGACCACCTGGCTGGCCATGGGTTCACCTATGATGGAATCTTGGAAACAAACTGAGTCATACAGGTTCAGAGTGACCCAAAAGGGGCTGTTCATCACATCCTTCTTAAGCAGCCTCCTGAAACCCTTCTGGGGCTTCAGAGACCAGAAGAGGCCCATCGGGTGGACCCCCACGTAGTCGCCTCCACATGCAGGAGCCTGCATTAGGTCCAGCTCACCAACCTCGTTCGCCTTGTAGAAGGCTTTGGACTGGAACACATTCCCCTTCTCATCCTTCAGAGACGCCGTTAGGGTCACCAACTGCATCGGGGACAGGCCTGTCACTTGGATGTGCACTGACTCATCTACGAGGGCGCTTGCTGGGGTGGCTGTCAGCTGGAACATTGGCAAGTCACAAAGGGACCAAGCGGTATTCCCTGCCCTGGAGGGGGAGAGGAGACTTGGAGCTGGAGACCGAAATCCCAGGAGAAAGATTGAGACAAGGCTTGCGTTAGGTCTGGCCAAGCTCTACTTCTAGAGACCTCACGCAAAATATATAGAACATTCAGAGGAGGGAAAAGAAGACGTGCAAGAGGACTCATTATTCTCATTTTACGTATGAGGAAACGGGTTGAATGACATGCTCAAAACCTCATAAATAATTAACAGTAAAACTGGAAATTCAAGCTAAGGCTGATACCCACAGCCCCCTCTCTTATCCATTATAACACTGTAGTAAACCTTCATTTTATGGTTTGGGGTAAATTGAGCTTTAATTCCTCAGTTGAGATAATACCCGTGTGACCTACTTCACAGGGTGTTTGTTAGGATCTAAGGAGGTAATGCATGGAAAAGCCATTATAGGAAGGATCAGTGCTACTTTTCAAGCCACATACCTACCTGGGTAGAGTTACATAAACAAGAAATATACTATGGTGTTGTGTATTTTTTGTTTTAGCCTCTAAATAAGACCAACTTGCAGCTTTTTTTGTGTGTTCCCATTATTTATTCCTTTTAAGGGAAAATAAACCTCCATGATCTTGTCTCTGCTTTTATGCCTTTCTGATGGACTGATAAACGTCAAAATGTCGTTTGTGGTAAAGAGACTGTAAAAGACATTGGGTCAGCTATTTCGTACTCTGCTCCATTAATGAGCAAAATTTGGGGTATTTCCTCCTTCTTTACATCCTTTCTCCTTTCCTTTCTTTTCTCTCTCCTCACTTTTCTCCTTTCTTCCATACCTCATACTCAACAAAAAAAAGTTGAACCTATTTACCGATAACAGATGCAGAGTAAAATAAGAATAAAATAGAATTGGGGAAGTATGAACCAAAATCAGGCATTGGTCAAAGAAAACCTAGAGCATGAAAAGTAAAGCTTTTTGAGGGCTGTAAGTTTGGCACCGAATTAGTGACAGCCAAAGGAGAAAAGGTAACTTGGTCAGTTCCATTGTTCTAATTATTATCATAGAAAAAGTTACCAGGTCCTCAAGGGAAAGGAAAAAGAGAGGTCTTTCCAATGTTTAGCTCTATAAGAAATTTCTTATATGAAACTTTGACATAGGTATGTGCCATTTTTTTTGACAAAGTCTTGATACAAATTGTAATGATAGAAAAGCCTCCTAAAGCCCAGGGATGGAGACTCAGCAGCTATGTTGAACATGTGACTTCAACCTATGGCCACTGCGCATTGGATCAGGGCTGAATACCTGATTCAAGATGTGCCAGGGATGTTTTCCCCTTGCCTATTTAGAATGGGGACCCAGAGATCACCAGTCACTCTGATTTGTCAGAAATTCCCCATAATGGTCACTCTCACTCTATGTGTACATTTTTGCTATTTCCACCAAAGTGTGTGCCAGAGATTAGATGAGAGTGACATTCCTATAAGAAGCAGTTCTCTCAAGAAAATGATATGGATTTCACAAAAAAGGAACCATGAAACAAATAAACGAGAGAGAGAAAGACCACTTGTCAGGCCAACGGTGTGTGCTTGTGAATGCTATCTCAGGTTTCCCTACCAAAGACAAAGAAGGGACCAGATGATCAGTAACCCCATAGTCATCGACCCTTGCAATATGGGCTAAATAAAGTCAGTGTCTTTCACACCTTGTATCTTGTGATGGGTGTACCTTTGTGAGGATTTTGTAAGGATCCAAGGCAAAGTTTGACAGATTGCCTTCCCAGAAGTTGGCTGTGAATCTAACAGACCTCAGACTTATCAAGCCTCTGTGCCATCATTCCCTTATATTCAAGAAACAAGAAGAGCCAGAATTAAAATACACACATACACAACACACATGTGAAAGAAGACTTGGTACCTATACACCTGGGGTTCTAAGGAACCCTGAGGTTTTGTGAAATGTTACTAGGGGTTTCCACTAGAGTTCTTAATTGAGAAAAAAAGAAACTGTTTTGAACTTCAAATGTCATGTGATTATAGTGCACATAATGATGGATAGTGATTGAGTGGTCCTATTAGTGATTTCTTTACAAGTTTTTCATCCCATGAGGGCAGTGTGAAAAAGGATCATGTTCATTTTCGGTTTTGGATCCAAGAGAGAGGAGGCCCTTGATGGTTAGTGAGCACTCTATTGCACGGGGAGGAGGATGATAGGCTGATGATGTTTGCTTCTCCTTCCTCAATCACGTACTCCAAACTCCCTTTCCACTTTGTGAAATGAGTTAAGGTAGTAAACAAACCCTGCTGCTGTAAAGGAAAATTGGAGGGAAATTTGCATTCCAAAAAATGAATTCTTACACACTGCAACTCCTCTGAGCTCTGACACTTTGCTATTATTTGTAAGCATTGCAAAGTGTGGACCGAGTAAGAAAGGCATTGTAAAGTAGGGGCAGGATCAGAAGAGCATTGTAATAAGGAATTGTTTTTTTCAAGAATTTTTCTCAGGGCACCTAGGTGGTTCAGTCGGTTAAGCATCTGCCTTCGGCTCAGGTCATGATCCCAGGGTCCTGGCATCCAGCCCCACATCGGGCTGCCGGCTCAGTGTGGAGCCGGCTTCTCCCTCTGCCTGCCCCTTGAAAATAAATAAAATTTTTAAAAATCTTTGAAAAAAAAAAGAATTTTCCTCCCTTTGTTATTTATTATGCCACTCTTTTATATTTTAGTAAGCATTTGCCTTTTATAAACATGTCTGATGGTCCAATAGGCTGATTTTTGAAGATAAATTTAAAGTGGAGGAAGAGGATTAAAGGACCAGATGCATGTCTCATGAGATCCGAAATGGGGAATTACCATCTTCTGAGTCATTTCACAAGAGTCGACATGCCAAAAAGTCTGTCTTTACAATGAAGCTACTAACCGATGGGATTTACACTAGCTGGTAATATAAGTTGTCCTGTCCCATGTGCATTGTCTTTAACAAATAATTTTAAAATGCAGCGACAGCTCCAGGAAAACTGAAAGGGCAATCATATACCACAATCATTTGACAAGTAAAGGGCCTGGTTCTTTTAAATGGCTACTGGAATTCTACTCTCCCCTTGGTTCCCTTTTTTTCTCTAACAGCAAACATTTATTGGGCACTTACTAAACGCTAGCCGCGGGTGATATTAATTCCCATAATAAAGCTTTTCCAATTTCCAAGGTCCTTTCGTGGTCATTATAAGTTAGGAGATCGAACTCAGCAAGTGACTTACCCAAGTTTGCCTGTGTTAACGGTGCAACAAGATTTTTAACCCAGGCCATCTAACCCTTCTTTTAAATCTTATTTATTTTCCCCAAATGACAGTAGAAATGTGAATGTGCATTTTTTTTCCTGGCCTCTCCTACCCTTGTTTCTTTTTTACTACTTTCTTGTCTTTGGTTTCATCTTTTCCTTTCCCTGACTCTGAAGCTTTTAGTGACAGATACAGCCTGATGCACAGTATGGCAGGACTGATGATGGAAATGTAGGATTGAATTTTAGTCCACAAACTCACATGTGCACAAAATGCGGTTTTCCTACTATTCGAGATTCAACATAATTTCTCTTTTGAATCCTTGTTCTTCCAGGTGGCAGAGATGTACTCACAGAATTTAAAAGACCTGCTTTTCCTTGCAGTCCAAGTAAGTCCCAGTGACTTGTATGGTGCCAAAAGACTTGGCCGGAACGCCCTGCTCCTACGTTTTTATGCCTTCTTCCAAACCCATTTTACAATGAATGCCAGGGGGTCCAAATTCAGATACCTGGAGGGGCCGAGCAGGTCATACCAGTTTGCAGATAACGGTGAGAAGGAATGCAATATAAGACTGTAGTGAACTGAAGAAGATCTGCCCAATCTAAAGGCATTCAGATGTGTTCTCCTGAAAACAACACAACACAAAACAGCACATACACACAAAAACAACAAAAACCCCAAGGTGGGTACCAAACAAAACACACCTATTTGTGACTTTTGGAATTCACATCATCCTATTAGGCTTTTTTGTAACCCAAAGGCCAGGAAAGCATTTTTCTGTTTTTCCCTTTGTGTTGTGCCACCGTTTCCTGAGGCACTGAGGGGAACCGATCTCCCTCAGCTAGAAGGACAAGGTAAAATGGAAATACCAAAATACAGTGGTGGGAAGTGGGAGGTAAGGACTCGTACAATATTATTTCCAGTGGTGTATGGCAAGTTAGCCCTGCCCCTAATATCCAAAGCCCTCCAACGTTCTCCTTATTACCTCTCGCCACACTTAATATTTGTGACTTTTTCCTGCTTTCCCTGTATTCTACTTCTATTGTCTTATTCTCGATTGGATCCCAACTAATCCACATACTGTGATAGGAATTAATACCTTTGTTAGTTAATAAGGCTTATTGCCTCTCAGAAGCAGACCCTCACAGATTTTCTAGAATAAGTCGTAAGAAGCCTGAAAGCTTATCCTGTCCAACGCTGTATTGTCATCATCATCAATAAAGCACCTACTGTATACAGGGACACCCAGCTGAAGATGACTCTATCCTCTGGGCTCTCTGCCATGCCACTCGGAGCACTTAATATGTTACTGAAACTTATCCTAGAGCCATTTTTTTTTATTCTTATGTTAATCCCCATACATTACATCATTAGTTTTAGATGTAGTGTTCCATGATTCATTGTTTGTGCATAACACCCAGTGCTCCATGCAGAACGTGCCCTCCTCAATACCCACCACCAGGCTACCCCATCCTCCCACCCCCCTCCCCTCTAGAACCCTCAGTTTGTTTTTCAGAGTCCATCGTCTCTCATGGTTTGTCTACCCTCCGATTCCCCCCCCTTCATTCTTCCCCTCCTGCTACCTTCTTCTTCTTCTTCTTCTTTTTTTTTTCTTAACATATATTGCATTATTTGTTTCAGAGGTACAGATCTGAGATTCAGCAGTCTTGCACAATTCACAGTGCTTACCAGAGCACATACCCTCCCCAGTGTCTATCACCCAGTCACCCCATCCCTCCCACCCCACCCCCCACTCCAACAACCCTCAGTTTGTTTCCTGTGATTAAGAATTCCTCATATCAGTGAGATCATATGATACATGTCTTTCTCTGTTTGACTTATTTCGCTCAACATAATACCCTCCAGTTCCATCCACGTCGTTGCAAATGGCAAGATCTCATTCCTTTTGATGGCTGCATAATATTCCATTGTATATATACACCACCTCTTCTTTATCCATTCATCTGTCGATGGACATCTTGGCTCTTTCCACAGTTTGGCTATTGTGGACATTGCTGCTATAAACATCGGGGTGCACGTACCCTTTCAGATCCCTACTTTTGTATCTTTGGGGTAAATACCCAGTAGTGCAATTGCTGGATCATATGGTAGCTCTATTTTCAACTTTTTGAGGAACCTCCATACAGTTTTCCAGAGTGGCTGCACCAGCTTGCATTCCCACCGACAGTGTAGGAGGGTTCCCCTTTCTCCGCATCTCCACCAACATGTCGTTTCCTGACTTGTTAATTTTAGCCATTCTGACTGGTGTGAGGTGGTATCTCATTGAGGTTTTGATTTGGATTTCCCTGATGCTGAGCAATATTGAGCACTTTTTCATGTGTCTGTTGGCCATTTGGATGTCTTCTTATCCTAGAGCCATTTATGCTGTGTTTTTGCTTTCCTGTGAATCTGTAAATTTCTTGAGGGCAGGATCCTGTCTGATTTGTCTTTGTCACATTCACTGCACATGGAGCCCTTCACTTCCTGGTATTCAACTGATTATTCAGAATGCTTATTGATTGGGGCGCCTGGGTGGCTTAGTCGTTAAGCGTCTGCCTTCGGCTCCGGTCATGATCCCAGGGTCCTGGGATCGAGAACCGCATCAGGCTCCCCGCTCGGTGGGAATCCTGCTTCTCCCTCTCCCACTCCCCCTGCTTGTGTTCCCTCTCTCGCTCTTTCTCTCTCTGTCAAAAAATAAATAAAATCTTAAAAAAAAAATGCTTATTGATTGTGCTCCACTTCATTCCCATAAACTCTCATCCATTTACCTAATTCTTCTTCCCTGTTTACAGGCTTTTTCACTTCCCAGTCTAATCTCTGCAATATTGTCAGACAGATCTCAACACAAAAATAATCGAATCTCTCTCCTGCTTTAAACTTCCAATGGCTGAAGGGTGATGGGGGAGGTCTAAATCCTCTGGCCTAGCATTAAGACCCTTTGCAGGGGAATGGTTCCACCACAGCACCCTGGAGGGTTTCCCTGTGTCTACAGGCAAAACTTGCACCACCAGGACCTAAATCTGGATGGGATGCCTTGCAATCGCAAGAACGTGGCAAGACAGGCAATCTTTCGAGGGGGCTTCACAAGATTGTTTTCTCACCTGTCTCTCTTATCCTTTTTTTTCTTTTTAAAGATTTTATTTATTTATTTGAGAGAGAGAATGAGAGAGAGAGAGAGAGAGAGAGCACATGAGAGGGGGGAAGGTCAGAGGGAGAAGCAGACTCCCTGCTGAGCAGGGACCGCCCCCCCCGCCCCCCCCACACAGCCTGCCCGCTGCAGGACTCGATCCTAGGACTCCAGGATCATGACCTGAGCCGAAGGCAGTCGCTTAACCAACTGAGCCACCCAGGTGCCCCTCTTATCCTTTTTTTTTTAAATTGTTATAGAATGGACATATGATATTAGTTTCAGGTGTACAACATTGGACAACTGTACATTACCAAATGATCAACGTGAAAGGTTTAGTTACCATGTGTCATCATACAAAGTTATTACAATGTTATTGGCTGTATATTCCCTATGCTGTACCTGATGACTTATTTATTTTATACGTGGAAGTTTGTAGCTCTTAATTGTCTCTCCCTATCTTACGGGAGGCTGCTATGAGACAGCTTTTCCCCCCACCTCCCTGGTTCCAGAGAGGCATAGAGGACTTCGGGGCACGGCTACAGGCTCTGGGACAGTTTTGCTGCAGTCTGGAGTTGGATCCTCAGCAACGGGGTACCTGCAACTGTGTCGAGGTCACGGGGCCCCTTTTGTTTCAGTGCCATCATTCAGGACTCAGACAGCTGGTGCCTTTGGCTTCTCTTGCCTTCATTATCTATGTAAATAATAAACTGTCTGAATCTAACAGGGGCTACTATTTCTTTACCAGCTGAATCTGTCAGTCTTGGAGTTGGACTTCCCTTTGTGTTTGGTGCCCGTTATAACAATCTGATTCAATCAAAGCTTTTACAAGTCACCCCAACCTACTTACTAGTCCAACCGTCTCATTATAACACTTAGCATATTGTAAGTGATATTGTAAAAATCTGCTTCTTTCTCTCCCTCCCTTTTTGCTCTATCCAGTGTAGTGGCCTCCAGCCACATATAGCTAATTAAATTTCAGTGTATTAAAAACAAACAAAATTTTAATTCCTCAGTCACAGTAACCACATTTTAATTGCTCAATAGCCACACGTAACTAGTGGCTACTACACTGGGCAATTCAGATAGAGACTATTTCCATCAGCCTAGAATACTCCACTGAACAGCACTAGTCCAGATTGTTAATTATTCCTCAAGGGCAAGAATTACCCCTTGCTCAACATTCTATTCCTCAGTTTCTAGAATAGTGCCAGGCACATAATCTGCTTCAAACAGGATGAGCCTCCCAGTGGTTGCAGAGAGAGCCCTCGGCAATGTGGAAGCAACCTCTTGGGCTGAAAGCTGAAAGCCATTTTGTGAAGCAGGTTCCAGACTCCCATGGGGAAGGGTATGGTTACACCCCTGGGAGAACTTGACCTATCTTGGAGAAAAGGCAGCCAGGAACTGGTAGGACGCTAACACAATAGATGGCAGGAAACAAAGAAAGAAAGAGAGCAGAAGGTCACCCACCGGAGTTAAACCTACTAATCAAGAAACAAAAGTCCTTTCCCTTTAGGGGCTTTTCTTCTTCATCACAGGTACTTCCTTCCCTACCACCCCCCTCAACCTTCCAAGCAGTAAGTCTCAGAGACAAATTTCCCAAGTCAAGAAACAATCTCTCCATAAGTTCACACGAGTAAGAGGACCCTGACTTTGCAGCTGAGTGTGCACTTTGCCCCCAAAACAATCTCTAAAGGATCTCTTGTTAGGTGGATGCTTCTAAAACATAGATCCGCGTGGCCGAGCAATCGGCCACCCATGAGGGAGGCGTCGGTCCTCGCAGGTCCCCCAGTGAGCTGCGCTAGCCGCCCAGCTGAGAGGAATGCACACAGCTGAATGAAAGCCACCTTCCCGGGTGCCCTGCCGAATACTGCGCAGCCCTCAGCCAGGCCAGGCCGTGACAGCCCGACTCCCCCGCACTCACCCTGAGTTCAGCTGCCGGGAGCAGTCTGGAGTAGGGCGGCTTGCTGAGCCAACTAGCTTCCCCAGTCTATTCTTCCAACTGAGCCAGCCAGGCACCCGCTAGCCTGCTCTCCCTCACCAAACTGTCAGCTGCTCCTTCCTCTTATGTCCCCAGGGACAGGACTATGGGCCCTGCTGTCACGGGGTCAGGGCAGGGTCTCAGTGCAGCTGGGGCACCTCTCAGTCCAGGTGTTTCACAATGGATCTCGGGTTTCATCACATAGCTCTGGTTTCTAAGCACTTCCCTGACTCCTCTCCACTCCCAGTTCTGGTCTCCTTTCCTGCAAACCCTTCTCCATTGCCTCCTTGGAGTCGGTGCTCTCTTAGGCAACTGCCTTTTTTGATCGTGTTTAACAAGGAAAGTCCCAGATATCTAGCCTCCAAGCAGTGTGGGCTGAAGACTCACCCGAGGGGCCTGTTAAGTCAAGGTTCCTGGGCCCCTGCACCTGGAGATTCCAACTGGAGTAAGGTCCTGGGATTTGTATGTTTAGCAGGGGATTGCTAAGGCATAGCTGGGTCTGTCAACCACTCTTCCAAGGGACAACAGAAGCCCTCCCAATGCAAAAATGCTTCCCTGGGGCCAGAACCTCTGAAGTCTGCCCCACTGTTAATCTCCTCAGCCGATGTCCATTGTCAAAATGTACAAATGATCAAGTTTACAGATTGTAGACTGTGCCTCCAGGTGGTGACTTGCTTGAGGGAGGGCACTGTGACTTTTCATTTTTGCACCTTTTGCAGCCAGTGAGGTGTAGCTGGGAGACCACCCGTCTCTGGAACCAGAGAGACCTAGACTGGAACCCGGACTCCTCAACTATCCGTGGGACTGACCTCAGGCAGATTGCTTAACTTTCCTTGTGCTTCTGACTTCTTAAATGGGAGTGATATGTAAATGTATTGAAGGTGAAATATAAGCCTTGAGGGAAGAGGGCTGATCTTGGAAGTCAAGGGAAGTCATGGGCAGGTTGGAGGTACTAAGGAAAGAGAATGGTGCCTCCGCACACAGCTCTCCCAGTGGATGAGAGGTACCTTGGCAGGATAGCAAGTCTCCCAGTTGAGGGACTAATTCCCAAGATCAGGTCCCAGGGTGGGATCAGTGTCATTTTCATGAAGATTCTTTTTTTTTTTAAGTTTTTTTTTTTTTAAGATTTTATTTATTTATTTAATTGACAGAGAGAGAGACAGCGAGAGAGGGAACACAAGCAGGGGGAGTGGGAGAGGGAGAAGCAGGCTTCCCGCTGAGCAGAGAGCCCAATGAGGGGCTCGATCCCAGGACCCTGGGATCATGACCTGAGTTGAAGGCAGTCGCTTAACCGACTGAGCCCCCTAGGTGCCCCTTCATGAAGATTCTAAGAGCAGTGCAGGAAAGGGTGGGCAAGTCAGGAGGTTCCAGCACCCAGGTAATCAAGGGGGAGCAGGTCAGGCTGGCACAGAGCCAGGTCTTCTCCACTCTGCTGCCCAGAATGGAAAACACTGGGGAACCTAGCAGTCCATGGGCCCCTAAGGGCTACAGCAAACGAGGAGTAGGGACACTGGGCAGTGAAGTGATGACTGTGTAGGGAAGAGACCTTAGCAGTTATCACTAGCAGGTGTGAACCTTGCAGGAAGGACTGAGGTCCTCTAGGGTAGAAGGATATCTACCTGCAGTCTGCCCTCAGACCCACGTCTGCAACATCAACTCTTACCTGGGACCCCAAAGCCTGCTGACCTGCCCTGAAGATTTGAGCCCCTGCAATCACACAAGCCAATTCCTTAAAATCCATCAATCTCTCTCCCTTTCTCTATGCACACCTTCTTTAGGTATATTTACAGGGCCTGAGAATGTAACTGACATAAGACAGATTAAGAGGTGAAAAGCACACAAAAGTATTTAATATAAGTTTTATGTGGCACAGGAGCCACATAAGGAGCCCTCATAAGGAGCCCTCATAAGGAATGAGACCCAAAGAAAAGCAAATAGTTGCTTTTATATTAGCTTGAACAAAGACAGAGACAATTGTGGAAAAGTAACTGAACTATGTGGGCAGTTTACTTTCCTTCTGGTATAAGGAGGACACCTTCCATCTGGGAGTTTTATCTCCTGCTTTCAGGAGGGAAAAAGGAAGGGTCAGAGGGCCCTTCTTGTATCTGCTGTTTTTTTTTTAACTGCTGATTTTTGTTAAAGAGGTATATTTTGGGGTGACATATTCTGGTTTCCTTCAAAGGAGAGAGAAGAAGAGCGTGAAAATTAGTGACTATGGAATGAAGACTATTCTACTGGGGTAAAGTTACAGGTGTACTTTCATTGAGCTTCCACATAGCTGCAACAATCAGTGGAAAACTGACTTCTTCTCAATGGTAGACCCAACAGTGTCCCTAGTCATCATTAGAACCTAAAAAATTTCTCCATAATCAGAGTAAATATAGAACTTGAAGTGTCTCTAGCCCTCCTAAGCTAAAAACAACCAAAACAATGTGTTAATGTATAGACTCAAATTTATTTCAAATTTCCAGAGAATAGAGTTTAACAGGCCATGGGGGAAAATCTCAACACAGAGTAACAGAGAAAATTCAGGTCTAAGTCCCTGGGTTCTGATTCCAGCCCTGCTATCAATTCATCATGAAAATTTCTCTGCACCTCTATTACTCAGCTATGAGAAGGCTGACATAAATCAGTACTCCAAAAAATGCTTGTCATTAAGTAGCACCTTCATGAGTTTAGCTATATCTGTGTACTCTGACCTATTTATTTTTTAAGACTTTATTTACTTATTTGACAGAGAGAGACAGTGAGAGAGGGAACACAAGCGGGGGGAGTGGGAGAGGGAGAGGCAGGCTTCCCGCTGAGCAGGGAGCCTGATGTGGGGCTCGATCCCAGGACCCTGGGATCATGACCTGAGCCAAAGGCAGACATTTAATAACTGAGCCACCCAGGCGCCCCTGACCTATTTCTTATAAGGCAAGGATGATCTTTATTAATGCCTCCCCCACAGCAGTGATGTTCTCGGTAATTGCTTTATTCTTCCTTGGAAGCTTTATTACATTAAGTCTAGGTCCTGGGGCTTGTCCTTCAGAAAAAGGCAACCCCGCCTAGAGAGAAGGTCTGAACCTTGACCAAGGTGGGAATGGATTATGAGAAATTGAAATCCGCAGAAGCTTTTTTCCTGCTTCCTGTTTGGAGTTTTGAAAAGCACAGTGTTAACAGGACATTGTGTTTAGGCAGAAGGAGATAGCACATGCAAGTCTCCCTTTGCACTGCTGATGTGTGAAAGAGTTCAGCAAGCTCCCAGATTCTCAAGGTGATGGGCATGGAAGGCAGCTGAGAGCTGAAGGTCAGCAAGTCTGCCCTGGGATTGTTGTGGCCGTGTGTGAGCTGACCCTTTAACAGAGGAGATGGGGTATATGCATCTACCAGGGACCTGATAGAAGACACAACTCACACTTAGAGAATTTGCAAGGACAATAAAAGCCAGGTGGGCCAAAAGCAGAGGGTGAGAGTGGTTTTGCCAGCTGGCCTGGACCACGCTGAGAGGACACACTATTAGCTAACCACGTGCAGATACTTTATCGGTGCACACAAGAGGTCAATGCCTGGGGTGCCTGGGTGGCTCAGTCATTAAGCGTCTGCCTTCGGCTCAGGTCATGATCCCAGAGTCCTGGGATCGAGCCCCACATCGGGCTCCCCGCTCGGCGGGAGGCCTACTTCTCCCTCTCCCACTCCCCCTGCTGTGTTCCCTCTCTTGCTGTGTCTCTCTCTGTCAAATAAATAAATAAAATCTTTAAAAAAAAAAAGAGGTCAGTGCCTGGAGATCAGACCAGTTATATTTAGAGAAGCTGGCCAAGAATGGTTATTTGATCTGCATTCCTGCCAACCTCTGTAGTAGTAGTGGTGGGGAAAAGAATATATGAAAAAAAAATTCAAAACCTTCTTGGTTCTGAAAATCCACAAAATGTAAACCAAGGGATATATATCAGACCAAACACAAACATCATATCTCATAAACATAGGCATTCTTCCTAAAGTCCAAAACAGGAAACAAAAATAATTTTACCCATTAAACTCACTATGATAACTATTATATAGCATATGGCGTATATAACTAATGATATGGCATCTAACCTACACAGTTACTATGTAGCATACAGCATAGGTAGTATTAGCCATTGCAGTTACATGATTATTAGTGTCAAAGGAGTGACGTGGTCTGATTGACTGGGTCTGGAAAATGTGAAAACTTGTCTGAGTGAGAAAGGAGGGAGGCTAGTAGCCTCACTCATCCTGAATGGAATGATTTTACTCTAAACAGAGGGAGCATCAGAAAGCAGATGAAAGGAAAAAGTTTAGGCAGATACCATGAAGTGTCTTCCTATTACTTCTATCACTCTCATTCCTCACTGGCTTCCCCACCACACCTACGAAATCATTCAAAACCCTTTTTTACTGGTTCACCTTCACTTATCTCCCACTCACCTTCCACTTCCATCCACTGCAATTCAGTAGCTCAGGAATATGTGGGCTGTGACGTGCCCCTTAGAGAAAATGCGTCATATCTGACCTTGGACAAGGTAATTTGGATTGTTTACACCCAGGGTCATCAAACTATGCCCTGTGAGCTAAATCCAGCCAACAACCTGTTTTTCTGCTGCCCATAAGCTGAGAATGGCTTTTACATTGGTCAATGCTTAGAAAAAAATTAAAAGAAAATTACTATTCTGTGACATGTAAAAATTATATGAAATGCAAATATCAGTGTCCATAAATAAAGTTTAATTGGAACAAAGCCACGATCGTTCATTATGGCCTATCTATACTGCTTTTGTGCTGGAATGGCAGAACTCAACAACAGTGACAGAGACTTCATGGCCCACAAAGCTGAAAATATTTGCTATGTAGAACTTTACAGAAACAGTCTGCCAGCCCGAAGGCACACAAACCACACCAGCAGGGCTCCTCCCCAAAGTGCAATTCTGTGAATCTCAGATTGTTTTTCTCAAAATGCTGTATGTTTCAACACAAATATTACTTTATTTTCTTTTATTAGCATTTGTTGAATTATCGATTGTAGGCTGACTCAGTCACGTTACCTCCGTATCCATTTCCATATTGCCTTAAAGTAATAAATTCGTTTACCCAGCTCTAGTTTTTCAATGAAAATGAAGTAACCATGAACCATGAGCATATTTTCAAATATGAGAAATCTAAACATATTTCATTTGAGTTTTAAGAAGTCAACAAATATCAGCACCTGATTCTACTCATGTCTGTTTTATAAACCAGGAGATTCTGTCATTCATTTTGGTCGTTTTTTTTTCCCACCAAACAATTGCTATAATAATAAACCAGAATATTTTAGGGCAGGTAGAGCCCTAAACTTAATTTTTAAAAATATAAAACTCTCCATGTATGATATTGATTAAATGGAAACCATTTTCCCTTTCCAGAGTCAAGACATGACCACTGTCACCCTCCTGCTTTCTCTTAGTATAACCTCCCACAGTAAGAAATCAAAGATGTTGTTCATGAAAATCAAGTGAAGGTCTGGTATTGCTTCTCTGTTTCTCAGGAATATCTTTTCTTCTCAGAGTTGACTGGTCACAACTGGAACAAGGTGCTTCCTGAGAAACTTCTGTATCTCCTTCCAAGAATGCTCCTGGGCAGCGACGTGTGGGGTCACCTCTCCACCCCAGTGCATAAATAGGTGGAGATTGGAGATCTTTGAGGCACAGCATCTTGGGGAATAGGGAGGCTCTAACAGGTGGCCCGCCCCAGGGTAAGATAGCAGGGTCCAGCTGTTCTTCCCATATCTTCTCAACTGTTCTGTGGCTTGCTTAGCATATGCTTTGCTGTTGATATTCTTATCATCTTCTCCCACAATGAAAAGGAAATGTCCCTGGGCCTTTTCAATCGGGAGAAGAGAAGTCTCACTAGCTTCACTTCTAGCTTCCTCAAAGCTGTGCTGGAACTCTGCTAACCCTAAGGCGTTGATGGATAGCAATTGTGGAGAGAAGGGCAAGGGCTGACTTATCTGACCACGATATACCTGTGGAATGCTAAATGCGAAGTTGGGCCCATTAATAAGCACGGTGGCTTTGACTTGTTTTAGGTGAGTAGCCATGGAGAGTCCAATCTCTGCGCCTTTGCTTATGGAAACTATCCCAATGCCTGGATCGAGGACCTGAAAATAATGGAAATGAGATGTTGACTCTGTCCACCATATAGCAAAACCCTACCATCTCAAACAACCAAAGAACTTGAATGACCAGTGGGAGCCAAGCAAGGACTAATCCCACCCACATGCCCAGTTCTAGAGTTCTGGAATACATAATGAATGTTCAAAGAAAATACTCCTTCAAGAACATGTCAGGCCTTCCAAATTAAATACTATGGATTCAGCCTGGTGTTAGGTGCTGAGTTTAAAATGCCCTAAAGAAATACCAATGTAGTAGGAAGAATAAGAAAGAGCCACGTAACTCTTGTGAATAATATGAGTCAGGGTACAGTTGATCAGTAAACTCTGTTGTACCAATTCTGGGGTCTCTAGAAGTTCAGAGGAAAGAGTACTCTGTAGGAAAAGACTGAGAAAAAGAATGAGTTTAGTAGAACAGAGCATGGAAATGTGAGCAGAAACCTCTGCTGTGGTTTCCCTGGAAGGTTTCTCCTTTAGAGAAGGTTTCATAAAGGAGGCTTGGCTCTGCTTCCTCTTCCACCGTCAGTCATCAAGCAAGCATTTTTTTTTTAAGATTTTATTTATTTATTTGACAGAGAGAGAGAGAGAGAGAGCACACAAGCAGGCAGAGAAGCAGGCAGAGGGAGAGGGAGAATCAGACTCCCCTGCTGAGCAGAGAGCCTGATGCGGGGCTCAATCCCAGGACCCTGGGATCCCAGGACCCTGGCAGACACTTAACCAACTGAGCCACCCAGGCGCCCCAAGCAAGCACTTTTAGATCATCCACACTGTACTAACCACTGGGGGACACAGAGGAAGAAAAGGGGTAAATCATCTCTTATCATCAAGGAACTCACGGCCAGATGGAGAGACAGGAGGGAAAAAAACAGACAATTAGAGTAGCTTACAAATTCTGCAATATAAGAATGCACATAGGCCAGGCTGCCACTCCAGATTAGCAGGGAATAAAGGCAGGATCAGAGAAAGATTCTCAGAGGCAATAGGCTACGATTTGGATCTTTATACCAAGACAATGGGAGCAAACAAGAAGGAAAGGCATTGATTGTATGCTGTATAGTGTAGAATGATAGAGGCCATTCTCATTTTATGGGGCATGTATCCAGTCCCAGGGGATAAATTCTGATGGATCTGAACCTATTCCCCTTTGCTACATATTTTTTCAGCCTCTTTGTAAGGCCAATACATTCTACCTGAGGTCCTATCCTATATATTAAGAGGGGTGACTGCAATCATCTCCTTTTGAATTAAAAAGACCTTTCAAGCTCTGAAGTTCTATGTCCTAATATAAAAGATATAGAGTCATAGTTTCGGCAATGAGAGGTGAGAACTCAGAATGGATTTGGCCAGGGAAGATAAAGTAAAAGGAAGTATAACATGGATGAACAACAACAAAAAAAGTGACTCAGTTATGTGCAGGCTTTTGGCAGAACACTAACTCTTGTTATAATTTCTGCCACCAAATTTGGGATCAGGGAATTTAGAATGCTTAGAAGACACTTAAAATCAACAGATGGAGAAGTAAGACCTACAAGGAATTGAAATATGGGTGGTCTCTCCTCTCACAGAAGAGAGAGCATGAAGCAGGCTTAGTGCAAGTACTAAGAGCCTAGGAAAGAAAACTCGTTTCCAGGTCTCATTAGGCATTGACTATCTAAGTGACACTGGTAAGAACACTGATGGAAAAGTCATGCAACAAGTACAAGGGCAACCAGGCTAAGAAAGCGAACAGCAGAATCACGTAACCTCCTCATTTCTCATCTAAGCCAAGCAGAAAACTCAACACCGTAACATCACCTATGTGATAGTTCAAAGACAACTCCAACATATGCATCAAAAATAGCTGTTTAAGGGGCTCCTGGGTGGCTCAGTTAGGCATCTGCCTTCAGCTCAGGTCATGATCCCAGGGTTCTGGGATCGAGCCCCACATCGGGCTCCCTGCTTGGCGGGAAGCCTGCTTCTCTCTCTCCTACTCCCCCTGCTTGTGCTCTCTCCCTCTGACAAATAAAGAAGTAAAATCTTTAAAATAAATAAATAAAGCCATTGTGTTTTGATTCCATCATGGACACAGGCTAACTTCCTGTTTTGTCTTTCTGAGCAAAAGACATTGGGTGTGAAATAAATCATGTGAATAATATGGATATGTCATAGAATTTCAAGTTCATTGAGGAGAATCATACCTGGAAGTTAAGGGAAGCCACAGGGTGTTATGGTTATTTAAAAACAGGGACTAAAAGAAAAGGCAGGGCCGCCTGGGTGGCTTAGTCATTAAGCATCTGCCTTCGGCTCGGGTCATGATCCCAGGGTCCTGGGATAGAGCCCCGTGTCGGACTCCCTCCTCAGCGGGAAGCCTGCTTCTCCCTCTCCTGCTCCCCCTGCTTGTGTTCCTGCTCTCGCTGTCTCTGTGTGTCAAATAAATAAAATCTTTAAAAAAAGATAAAAATAAAAATAAATTTAAAAAAATAAAATAAAAGGCAAAAATTACCTTAGGATGTCTCAGGAGAAAGTTGACAGCTTCCTCAAAATATTCTAATTATGTCTTTTCTGGTTGGGAAGGCAGATCTTCATAGTTAAAGTAATCCAAGGCCAAGGCAACAAAGGCATGACTGGCCAGGAGACTGGCCCAGAATTCAATTAGTCCACCAATACCACCAAACAAGTCAATTACCCCTGGGAAACAGCCCTCTCCTGAGAAAGAACAAAACAACACAGAACTGGGTATGAAAGGAAAGGAAGGAAAAGAGAAGAAAAATACGACAACACGAAGAAATGCATCACAAATTCTGGAATTGAAGCATAAATTTTCAGTAGAATCCCCAAGTTTTCAGCCTTGTATCTGGGGCAGAATTAAAGCTGATTGGATACATTTATGGAACATAATATCAGGAAGGTTGATTGGGAACCATGTTCACCGAACACGTTTAATCTCTGTAGCCAAGGGGTCCTGCGGACTCACAGTAGTTCATTTCTATAGTATTGGTGTAAAGAAAGCCATTGAAATTACGCAAGGGCTTTTTAAACTATGGAAAGGTACACAATTAGGCTTTAGGAAATCAATGAAGGCCCTGAAATTGTATGCAAAGTATAGGTTTATATGTCCTTTTTTTTTTTTAGGAGAGAGAGCGTGCAACCTGGGCTAGGGCTGGCACGGGGATGGCCGGAGGGAAAGGGAGAGAATCTTAAGCAGGCTCCACGTGCAGCATGGAGCATGACACGGGGCTCAATCTTACGACCCTGAGATCATGACCTGAGCCAAAACCAAGAGTAGGACACTTAACCAACTGAGCCACTCAAGTGCCCCTATGTGTGCATTTTACTAATGAAAGCTTCTATAGATTTAACTAAGTTCTCAAAGTATATATAACTCAAAAAAAAAAAAAAAGCCTTCAAAAGTATATGACTTCAAAAAAAGCTATTGAGATAAATATTTTAGCTAAAATCCCAACTTAACTCTGCTCTGTTCCATTCATCTGACTATACAGTGATGAAATCTTGCAGCCAAGCAGATGTAAATGATGAGTTCTTCCATGCAATAACAATGTTTATTACTGCAGCTTAACACATGGTAAAAAGTAGGGATGGTCAGAGTATCATTCTATACTCACGCTCTGTGTAGGCAGCTAATTTCTTAAATAAAGTAGAAAAAAATTTATGATGCACTTACTGGGGGCACCCTATTCTCAGGTAGGTGATTTTAACTAAGGAAGCCTGGTCCCATCCATGGGGGCACCTGGCTGGCTCAGTCAGTAGAGCATGCGACTCTTAATCTTGGGGTTGTGAGTTGAAGCCCTATGTTGGTTACTTAAGGAGATAAGTAAGTAAGAGGTTACTTAAAAATAAAAAAATAAATAAAAATAAAAAAGAAAGAAGAGTGATTTGATTTAAAGGAGTATTGGGAATTTTCAAAACAAAACATTGCTATGTTTTCTCACCTTGAGAGGAGAAATAAAATGGTACTAAATATATTTTGGTTTAAAAGACCACTTCAATAAATGAATAAAGATGCTTTTCATCTCCTGATTGACAGGAAGAGGGAGGACTTAAGAGTAGTGAGCCTTTTATCATGGAAGAATGTTGTAGTTGAGAACTATTTTGAGAACTGACTCAGCCTCTTTTGGCCCCACACAGCTCAAAGCTCTTTTGTATCCCCCTCAGAACAAGCAGGACACACAGCATGTGCAGTGTCCAAGAAGATTCACAGATAGCACCCTCTAAGGCAGCACATGATCCCAAGGTGGGAGGCCTGCACCGATAGATTTCTAACGAGGTGGACAGACATTTGTGCTACTTAGCTCCTGATACTACACACAATGATGTTGTCTGTATGCTAGGGGTATAAAAACATTGAGATTTATCCAAACGACTGCATGGGTCATGACGATTTTGGAAAGGGAAGCTTTTATTCCTTCTACATCGTCTATAACTCTTGCTGTCAGGAACCACCTCTAACACTTCAGGCTGCCTTTACCCATCTCACTTCTACACAGTGATTGTGTTTCTGAAAGCAGAGAGAGGTGCAGTATGTCCTGATGATATGATGGCTGTGTCCTGGATCAAAGCTCATGCCTGAAGAAGGGGATCTCGGACATACCTGAGACCCGGACCTGTCGAGGGCTACTTCTGGGAAATTAACTTTGCTTCATTCAGGCCCACAATAAATCCTGAGAAATGTACCAGTAGATGTTTTGAACCACTTATTGATATGTGGAGATCACTATGGGAAACTGACTTTTCTGGTAGGTTTTATAGCCGTTAGGGAGCAGGTTGTATGATCTGTGGATTTATGGAATATTCTATAAATATGCAATATTTATGGAACTAGAGGATATAGAGTCTCTTTGTATCCTCTATATTTGTTGCAGTATTTCAGTCCATTGTATCATCAGCTTATTGCATGCGATGACCTATATCTAAGTTGAAACTCAGGCAAGACAGAACTCCCAAAAGAAGCTGGGACACAGTTCCATGATATCAGGATGTGGGTCTTCAGATAGGCTTCACTACAGATGGATTTCATATAAATCCAAAGCTATGAAACCCCATAATGCAGGGACTTCATAAACTACATGTTAGTCATATCCTTAGACAAGCTCCAGAATTGTTGAGATCAAACTTGAGTTGGAATGGGCATCACCATATTCTTGTTCTGACCCAGAATTAGCCCTGATTCTAAGGCTGGAAAGGACTACACTAGGTACTGTCCACATCCAAGTTAAACCTGTAGAAGGATTAGGCACTCAAAAGAGGGAACACAGGGATGAAAGTAACCAAGTTAATTCTACTCACCAGGAGGGAGAAAGAGGGCTCCCCGAAGGTGGCCTTCTCGAACTTGGATCCGTTTGACACCAAGTGCTATGTACCACCTCTCCAAAGTCAGGCTGACTTTTGGAGCAGTGGTAGCGATGTCGGTTAATAGTAAATTTGAATCATAAAGTTTTATTTGGACCAGGAAGGGGCTATTCATCACATCTCTTTTCAACAATTTCGTTAAAAATTTTTCAGGTTTCAGCGACCAGAAGAGACCCATAGGGTGGACTCCTATGTAGTCACCTCCCAGTGAGGGGGCATGCTCCAGGTCTACCTCACCAGCTTCATTGGCCTTATAGTAGGCTTGAGAATGAAACCGGTTCCCCTTTTCATCTTTCAGTGATGCCTGAAGAATCATTATCTGAAAGGGAGACAGGCCTGTAGCTCGGATATGCACTGGCTCATCAATAAGTGCACTTGCAGGGGTAGCTGTCAGATGAATCATTGTTACAATGTGGCACCTTAGAGGATCCTCAGTAATGTTTGCAGTAAAACCTGGATATAAAAAATATATATATAGGAAAATAAAATAAGGCAGTGATGATCAGGTTAATGAAAGGTAAACTGGACCAGAAACCAGGCTGCTTGGGATTCAGCTCTAACTCTCCAGTTATTTAGCAAATATCCTGATATAATCTTCAAGTGCAAGATACCTGAGAGCTTTTGGCAAATTTGTAGAAGACATAAAACAAGTAGATATGTTTTGTAGTAATTATGAAGCAGGGTGGAGGAAGCAGCAGCTAAATATGCATGAATGGTATCAACACATCCAAGGAAGGTATCACAATTGGCCGTCCAGAGCCCTTGAAAAATTAGATGCAGTGGAGGATACGAATGAGATGTGCAGCTGAAAATGGGATTTGTTGGGGTGCCGGGGTGGCTCAGTTGGTTAAAGTGTCCGATTCTTGATTTTGGCTCAGGTCATGATCTTAGGGTCCTGGGATCGAGCCCCACATTGGGCTCCCTGCTCAGCACGGAGTCTGCTTGTCCCTCTCCCTCTGCTCCTCACCCTGCTTGCGGTCACTTTCACACTCTCGCAAATAAATAAATAAATAAATAAATAAATAAATAAATAAATAAAATCTAAAAAAAAGAAAACGGGATTTGTTAAACATCTACATATATGGAACTGGGGACTCCGTTACTAATCCCTTCCCCAAGTCCTACAAACAGAATGCCTGGCCTCTAAGAATTCACCTCTAACAGAGCATAAAAAACTGACAAGTCTTCTCAAAAGAATGAGGGCAAAATCTTTGGGGAGAACAAGGAGGCTGACATATGTATTACTCCCTAAAGAAAAAATACTCACAGCTTCATAGTTAGGCTTACCCAGTCCTAAGCAAAACCAGATGCTGGCAAGCCCTTCAGGTATACAAAAATTTGCTAAGCTTTTCACAATCTCCCTCTTGAAGATTAAGGAATGCCTTTCTCCTTTGGGTTAGTGTGAAGAAAGCCACAAAAATGACCATTGTTCCCATTCTAATAACCTTACCTTATCTGAATAAATACAAAATAAATTTTTTTTGTTTTCTTAAACTCACTAGATTGCCAGGAATCTAAATGAATTAAACTCCAGTGAGTGATAGGTTCCTCCTAGGAGAGAGGAAACTTTCTCTTCTACAAAGATAAAACAGCAAAAAAAGAATCCCCCATAAAGAAAAATAAGGAGAAATCAACAGAAAATTTAATGCAATTTTAATGGATGTGTGCGGGCTGGTTTGATAGATTAGAATTCTGAGAAACTCCAGCCAGAGTCCTTCTCCAAGTGCCAACTCTTAAGGATTTGGCCATGTGCTCTAGGACAATACATCAAAAAATGAGAGCAGAGACAGGAGCTGAGAGAAATCTGTCTGAGGCATTGCAGGTCTTTGTATAAAGCAAAGCAGCTAACTTCCAAAGGATGGGGAGAACAGTCAAATAGAGAGATTTCCCCAGGCTCAGAAAGCCAGGAGTGAGACTTCAGAGCAAAGAAATTTCCTTAGTGACCCTCTTTCTAGAAGAATTATAAATCAGAGAGGAATATCCTACAGTGAGAAAAGCTAGCAACATGGCCATAAAAAAACAAAAATATCTCCAGAAGTTCAGCAATGCTTAGACCCAGTTTCTTCTGATGAGAAGGGCCTAATCCCATACCCAAAAATATTTGAAGGCAGGGGTGCACTGAATCAGACAAAGCTGCAACAAAGCTCAGACCCAGCTCAACCACAGGTCAGATTGGTTTAGCCCTTAATTCTAACTTTCTGACAGATTAGGGCTTTGCTCTTTTCTTGAGGTAAATATTACTTATTCTAGTCATTTCTTTTATATGAAATATCTGGAGTATGATTTTAAAAATGACAAGACACAACAGAATGAAGAAAATTGACCCCTAATCATGATGAGAGCAAACAGTCCATAGGAAGACGCATAAACATAGCCAAGAGGGTGGAATGATCAGACAAGAACTTGGTTGTTGTGGGTTTTTTTGTTTTTGTTTTTGTTTTTTTTTAGAAGACATAGAGAGCACCCCTTCCCCTGCTTATGCTATCTCTCTCAAATAAATAAATCTTTAAAAAAATCTTTAATATGCATACACACATATATGTGTATTTAAATGCAATTAAAAGACTTTAAGATAAAAATAATGTCTTGTGGGGTTTAGAAATATAATGACAAAAAGGTGGGTATGGAGTAAATAGAATTATACTGTTGTAAGATTATCATCTTACTATTTTTCAAGCAACACAAGCTTATTTGCAGGCAGACCGTAACAACTTAAAGGTACTATTAGGAGCTCAGCTGAGCCCAGGGAGACAGAGAAAGCCGAGCAGCTTGGGTGTCAGAGTACTGATGAAAGCAGCAAGCAAAAAACAAGAGTGAGGGGAAAGGCTAGCAGTAGAAAATAACTGGCTGCTGAGTCAGTGAAAGTGTCTTCAAGCATCCCCTCAGCACACATACCTGGAGAAGACTTCGGACCTTGAGCAAAGGCCTGATAGAGCTATAATGAGGGCTCCTGGGCAGGGAGGGCAAATATGAGAATATGATGGGCCTGTGTGACTAATGACTAGGGAGACCAGTAACTACGGAGTGGCCTGAGTCTTTGCTTCCAACTTTTTCCAGAGATTGCCATGCACTGGCTGTACCCCAAGTCTGGTGCTGGAAGGGCAGCATTCCACCATGATGCTTGCCAACTAAAGCCTTTGTAATTGCCTATAGTCAGTTCTGGAAAATCACATGTAAGTTTTTAACCAAGAGCTAGACTTCTCAGGTACCTATTATATTCTCTAGAATAACACACACACACACACACATACACAAATATTTAAGTAACCCCAAAAGAAACAGGTGTTCCAGTTACTATGGCTATGTAATAGACCACTCAAAAACTTAAAAGTGTTCAACAGCTATTTATTATGCTCATATGTTCTGTGGGTTGGACATCAGGACAGGGCTCAGTGAGATCAGCCTCAGTTGCAAAGAAAATAACTTTTTGGAGACTACTAAACCAGCTCTCACAACTGTGTAAGATCAAATCCTTAATAGTTATAGATCAGGGGGGTGAAGGAGGCTAATGGAAAGACAATCATCAATTGATAATTTAAGCAAGTTCAGATCTGAAACTGCTATTCGCTATACCATGTGCAAATCCTTGTGCATTTTTAGAGAGAGGAGACTGCCTGGTAAGAATGGGGATGAGGAATGAACGTGACAGCTTAATTATTCCAGAATAAGAAGCAAAATAGCATGGTAGTTGAAGGACGGGTCAAGAGTTCGCTTCGTGTCCTACCTTGCATTCCTCGAGAAGCCTGCCTTGAGATAAGAACTGGTAAGCAAGTAGAGTACTTTGAGGGGTTTCCAGGAAACATGAGTGCAGATGAGCCACGGAAGTGTCCAATAAATGGTTGGTTGAGGGCTGAGTGGTGCGGGGAGGAAGGAGCCTTAATTTCCCACCACTTCCAGCCTGCCATGCTGAGAGGTAAAGTGGACTCTGGAGGCCCAAAAAAAACTATCAGGCACAGGAATCCAAGGTCTGATATTGTGAGTCAGGCCTGCGCACTAATGCCACTAGGGGAAGTATATACAGGCAAGGTATTGACGGTATCTGCTAACACTGTACTCTGTTTTTAATTTGTGTGTGTTCAGAGGGAGAGAGAGAGAGAGATGGGATAGACACAGGCATGAATACATGCTGATGAGAATGAGCCTACAGAGAGACAAGTACTGAAAATGAGAATTTGATGGTGAATAAGACATTTTTCCCTGAAAAGCTTAAAAACAAGTGATTTTATAGCCCAAAAGTACCCTATTTCCCTTGTAAAAATATTCAAGAAATTGAGTATACGTAAGGCACACAGAAATACATGGCAGATGGGGCGCCTGGGTGGCTTAGTCATTAAGCGTCTGCCTTCGGCTCAGGTCATGATCCTGGGGTCCAGGGATCGAGTCCCACATCGGGCTCCCTGCTCGGTGGGAAGCCTACTTCCCTCTCTCCCACTCCCCCTGCTTATGTTCCTGCGCTCACTCTCTCTCTCTGTCAAATAAATAAATAAAATCTTAAAAAAAACAAAAACAAAAACACATGGCAGAGTCAGGAATGGAATTTATATCTCCAACTCTTAGTCAAATTCATTAGTAGTTCAATAAGACTTTATCAAGGGTCTGCACTGTGATAATCACAGGGAGATTAGACACAGTCCCTACACTAAGTAAGCCTAAAGGTGTAGTCTTCCTTCCATACATTATCCATTAAGTTTCTACTTAAATATCACATGGATCAAGGAGTGTTCCCAAACAGAAAAAAAGTAAATGAAAAGTCATTAGCTTTAGTTCAACTTTTACTTCTTTTCAAACATCATCACTTTTTCCTTCATATCCCTGTTTATTACATTTCACTACCAGAAAGCATTTCTGAATTGCATAAATACATATGACCTTTAAGAAATATTTTCACATAATGTAATTCTAACAAGCCATTCATCTGCCATTAAAAGAAAAATCATCCTTCAAACAATATAAAAATAGGACCACAATTCAAAATCCCAGACTAAGAGTTTCTTCTGTAATATTCTAGGAAACAGTTTTTAGAAAGAGAAATATTAATGGAGATGGGGGAAGATAGAATAAAGAAAAGTCAACAAATAGTTTGAGTCATTCTCCCTCGTAAATATAAATTCTGGCTTGATATCTTCATAATCACAAGTCCCTATTGATATCTTTTCTAAACAAACTCCAACAGAGCACTTTTTTCAACTCCATCGCTGAGGTTATAAATGAACAAAAAGACTATTTGTCTGCATGAACTGCTAAATTCCAAACACTGAAATTAAGAATCTATTTTTACTTCTCATTCAAGACCTGAGACTTTAACCCTTCTACAACCAGCCCAAAAGAGATAGCCCTGATTACAAGCTAAAAAGTACCGGGATTTTTCCTCTTGAACCTTCCTTTCCCCTCAGTAAAGAATGGCACTATCTAGAGTCGTCTTATCGGTCAAAACCTCAAATAGGTCTTTGCAGTCTAACCAAACTAATGAAGCACTCTCTCCCTCTCTAAAAAAATAAATAAATTAAAATTAAAATTAAAAATGCAAATTTAAATCATGGGGTATACTTATACCCGTAAGATTGGCAAAAATTGTAAATTCTGAAAAGAAGAAGAGTTGGTTAAGAAGTGGATCACCAAGACTCAAACCCTGCTAGAGGAATGAATGTAAATGGGTGCAATCACTTTAGAAATTTGGCTATCTATTAAATGTGACAATATGAATGACCTTTGATCCAGCGATTTCATTTCTAGAGATATACCCAACAGAAATGTGTGCACCGATGCATCAGGAATTGTAGACAAATATTCACAGCAGCATTTTCCAAGATATTAAAAACTAGAAACAACCAAATGTCCATTAACAATAAAATAAATGAATAGATTTTGGTATATTTATACAGTAGAATACTACAAAGCCCAGCATTAAAAATAAACGAATCAAAGCAATAAAAATAAAAGAATCGTAACTACATTCAATAACCCTGGGTGAATTTCACAAACTTAATATTGAGTGTTAGATGCCAGTCATAAATTTATAAATGAATCATAAATTTATATATGCCAAAAAAACTACAGAACATACTTGTAAATTTTTCAACAAAAGCAAGGAAGAGATTACCAAAAGTCAGGATTGTAGTGAAAAATTATCAATGTACTTCACATTGATAGACTGCAAGTAAATGGATGAAAAATAATATAGCATACAACACTAAGCATAAGGAACCCAAAGTGGCTTTATTAATATCAGATGAATTACATTTCAATATCAAGAGTATTAACAGAAATAAAAAAATAATGACAAGTTCATAAAAATCATAAATCCTAATAATGGATTTCAAAATATATGGAGCAAAATTTGACAGAATTAAAGAGAGAAATAAATAATTCCATAGTCATGGTTAAGATTTTAACATTCCTGTCTCAGCAACTGATAGAATAACTTGCCGAAAACAGTAAAGGCATAAATTTAAACAACACTATCAATGACCTTCACCTAATTGCTATTTATAGAACATTAAACCCAACAACTTCAAGCACACATGGTATATTCAACAAGATAAGCCATAAACTGCGACATAAAGTTAATCTTAATAATGCAAAAATGCTGAAATCAGAGTATGTTCTCTGACCATAATGGAATTAAATTAGAACTGAATAAAATATGTAGAATATCTTATTCCTTATTTATTCCCAAATATTTAAAATCAAACACACTTCTAATAATCCATGGATCAAGGAAGAAATCACATCAGAAATTAGAAAATATTTTAAACTGAGTGATAATGGAAGTACAAAATGAAAATATTTGTAGGATGAAGCTAAAGCTAAAAAAGGGAAATTTATAATTTTAGTGACTTATATTGGAAAAGCATCTAAAATCAATGGCCCAAGTCTTTACCTTAAGAAGCTAGGAAAAAAAAAAAAAAAAAGAGGAAAGTAAACCCAAAGTAAGTAGAAGGAAGGAAATAAGAAAAATATATTATCCATGAAATAGAAAATAAACAATAGAAAGAAATTAACAAAGACAAATTTGGTTCTTTGAGAAGACCGGCAAAATTGATAAACTACAAGCCAGACTGATCAAATAAAAAGAATAAAATAACAAATACCCAAAATGAAACAGGGATTATCATTGCAGATCCAATAGACATTAAAAGAAAAATAAAAGATTATGAACAATTGTATGCCAACTAATTCATCAACTTAGATGAAATGAATAAATTCCTTGTAAAATACAATTTAATGAAGAACTGTTTCAAAGTAAAGGAGATTAAGTAAAGGTGAGAACAAAAATGCAAAGCATGAACCAAGATTCGATCCTGCATCAGGGGGTGAAATTACTATGAAGGTCATTTCTCGGACATCAGTGAAATTTGAATATGAACAATGTATGATTAGTGTTACATCAGTGTTAAATATTTTGAATTTAATAATTTCCTGAGTTTGCTACTGTACAACCAACATTGGAATTCTGCTGACTCAGAAGTTGAGACTTTTTTTTTTTTTTTTTAAAGATTTATTTATTTATTTATTTGTCAGAGAGAGAGAGAGACAGAACACAAGCAGGGGGAGAGGCAGGCAGAGGGAGAAGCAGGCTCCCCGCAGAGCAAGGAGCCCGATGTGGGACTCGATCCCAGGACCCGGGATCATGACCTGAGCCGAAGGCAGTCGCTTAACCGACCGAGCCACCCAGGCGTCCCGAGACTACTTTTGAACTTAGAAATCATTCACGTAAAAATTTTAGGACTCTTGCACTGTGAAATAACCTAGTAAAAATAAGATAGAAAAATAACTGCAGATAAGATTAAGTTCATGTGTGCAGGTATGACTGAGTTCAAGCTACCTGTCATTTAATCCTCTAGGATACACAGAACACATGCTAGTGGGATTACAAATCAAAGAAGTAGGACAGGGGTGTCTGGCTGCCTCAGTCAGGAGAGCATGTGAATCTTAATCTTAGGGTCATGAGTTCAAGCCCCACCTTGGGTGTAGAGCTTGCTTAAAAAAAATATTGCCAAAAGTCTGACTTGAGATTAATATTTACAAAACGAAAAAACAAAGAAGCAGGACCAAGTTGCCCATTCCTAGGTTCAAGGTCAAGAAATTTACAGTGGAACGACTTCCACTTCTGATGAGTTTTATGGCAGACCAATACTCAAAGAACTAAAAAAGCCAGATTTTAACAAATAAAAGGAAAAAACTGGCAATAACTTAAATATCCAATTTTAGTATATGTGCTGCCGAAGCGAGTAATAGCATATTGGTTGAAAAATTACAGTGGTCCTCCCCACCCTTAATTTCACTTTCCAGTTTGAGTTACCTGTGGTCAACCCCCATTAGGAAGCAGACAACCCTCCTTCTGATGTAAATCAGGTCAATAGCAGCCTAATTCTACATCACAACACCTAGGTTATTCACCGCACTTCATCTCATCACAAATAGGCATTTTATCATCTCACATCATAAGAAGGGTGAATATAATACAATATTTTGAAAGATCACCTTCACATAACTTTCATTACAGCATATTGTTAAAATGGTTCTATTTACTATTAGTTATTGTTAATTTCTTACTGTGCCTAAACTATCATAGGTCTGAATGTATAGGAAAAAATATAGCATATATAGGGTTCAATACTATCCAGGGTTTCAGGCATCCACTGGGGACCTTGAAATGTATCCCCCCCCCATGGTTAAGAAGGGACTACTGTACCTAACATCCAGTTATGGAGTATGTTATTAGTCAAATTTGTTACTCTTAAGACTATCTTAAAGATTTTATTTATTTGACAGAGAGAGACACACAGCGAGAAAGGGAACACAAGCAGGGCGAGTGGGAGAGGGAGAGGCAGGCTACCCACTGAGCAGGGAGCCCGATGCGGAGCTCGATCCCAGGACTCTGGGATCACGACCTGAGCTGGCAGACGCTTAACAACTGAGCCACCCAGGTGCCCCAAGACTACCTTAAAATAAGTAGAAACACTCACAGAGTGAAGGGAACAGGACAATATGACAGTAAATTTTAAAATACAGGAAAAAAGTTTCTTTTCATTTGGAAATACGCCAGTCTGTTTAGTGATTATCTGAGTAGTAAGACAAAAATGGTATTTGTTGTCTTTCCCAAATTTTTAAAAATGTGCTTTTATAATCAGAAAAATGATGTTAAAATAAAAAAGAAGTCTATTTATGTGGCTTAAAATACATACCGTCTCTGCAAATCTATTTCTATTAACCCTGAATATTTTATTTTTATTTAAAGATTTTATTTATTTATTTGACAGAGAGAGACACAGCGAGAGAGGGAACACAAGCAGGGGGAGTGGGAGAGGGAGAAGCAGGCTCCCCGCAGAGCAGGGAACCCGATGCGGGACTCGATCCCAGGACCCTGGGATCATGACCTGAGCTGAAGGCAGTCGCTTAACAACTGAGCCACCCAGGCGCCCCAACCCTGAATATTTTATTACCAGGTTTTATGTAAGTATATTTACTGAGTTCAAAGGCCCAGCTAACAATAATTGAGAACTCTTTTATACAGCAATCACTTAATTTTTTTAAATGTAAACCATTTATAATTACACCATGCTTGGTTACCTCAGTAAACAAGTTAGCAAACCCAATGTAACCTTTTCAGGAAAACTAAAGCTCATTATTCTGATAGATTTATTGTATTGGACTGTCAAACAGTGACACCTTCTAGTTATTGATGGATGTGCAGTTTATCTTGTCCACTAGCTCAACTTTCCAGGACCGCTGCTTCAGGGATGGTACTTTCCCACTTTAATACTAGGGTCTAGGGCCCTGTTACTCAAAACATGAACAGCATTGCCTAGGAGCTTTTTCGACATACAGAAGTTCAGGACCCACTCTTGACCTATGTAATCAGAATCTGCATTTTAAAAAGATCTCCAAGTAATTCATATGTGCATTAAATTTTGAGAAACACTGCTCCAGGTTACAAAGAAGTAATTTCTTCTGCCTTTACACCCATATGAAGCCTGGTTTTGCAGTTCTCCAGGTGAAACCAAGTGTTTTTCCACATTCCCTTTAGCATCTATTACTTCCATTATGCCCTTTGCACATTTTTCTGTGTTTCCAGATCAGAAGTAAAAGTTGTGTGGGAAATGAGATAATCAAATCCTGTAAGTTAAATTCAACTATTTCCATACTGAAACCTTCTCACATAGAAGGAATGTATCAGCCCTGATATTTAAGCTCCAGGACTTCAGAAACTTAAGATCTTTAATGTACAGATTATTAAAAATCTGATTGTCTGCTGATGACATTTATAGGGTACAACTACAATGTAACCGATTTTATTAATATGCCAGAATTTATACACCCACCTGATTTTTGCCCTCTTCAAAGTAGTCACCCTGGAAAAGAGAATACATGCAATTTCCTTTGTATAAAAACTATCACTTTTCTTCCAGAACTATTAAATAGTCAGGATAATATACACGAAATTCCTTCTCTGTCTTACTACTCTCTAGCCATATCTAAAGTCTAAACAAAAATAATTCCTAATTTAATCACTTCTTCATTTAACATCTGTAGTTCAGAACTATCTGGTAACTAGCTATTTGAGTAATTCCCACAAATTGAGTATCTACACCAAAGTCTACAAATACCACCCTAGTGGACATCCATAGGTATTCAAAACCACTTTTAAAGTTACAGAAAAGGGGGTGCCTGAGTTACTCCTGATTTCAGCTCAGATCATGAGATTGAGCCCTGCATCATGGCTCCACGCTGAGTGTGAAGCCTGCTTAAGATTTTCTCTCTCTCTTCCTCTGCACCCCGTCCCCTGCCCCACTCGAGTGCATGCTCCCTCTCTCTCTCTCAAAAAAAAGTGACAGAAAAGATAAAAGGTTGAAATAATCATCTCCTTTAAAGAGAGTATTCACTTAGACATAGAATCTGGCATATCTCTTATTTAAAGAAAGTCACAGCACTTCACAGTTGGCATATACTCTAATTTTTTTCATTTATAATACTTAAGGAAATGACAGGGCAGAGAAGCAAATTTCACCTTTAAAAACATCAAGAACACACAACACTCTTCAAAAAATGTACTTTAATTCCAAAAGAGATTAATCTAGAATGAACACTATCATTTTCTACTATTTCTACTTGTGTAGAAAAGCAGTGAAAGAAACAACTTGCTATAATAAACAACATAGATTTTTACATTTCTTTTATCCAAGTTTCCTATTTGTATTTGTACTATACATAATACCACCTTAGATTTAAGAGCCCTAACAGGATTAAAACATGTTTTCACATCTATTATTTTATGCCTATGAAGAATAAAGGTCACGTCTGAACATATAATAGCCTCATATCTAAAGAACAAGTTTAATTACTGTGTCCTCCAGAGAAGGAAATTTTCATACATGATTAATGATCTGATTCCATTAAAAAAACAACAAAATTTCAACAAATGTGAAAAAAGAAAATCCTGCTGTTAATTCTTCCACAGAAAAAGTGGGTTTAGAGAACAGTTCTGATCATTTTACATGGTAAAGTATCAAATCTAATAACCAACCCCTTGCTCAGGACAAATGATTTCAACATTTCCTCTTCTGAACTGCTCAGTAACCCCAAGTGATTTTTAAATTGGGAGGCAGATTACTGGCGATAAGTTCATCAAATTTAGATCTATCATAGATAGGCACATTATAGAAATCAAGAACATCTCTGACCCTACACATCTGGTGAAGCCTGGAGTTGGGCACTGCATGGCCCAAGTCATCAGCTAAACGTGCCAACAAACCAAATTTCAGATGACCATCTTCCAGGGACACATCCTGCCAATTGCTAGGAACAGATGAGCCAAAAACTTCTTTGACACAAGATTCCACACGACTCTGGAGATCTTCAGGTGGTATGTATGTTCGGCTTCGTAAGGGTGGACACACCAAAACAGGCTCTTTCTTCACCTCTTCTACTGTCTCAGCCACCACTGGCTTTTTCTCTTTTCTGGAATGATCAAAAACAAATATGTGAATCTTTGGTTAACTGCACTAATGTAGCTGACAAGCTGACGAACACCAGACCCAACCTTACCTATCTATCTAAATCAATAAATAGTATGCACACTTATTACTTTTCCAGGCACTGTGGAGAGAATAAGATAGGTATCTGCCTTTGGAAGCTTATAACTGAATTGGGCTGGTACACACAGAAAAGAAAATTACAGATTTTACATGCTCTAAGAATTCCAAGAACAGGAAGAGGTAAATCATTTGCCTGGAATTCCCAGTTTCTAAACCCAATCCTACCTCTCTAACCTCATCTCCTACTAATCTCCTATATACACTCTATGCCCTACCCAAACTAAACTACTACATTCTGTTTCCCTCTTTCCTGGTGTCATGTGTTACCTCAAGTTATACCCTATTGGAAATGCCTAGCTTTCATCTTTACCTATAGAATATTTTCTTTTTAAAGATTTTATTTATTTGACAGAGAAACAGCGAGAGAGGGAACACAAGAAGTGGGAGTGGGTGGGAGAGAGAGAAGCAGGCTCCCCGCTGAGCAGGGAGCCCGATGTGGGGCTCAGTCCCAGGACCCCGGGATCATGACCTGAGCCGAAGGCAGATGCTTAACGACTGAGCCACCCAGGCGCCCCTTAACCTATAGAATCTTACTTTAAATCCTAGAACAGAACTTTTCTCTTCCAAGAAGCTTTACTTGATTTCCCCAAATATAACTGTAAATTCCTCTGATCTACTATAGCACTTTATATTGCTTTAACAGCATATCACATCCTACCTGAGTTTTAATTTTTTTACATTCTACTTCTCTTACCAGATCAGGGTTTCTGAGCCCAAACACTGACATTTTGGACCAGATAATTCTTTGTTGTAGGGGACTATGATGTTCATTGTAAGATGCCCAGCAGCATCCCTGGCCTCTATCCAGGGTAGGGTAAATGCCATAGCATTCCTGTCCTCAAGTCATAACCAAATGTCATTGCCAAATGTCCAGATGGGCAAAATTATCCCTGGTTAAGAACCACTGTACCAAATTATAAACTCCTGTTTTATTTATTATAAAGACCTGTTTTATTGATTTGGGGTCCTTTGAAAACTGCTTGAATAACTACTACTGAGTACATGGGCCAATGTTAGGAAATCTACCTGATAACACTACTTCAGGGCTTACTGAAATATCAGTTCATGACCTGACTCTTGTTTTCCATGGAGTTGATATCGGACTGGGATTGGTCATCCTTACAGAAATTGGAGGCAATGGAATAAAAAAAGAAAGAAAAGAAAAGATGTCTGGCCATGAATATGGTTTGTAGCACTATTTCCCTTTGCCTACTCAAAGACTCTTCCAGCAATTGAGCCCTCATTCTGCATCAATTCTTTTTCAATTTCTCTCTACCTACTAGTATTCCCAGGGCACACAATATGCTGCTGTAAAAATCTCCCATCTTCAAAGAAAAACAAAAATACCCCCTAGACTCCATGTTCCTATCCAGTTTCCCAAAGAGTTGTCTACATTTATAATGTCTACTTCATCACCTCCCATTTTCTCCTCAAACTACTCCAGTCACATTTCATCAGAATGAAATGTATCCATTCCTTCCATCTCAGTCATCTCGTGCACTGCTCTAGTTTTCTACATAATTTACCACTTGCTGAAATCATATCCTACGTTTTTTTGCCTCCATCAGAACACATGCTCTATGAAGACAAATATTTGGTCTGACTTATTAACAACTGTATCCCTAACACCCAAACAGCAGACATTTAGCAGACACTCTATAAATTTGTGATGAATGAGTGAATGAAACAAACCTGAAGAAGATCTGAGATAATACTACTAACCAAAAAAGAGGGGAAGCTAATAAATCCATGAACAGATGACAAAAATCCTTCCGGATGGGGAGAGTTTTTGCTTGAAACCTGAGGGCATAAATTGCTCCCTGAGGTTCCCACAAGCTTTGATGTCCTAACACTGAGTCAAACAGATTTACCTTCAAAATGTTCCACATGGTGCTGTGGGAAAAGCAGGAGATGGGAGGCGTCAAAGACCTGGGTTCTGGTTCCAGCTCTGCCACTGACCTGCTTTTGGCAAACTACTTCCTCTCCACGGAGCTTCAGGTTCCCCGTGTGTCAGAGCTCTGAGAAGGGACTTTGTTTCGCTACTGTAAACTACTTAGGGAAATGCCGGCCCAGTCCTGGCGTTTAGTAACTATCTGCTGAGTGAATCAACGAATGAACACATGAACAGAATGAGGCCACACTTCGTTTCTGAATCTTCCGTGTGAAGAAATACACCGCGCGAATGAACTTAGTTTACCGAGCGCTTTCACGTTCATGTTCTACGTTGCTCGTTCCAAACGAGTCATTTGTTTCCAGACACCGCACTTGATGCCTGGAACACGTGGTCAGTACTGTTTGCTTAATAAATTAATGAGTGAAATGGGAGGGAAAGAGAGCGGTATCTCCGTGACGAGAAAACTGAGGCCTAAACTGGGCCCCACCACTCCAGGAGACCCGCGCTTACACTTCTGAACTCCGAACCGTAATCCAAGCGCAGGACCCGGGTCCCGTCTTAATAGCACGACGCTTTTGAATGCGTCCTTTCATCCTCCTCAGTTTCTCTCCTTACTTTCCCTGAACGAGACCCACCATCCAACCTTCCGCTTTACCTGAATCGAGACCAAAATTCTCTGCGGGGTGCCCCTAAGACGATCCACGTGAGACCTCTTCTGGTAACGCCACACACTGACAGTGCCGCCATCTCGGAGGAGAGCTGCGGGATAGAGCTCTGCCCTCAGCTGGCAGTGACGCGCCAAGACCAGCCAGTCAGGTGTAAGCTTAGGGGTAGGTGTTCCCTTTTTCCTGTTAAGCGTCCCCGGCTTCTCCCTCCCCCTTTGCATGCCGGGAAATGTAGTCCGGTGGCCATCGCCGGCGGAGGCTGGACCGAGGCGTTCTCTCAGAGCATGACGGGAGTCGTAGTTGGGGGGCGTCCCGGGAAGGTTCCGGGTGACGCCTTCTGGTCCGGGGGCGGGCGGTCATAGCGCTCTTTGGCTGAAAGGAGGAGGAACTGGCAACCGGGAGGAGGCTCTAGCGAGGCCTTGAAGGCTGCGCGGATAGGCGGGGTGGGAATTTGGGGTTGGGGGACGGCCAAGTAGCGCGTCTGATATGCTGCTGGGGTCGTGACCGCTCGAGGACCGAGGCAGGACCTGGCCGGACCCAGGCTGGAGGCCTCGTCTTCGTCGGGCCTAATTTCTAAAGGCTGGGTAGGCCTCACGAAAGGCTCCTATTCGTGCGACCGCGCGGGTTCCTGCCCTGATTTTCTGTCCGGGAGATGGCCTCCCCGAGCCCCCCGCCGGAGCCAAAGGTAAGTCGCCCTTCTGGGTACTCCGTTCTCTCGCCACTACCGGAGCTAGGCCGCGCCACCGCCCCCCCCCCCACCCACCCCCCACCTCCCTGACCGTGGTCTTTTGGGCCAGCGATGTGCAAGGAAGTACCCCGTAGCGCTCTGGATTGTGATTCGCGACCAGATCGCCCACTTGGCTTTTTTTTTTTCCAAGAGCGACTTGGTAATCAGTTGAAGAAAATTAGTAATGCTCCAGACAAGCGCTCTCATTTGTGAGTTCTCCCAGATGAGGCACCATTTTTTACCTTCCCCCGTGTCTTGTGCTCCTGTCACGATGCGTGGACCCAAGGTAGACGCTTAGAGAACTTCATGGAATTGAACAGGGTTCCAAGCCAGTGCGGACAGAGTTGGAGCCGGGCAATGAGGTTCAGGAAACTTGGGGAGTTTGGGGGCAGCTTACTAGAATAAAAATGTTAGGGTATAATTATTAAACCAGAAAAGCTCTGTCGTTAGGACCATCACTACTGACAAGATCCAGTTCAGTTATCCTCTAGTTTGAGGTGCCTGTTTGTTACAGAATTGGGCCCCATTTGGAACTCTTGGTTATCATGTTCCTTCTAGCCTACCCGGCCCTGATAAGTGATTGCTTCTGCTACTTTCAGTGGTAGAATTGTCCTTGAGACAACAAGAACTGACTACAGAAATCGTACTATTTCAGGGGTTGCTGACATTTGAGGATGTGGCTGTGTTTTTTACCCAGGAGGAGTGGGATTATCTGGATCCAGCTCAGAGAAGCCTGTATAAAGATGTCATGATGGAGAATTATGGAAACCTGGTCTCACTGGGTAAGAATCTTTTGTTTCTCTGATTAAAATATCTAAGAGGCTGTAAGAAATCAGACTCTGAGAACACTTGGACCATGACCAGTACCAAAACTGCTTTATTCCAAAGTTCTGATTCAAATCTTTCAGCCATTAGTTGTGTCCATGACTGTCATCCCTAGCATCCTTGCAATAACCAAATACATGCCTTTCTGGCTTCTTATCTTCATAATCTCATTCCCATATTGCTCTGTACTTTCCCTCCTGGCTCATCCTCCCACTGCTTTCCTCCCACCCCTTTTCGCTCTGCCTTCTGGAGCCCCTGTTCTTCTTCACATAATGTTCCTTACCCCTCTTGGCCTTAACTGAAAACTGGCACTTTCCCAAGGACACCATTTCTTTGGCAGAGGCTGCTTTTTCTCCCACATCCTCTTTTTTCCCCCTATCCTTTCTCTCAAGGCTAGAAGGGAGAAGTTACTGTTCTCCTACCTTTTCAGTGCTATTCCCGAAGTATTAGTTTAACCCTTTAAGGAAAATCTCTCTCCTGGGAGGCCTCAGCAGTCTTGCTCTACCCACTCAATTCCTTTTCACTATCATCTGTCAACATGTCTTGGGCACTCACCATGGATTTTGTCACATTTCAGAATCTTCTCTATGCTCACCTATGCCATGAGTGATGTAGTCATTGCTTAAGCCTCACTATATTCCCGGACCATATTCTCTTCAGGGACCTGGCTTTCCTTTTTTGTTCAACTCACATCAGTGATCAAACCCTCAATTTTGTCAAAGCAGGCAAATCTTTAACCCCAATATCTTACTCTTTGAAAATTATTCAGGCATTATTAATTATTATTTTAGATTAACTGAACAGGGGTGACCGAAACAGACATGATCTCTGCCCATGTGGAGCTTACTCTAACTTCTTACCTTTCTACCTCTCCTGCTCCTTTCCTCCTACAATTACTTATTCTTAATCATGTTTCCTGTTCCTTGACTTCTCCTTTTCTCCCCCCAGATTATCAGTCCTCTCCTAACTTCAACCTCCTCATCTAATCCATGGACCTGCATGTGAATTATCACCAGCATGCTCTCTTGCCACTTTGTCACTGTGCTCTACGCATTCTTTTTTTTTTTTTTTTTAAGATTTTATTTATTTATTTGACAGAGAGAGGCAGTGAAAGAGGGAACACAAGCAGGGGGAGTAGGAGAGGGAGAAGCAGGCTTCCTGCTGAGCAGGGAGCCCGATGCGGGGCTCGATCCCAGGACCCCGGGATCATGACCTGAGCCGAAGGCAGACGCTTAACAACTGAGCCACCCAGGTGCCCCGTGCTCTACGCATTCTGCAAATTTCAAATTCTGTATTGGTTATAAAATCTGCCTTTTCTCCTACCAGAGTTGCTAAACACAGCAGGAGAAATTCTTTAACTGAAAGGATTGATGCTCTGTATATATGTATGCATGGCTTTTCTTATAGTCTGCAGTGGGTTTTTACATCTCAGCCTATTTTTTATCATTGATTTGCTCATTCCCTTCTTCCTTTAATGACTAGTCCAAAAACTAAAAAAGTTTTCCTTGGGTCCATCACTCAGTAGTGGACCTTACTTTCTGTTTCACAGAGAAGATAGAGGCTACTAAACGTGAACTCTCAACTTTTCTGCCCTTCACGGGCATGCTTAAGACTGCTTCCGTTTCCTCACTTCTCCAAGAACTTATCCATCTGTAATCTTTTTTTTTCCCCCTTACAACTTTAGTCTCTATTCCTTCTGCCCTGGTACCTTTATTTTGATAATAGGTATGTTTATGACTCTTCAAGTTGGGGAAAGGAGAGAGGTGGGTGGTGATCCTTTGAGCCACAGTCTCCTTGCTGCTCCCTGTAACCTGCTCCTCATTCACCTAATAGCCAAGTTTTTGTAAGAGTAGTTAATGAGAGTTTTGTACTTTACCTTCCATCATCTCTAAGCCCCTTTTCTTGCCTCTGCCATTACCCTTAAATTGTTTAACATTGGTCTGTAATAACCCAGTTGTGAAATGCAATAGACCCTTTTTTGGACCTTATTTTATTTCACCTCTCTATAGATATTTGAAACTCTTTATTGCTTCCTTCTATTGCCTTGCATTCTCACACTTCCTCTCAGTTTATATCCTTTCTTTGGCAAAGCTTATCTACACTCAGATCATCACCTACCTCTATGTGATAAGTCCCAAATCTTTACTTTCACCTAAGAGAAGCAATTGGAGCTTAACTGCCTAAGTAAAAATCCTGGTTCAACCACTTACAAGCCTTGTGACTATGGGTGAATTACATAACCTTTCCATGCCTGTTTCTTTTTTACAAAATGGCAATAATAATAGCACTTACCTCTTTGGGTTACTGAGTTAATATATGTAAAGTACTTAGGACACTGATTAGCATGTAGTAAGTGTAATACAAATGTTGATTGCTGTCATTGTATTCGTTATCTTCTCTAAGAGCTCTAAAATCTTTGTCATCTTCTTTTGAAGACCACATAAATAACTCACACCTGGCAAATTTCAAATAATCCATTCAGATCTCAGGAGCCTCCTCTTTGGAATTAAGTACTCCTTTTTCTGTGCTACTGTATACACTTCTGTTGAATTTACCACACTGTACTCTAATCATTCTTTATGTTATTTCTCTAACCAGACTGGTTTCCATGAGGACAGTAACTATATTTTTTTCATTTGATTTCTCCAGCACTTAGCACAGAGCCATGTATATTATATGCTTAGGACAGAAGCATATATATTATATGCTTCTAAATATTTGTGTAACGGAATGAATGAATATACTCAAGATTCATACCTCTTGACTAGATTATTGCATTAATCCATAAACTAGCCCCTTGCCTCCAATCTCCCTTTCTTTTAATACATTCTATTTACTACCACCAAAGTGATTCTGTTAATTAACTGCTTACAATTTACAATTCCTGATAGCCTAAAGGATAAAAATCTTAATTTCTTGTTGTACCTACTAGGGCCTCTCTAAATAGCCCCTGCCTGGCTTTCTAGCATCATCTATTATTTTTGCACACCACTTCAATCTCCAGCCATATCAGCTGCTGATTTTTTTCCCCAATATGCCATGGTGTCTCTGAGTCATTGTCAGCTTTATCCACACATATGGTATCCTGGCTGATAGAACCAGGCAAATGCCCAGCCTTGCCTGCCCCTACTACTATAAAATGTGAGTGCCATATGGACGAAGGCATGGCAGTGAGCCCATCTGTGATCTCCTTTCAGGCTCTCATTTTAGCTGAACTACAACTTTTTATCAGTTATTATTTCTCCCTCCACAATCTATTCATCTGTAGACTCTGTCTCTACTCCTTTGATTAGAGCCCCTTGGTGAAAGATCACTATTACTTGATTTTTTCTAATGTAGTGTTTTCCTGCACGTCATCTTGCTGCTTTACTTAGTACAACTCTCTTTCAAATTTAATTTTGGTCCTTTATTCATACCTTTCCTTTCTATGATGATTTTTCTTTAAACACTTTAGTAACTTGATAATACAGCTGACAGCTTAATCTTAGTTCTCAGTCTTTCAGTTCTTTCAAATGAAATGGACTTCTTCAGTTTGAATGACTTCTTTCTAGTCTACTTGAGCCATATTGGACCTTGACAGCATTGGGAATTGCTGCTTCTGTAAGATGTTAAACTCATTGTTTCTTTTCTTATAGTCTTTTCTCAATTATTCAGCTACTCATACATTCAATAAATAGTTAATCAAGCACTGTGCTAGCGCTAGGAATGCAGATTCTTCCCCATTCTCTCATTCTTTTACCAAAAAACTGTTCTTTCTGTACTCTTTTGGATACTGGGGTTGGCAGCTATGGTCAGTCCACAGGCCAAATCTGGCACACTGTTTTTATAAATAAAGTTTTATTGGAATGTAGACATGCTCACTTTTATGTATTATCTATTACTACTTTCATGCTGTATTGGCAGAGTTGAATAATTGCGGTAGAGACCATATGGCTGACAAAGCCAAAAATATTTATTGTCTGGCCCTTTTTAGAAAATGTGTGGTAACTCTTGTTCTGTCCTAAAGTTTAGCCAATTCCACTTTACCACTTCCTTGCCTTTTCTATCTCTCTGCAGCTACCATATTATTAAAACTGACTAAAGAGTATAGAAATCAACTCAAACTAGCTTAAGCCAACACGAGAACTTATTGTAGGGACAGAGGTGGCACACAGAATATATGAGCATGACTGCAACTGGATGTCAGAAAAGGATTAAACCCAGGGGCATCTGGGTGGCTCAGTTGGTTAAGCATCTGACTCTTGATCTTGGCTCAGGTCTTGATCCCAAGGTCATGAGTTCAAGCTCCACACCTGCCATGGAGCCTACTTAAAAAACAAAAACAAAAACAAAACTACACCCAGAAATTGGATCGCTCAGGAAGTCAGAAATGAACTCTGTCTTTGCGTTCTGTTTCTTTCTTTTTGGTAGAGTAGTCTTTCCTCCTCATATCCACATGCTTCTGTCCCTATAGCTTCTGAGTTGATAGATTACAATTCTAGTCATGTTGGAATAACTGCCTATTTCAGTTTTAATTCCAAATTCCTGGGAGAGATGCACTTTTGAGTCAACTCTACTCTAGACAAATTAGCTGTATGATCACAGGATGGGAACATAGAATACAAGCATGGCAGAGACCGCAGGAGGTGATTTTACCTACCAAGCCCAGATCTAATGGATAGTCCTTTCTATGCTGCTCTGTGTGGAAGCCTAAACTCACTTGTTTTCTTTACCTGTCTATCTCTTTGACCTATTTATTTTCATTCCATTGCCTCTCTGTTTAATTTACTTAAGCAGTGTATTACATTTTATGCCTGGTATAATAAATCATTCTTTTATATTCTTTTTTAGGATATACTTCCAGTTGAAATTTAGATTCATTGGGGTTTTTTTATTCATTCATAGGCTTTTGATTGGAATACAATTGGGTTCATAAATAGGTTTAGGAAGAATTAAGATCCTTATAACATTGAATCTCTTTAGCAGTTGGCTTGACTCTATCTGTCTTATGTCCTTCAGAAAATTTTTATGGCTCATTTTCATGGCTCTCATATAATTCTTGTAAGATTTATTCCTTGTTTTATGGTTTTTATTATCATACAAGGCATATTTTATTTTTCTATAATATTTACTAATTGGTTACTCTTGGTAGTAAGTACTTTCCACTACTTATTTTATATCTTAGTTTTCTTGTTGCTATTATATTTCACTTAATTTTTTTAGAAATTTTACATAGACATTTATGTTGTTTGCAAATAACAATAATTTTGTCTTACTCCTTTGAGTAAAACCCCTGGAACAACAATACTGGGTAAACATTATAAGGAGACTTGCCCTTCTCATAAGGAATTTACAGACCCATAGAAGAGATAAATACATTACATTCACAGTGCATATAATAGCTATAATGCAGTTATGGATGAGGGCTGGTGATAAAAAACAGAACACCTAGGTCTGCCTAGTGGACTTAGTGAAGGCTTTGTAGAGGAGCTGTTGCTTTGAATTGAATCTTAAAGAGAAACCAAGAGTTTGCCAGGTAAACAATGTTGGGGGACATTTAGTAAAATGAGATATGCAAAGAAATGGCATAAAAGAGTAACATAAGCAATTTGCCCACTTCCACTGTGAGAGAGTGGGTAGGAGGGTGGTGACTTGAGGTTTAGAGAACCTTTCATGAAGTGCTGAGTATCATGGTGTAAAGAGCTTTGATTTGCTCTCACAGGTGTTGGAGTACTAGTGAATCTACAGGTGGTGATGTGACCGGAATTCCATTTCATGTACATCTCTCTGGATGCAGTGAAGTAGATATAGTGTGGGGACAGTCTTAAAGGCTAGAGTGAAGGATTATTAGATGGCTTTTGCATAATCCAGGGAAAACATGGAAAGAGAGTTGAATCTTTGATTTTGGTGATTTTTTACCAATAAGAAAAATGGAGAAATCTAGGATGATTTTCTGCTTTGGGTAATGGATGAGGATGCCTCTCAAGAGAAGATAATTAGAGGTGGAGACATACATGACAGCAAATGATGATGATCCTGTTAATTGTAAGCCCTTTTTGAGACAGGTAAATGGCAATATCCAGAGTATATGTAGAGAGCAAGGTAAGAATGTAAATATGGGTAACAGTAACCTTCAACAGTTAACGAAGGAAGAGAAATACATGAAGGAAATTTATTAGAAAAGGCCAAAGAAGAAGTAGGGAGGGAACTAGAAGAATATAATGGCATAGAAATAAAAAACAGATAGTGTCAAAATGGTCAACAGTGTCAGCTGCTGGATAAAGACTGAAAATGTTCATTGTATTTGTTATTCAGGAGTCATTGCTGATTTCGTAGAAGCTTTTCTAGATGCTGGAAACAGAAGCCAGATTTCACAGTAGGTTATAGGGGAAGAGGTGGGCATGGGAAACATACCTGGGAAATGGAAACCTACAGTGTTAAGATTTTATTTCAAAACTTAGATTTCAGAGGCGCCTGGGTGGCTCAGTCGTTGGGCGTCTGCCATCAGCTCGGGTCATGATCTCAGGGTCCTGGGATTGAGCCCCGCATTGGGGTCCCAGCTCCGCGGGAGGCCTGCTTCTCCCTCTCCCACTCCCCCTGCTTGTGTTCCCTCTATTGCTGTGTCTGTCTCTGTCAAATAGATAAATAAAATCTTAAAAAACAAACAAACTTAGATTTCATTAAGAGAAGGATTTCAGGTTCGAGATAAAATTGGGCATATTTATATGCTGAGTGTATTTGTATGTATGTTGGCAATGGAGAACAGATGGAAGAAAGAGGAAGCAATGGTAGTCATTAAACAAGTGCTCAAGAGACACATGGGATCAAGAGAAGGTAGATGAATTAGCTTTGGATAGGAATGGGATATATCTTCATGTACCATTGCAGATAATTTTATAGGCAGGGGGGCAGAAAGTTGAAGGAGGGCGCCTGGGTGGCTCAGTTGTTAAGCGTCTGCCTTCGGCTCAGGTCATGATCCCAGGATCCTGGGATCAAGTCCCACATCGGGCTTCCTCCTCTGCAGGAAGCCTGCTTCTCCCTCTCCCACTCCCCCTGCTTGTGTTCCTGCTCTCGCTATGTCTCTGTCAAAAAATAAATAAATAAAATCTTAAAAAAAAAAAAAAAAAGTTGAGGGAGTTCTCTCATCCTTTTTCATTGTGTGAAAGAAAGCAGTCCACTGAAGTGAATTTAACAAACAATACTGTTAGGAGCGTAAGCAGAAATAAAGTTTCTACTAATTTCTTAGGGAATAAGAGAAGTTTTTTTGGAATAAAATAACTTAATGACTGATTTGAGGTAAGTGAAAAGAAAATTCAGAGATGACTCCAAAGGTAGAAGATTAGAAAATTGAGAAAAAAGAGGAAGTCTAAAAAAGAAAATTGTTTAGGGCCAAATAGGTATATTTGGTACTGATCAGCTCTTGTAGTGAAATTATCCAGCAGACAGTAAGAGGTAGAAAATCAGGAAAACAGAGTCAGAGGCAGACTTGAGGGTTCTGTATGCCACTCTGTTTCATCAGAGACCATTATGTTATCTTTTCTTCAACGCATGCAAGATTTTCATTTCTCAGATGTCTTAGAGACTCTCAGTTGGAACTAAATGGTTCCAACTTGGGCTCTTGTATCTTTAGAAGAGTGAGAATCATATATACTTGAAGAACATGGTAGGATTTGTGGTAGATGAGGGCATAAATTACCACAGACTGCTTTTTCTCTTTTCTTTCATTACCCCGACCGTGTTCCTTTGTATTTATTTTATTATGTCTTTCTATATCATAGACTCCATGTCACTCCAACCCATTATTTTATTTTTAAAAGCCATTTTGTCTCACTATAGGAACTGCTTTACCTAAATATTTTATCATATTATTTTCTCTCCCTAGTATACCTGTCATTCATTTTATTTGGTAGGGAACTTCATGTCTTATCTTTGAATCCTGAATCATTACACGATGCCTGGAGTGCTTTTGTCTGCAATCAGTAAATTCTTGTTAATGAATGAATTGTTGCTTCCCCTGCTTTGTTTTTGTTTTTTGTTTTTGTCTTTTATCCTTCTCAGCATCATTTTGTGTTCATGTCTGTCAGTTATTTGGCCTACTCATAGTCCAGTAATGCTGTCTTACCTCGCATTTTCCTGAACCTACTGTTTTCTTTCTGCATCATCCTTTCTTCCTTGATAGAATACTTCATCACACCACTACTTGTTTTATTTCATTGTTTGCCCATCTTACCTTACAGAATTGTCTGTTGATTTACCTGCCCTTCCTCCCAACTCTGCTTGCCCCTACTAACTCATCATTTGCCTCATAAGAACACTCTTTTAGTGTGCCTGGCAGGCTCAGTCAGAGGAGCATGCGACTCTTGATCTCGGGGCTGTCAGTTCAAGCCTCATGTTGGGTGTAGAGATTACTAAAAAAATAAAAACTTAAAAGCTTGCTCCTTTGAAACACACACACATACACACACATTCTTTTCATACCTCTTCTCCAAGAAAAATATTTCATCAGATAACTAATAATAATTATATAGCTTGTATTCTTTACCAGGTACTGTCCTAAATGCTTTATGTATATAAACTAATTTAATCTTCACTATACTGTGGAGTAGTCATCTGCATTTTATAGATGTAGTGGATTAATTTATATTAATCTTATTTTCCTAAGCATTTCTCCTTGCTAGCAAAGAGCCTGGCTGATCTATTTTCTGTTTATTATTCCAGATGTTTTGAACAGAGATAAGGATGAGGAGCCAACTGTGAAACAAGAAATTGAGGAGATTGAGGAAGAAGTGGAACCACAGGGTGTAATAGTTACAAGAATCAAAAGTGAAATTGACCAAGATCCCATAGGTAGAGAAACCTTTGAACTTGTTGGTAGGTTAGATAAACAGAGAGGAATCTTCTTATGGGAAATACCAAGGGAATCTTTGGCCCAGGAACAGAGAATGTTCAGAGGAAACACTAACATTATTCGTAAGAGACCAAACTCAGAAGAGAAATGCCATAAATGTGAAGAATGTGGAAAAGGTTTTGTCCGCAAGGCCCATTTCATTCAACATCAAAGGGTCCATACTGGTGAGAAGCCTTTTCAATGCAACGAATGTGGGAAAAGCTTTAGTCGCAGTTCATTTGTTATTGAACATCAGAGAATTCACACTGGGGAAAGGCCCTATGAGTGTAATTATTGTGGAAAAACCTTTAGTGTGAGTTCAACCCTTATTAGACATCAGAGAATCCACACTGGAGAGAGACCCTATCAGTGTAATCAGTGTAAACAGAGCTTCAGCCAGAGAAGGAGCCTTGTTAAACATCAAAGGATTCACACAGGTGAGAAACCCCATAAATGTAGTGACTGTGGGAAAGCCTTCAGTTGGAAGTCACACCTTATTGAACATCAGAGAACTCACACTGGTGAGAAACCCTATCACTGTACCAAATGTAAGAAAAGCTTTAGTCGAAATTCATTACTTGTTGAACATCAGAGAATTCACACTGGGGAAAGACCCCATAAATGTGGTGAATGTGGGAAAGCTTTTAGATTAAGTACATACCTTATACAACACCAAAAAATCCACACTGGTGAGAAGCCTTTTCTTTGTATCGAATGTGGAAAAAGCTTCAGTCGGAGCTCATTCCTCATTGAACATCAGAGGATCCATACAGGTGAAAGACCTTATCAGTGCAAAGAGTGCGGGAAAAGCTTCAGTCAGCTGTGCAACCTTACTCGTCATCAGAGAATTCACACAGGAGACAAACCCCATAAATGTGAGGAATGTGGAAAAGCCTTTAGTAGAAGCTCAGGTCTTATTCAGCATCAGAGAATCCATACCAGAGAGAAGACTTATTCATACAATGAAACCAAGGAAAGTTTTGATCCGAACTGCAGTCTTGTTATACAGCAGGAAGTCTACCCCAAGGAAAAATCTTATAAATGTGATGAATGTGGGAAAACTTTCAGTGTCAGTGCTCATCTTGTACAACATCAAAGAATCCACACTGGTGAAAAGCCCTATCTATGTACTGTATGTGGGAAAAGCTTCAGTCGGAGCTCATTTCTTATCGAACATCAGAGAATCCACACTGGTGAGAGACCTTATCTGTGCAGACAGTGCGGCAAAAGCTTTAGTCAGCTTTGTAATCTTATTCGACATCAGGGTGTTCACACAGGTAATAAACCCCATAAATGTGATGAATGTGGGAAGGCCTTTAGCCGGAACTCGGGCCTTATTCAGCATCAGAGAATACACACAGGAGAGAAACCTTACAAGTGTGAGAAGTGTGACAAAAGTTTTAGTCAACAGCGCAGCCTTGTCAACCATCAGAAGATTCACGCAGAGGCGCAAACCCAAGAAACCCATGAATGTGATGCTTGTGGCGAAGCCTTCAATTGCCACGTATCTCTCATTCAGCATCAAAAATTGCACACTACATGGATGCAGTAAATGTAGAGAAATATTCAAGCTCAGTTTGACTTGAGACTAGCTACCCAAGTGCAGTTTCAGTATGGTTCACCATGAGTCAGGTTTAGTGACAAAGCAAATTCTTGGCCTCAGGCAAATGGTTTCTAAAGGTTCTGTGAAAGGTGGACAACTGCCCACAGGCAGCTGAAGACTTCCATTACTCTTTGTTTTGATGATCATAAAGACTCAGTAATTTATTGAAGCATCTTTTTGTCACACATCTTTCAGCAGAGAGGCCAAACCCAGGTTCAGAGCACTCGGTATTATAATTAATAAAGGGACAAGGACAAAGTTGCATTGGTACAAGGGAGCTGAAGTTAGAAAACTAGAATAATTATTCAAGAGAGTCCCCTGCCACTATCATATGGTGGTTCATTCAGTTCCATAACATGTTTGGCAGTGCATGCCAAAGCCTAGTAATTAAGCATATGATTAAGTTTTCGAGGAAACAGAGCCCCAGTTTTTTTTCAAATTGATATCCAAAGATTTTTTTGGTCATTGCTTAAGAAAGCCAGTTGTTTGGCATGTGATTTAAAGAAGCAGTTCCAATGCCTTCTGGTTCCCAGATCTGTGAAATGAGTGGACCATTAGTCTTACATATAAAGATTATGTGAGTAATTAACAAATGTAGCAAAGGTGTTACCAAGGAACCTTTGGGAGTGCCTTTTTCTCAAGATGGGCCCGAAAAAGTGGAGGAAGACACTTCTTTCTGTGCCCTCCCATCTGTGAAACATAATTGTAGTCCTATACAAATAACCTTATTCCTCCACTACCAGTAGCATGCGAAAGTGTACATATTTTGATTACCAAGAGTTGGAAATAAAAAGACCTGGAGTCTATACTAGGAAGCTGAGATATTTTGGTATTGCTTTGGTTTTTATGGTAACTAGACTTTGCATGCGATTTTAAAATCCTTATTTCTGGTTCTAGGGCTTCCCTTAGTTGATGGTTATATAAACCTGTTAATTCATCTGTTTTAATCATTAAACCTGTTTTGTTTTTTGCTTTGTGTAAGAGTTCTTCGTTATTTTCATGCAAAATCTATCCTGTCAAATAAATACTACACTTAAAAATTAGAATCAAGGATTTTAAAGAAATTGCTCTCACTTGTACTTGTGACTACAGGCATACCTTGGAGATACTGTGTTTGGATCAGACCACTGCAATGAAGCAAATACTGCAATAAAGCAAGTCAGGTTAATTTTTTTATTTCTTACTGCATATAAAAGTTATGTTTACACTTTTCAGTAGTCTAATAAGTGTGCAATAGTATTACATCTACAAAAGCAATGTACATGCCTTAATTTTAAAATACCTAAGTACCTATTGCTAAAAAGTGCTGATGATCATTCTGAGCTTTCAGTGAGTCATAGTCATAATCACTAATCAGATTAGTGTAACAAATATAATAGTAATGAAAATGTTTGAAATATTGCAAGAATTACCAAATGTGACACACAGACACAAAGTGAGCAAATGCTGTTAGAGAAATGGAATCGAGATTTGCCTGATGGAGGTTTGCCACAAGCCTTCAATCTGTGAAAACATGCAGTATCTGCAGAGCACAGTAAAGCAAACCACAATAGATCAAGGTGTGCCTGTAGTGACCTTTTCTGGGATAGTTCAGTTAGGGTTAAATCCAGATTCTTTAGTTTCTGAGTGTAGAATTCCCAATCACCGGAGCTCTGTAATTCTAACTACCTAATAGTTTGAGCGAAACACCTCCCTTTCGTCTATATTACAGACATTCTGAACGTCTCCTCCACACTTTTATCTTCCCCTGGGAATATTTGTGTGTGCATATGGGAATGTGAAGGTATATGTGTAGAAATTGTGCTCCCTCCTATTCAAATTAGGTACTCGTAGTCAGCATACGGTTAACTTGTCAAAACAGAGTTTGTAGCCCAATGAAAAGTACAAAAAATAACTGAAAATGTGCTTGATGCCTCAATTATCCTCCTGCCTGAAATGTCCCGTTTTACTTACAGTCTACGAGTCATTCTCAGGCCAGCATCTCAACTAATAATGAGGTTCTTAGACCTGTTTTCAGTATTTTGAAAAGCCTAATGTGAAGTATGTTTTCCATACGTGATAGTTGCACGCACACTTAAGCATTGTGCTTTTTGCCGGAGTTGCATCTGTTTCATGTATGGTTGTCTTGCTTAGCAGGAGCTCTGGCTGTTGACCTCATCATAATGTGGGGACATGGTCATGTGAGATATTCCTACTAAAATAACATAATTTTTAACATCCTTGGTTGTGAATGTGGAATGATAGCTCAAAACTCCAGTTGCAGCGAAACAATTCTTGATTATATATACAATTCATTGCTTATGTAAAGCATAGGCAAAAAGATTAACTTTTTTAAAGCAAGGTTATTGCAGTGTTCATGGTAGTTTTCTAAGAGGGTGGTAAAAGAACAGGGAGGCACATGAAGAAGAGGAGAGACGGAGAAAGTTAAATCTTTCAAGAGGAAATGATGCTTAAGATGAGACTAAAAGATGAGTACCAGGAAAAAACTGAAGACAATTATCAGAGGACCTACTAGCTACAGAGCGAGCCTCCCATTGGTGTGGTAATGGGCAAGTGGCAGATGAGAGTTGCCTGCTAAAGAGAGAAGACTTTATGCTGCCAAAAATTGTGTGATAACATTTTGCTTGTATTTAAATTGTGTGTGTGCACAAGAGAAAGGGGCACATAGTTCAAGTGTGCAGCTCAATTTCACAACTAAACCTATGTAACTAGCACTCAGCTTAAGAAATATTACTGGTACCCCTGATACTCACCTGGGTACCTTTCCAAAAACTACACACACAGCACATCTTGTGGTGCCTCCGTTCTGGTTTAAGAGACAATGTGGAAGTGAATATGAGGAGAAAGTTACGAGTTCGTGTACTTACGAAGGCCAAGAAGTCTCATGCCAGCTATAAACAAGAACCATGAAAGCCAGTGGTATAGTTCAGTCCCAGCCCAAAGACCCAAGAACCAGGAGCACTGATATCCAAGGACAGGAGAAGATGGATGCCCCAGCTTCCCCAGGTGGAGAGTGAATTTGCCTTTCCTCTGCCTTTTTGTTCAGTTCACGCCCTCAATGAATTGGATGATACCCACCACCATTGGTGAAGTCCATCTTGACTCGGTCTACAGATATAAATGCACATGTCTTCCAGAAACCCTCACAAACACAAGAGATAGTATTTTACTGGCATCCCTTAGCCCAGTCAAATTTAAGCAAGTTAACCATCACAGTAGACAACATTTTATTTTTATTTATTTATTTTTAAAGATTTTATTTATTTATTTGACAGAGACACAGAGAAAAAGCAGGCTTCCCACAGAGCAGGGAGCCTGATGCGGGGCTCAATCCCAGGACCCTGGGATCATGACCTGAGCTGAAGGCAGATGCCTAACAACTGAGCCACCCAGGTGCCCCCACAGTAGACAACATTTTAAAACTAGGAGGTAAAAGGAGTCTTTGGTGGCAGAAAAAAAAAAAAAAAAAAAAAAAAAATTGAGAATCACTACAATGCTCCATTTCTCTAATTCTGGTAAGTGAGGCATTTCATTTTCATCTGTCTTCCAAAAGAAGGATGTCATCAGCAAATCTAGGGGCATACACAGCATACCCAATTGAGCATAATATTTAATTTCAACTTTTAAAAAAAATCTAGACCAAATATTACAAGCATTTTTTTGAAAGTCATTGTTCCTAATCAGTATTTTTTTTTATTTTTTTATTCTTATGTTAATCCCCATACATTACATCATTAGTTTTAGATGTAGTGTTCCATGATTCATTGTTTGTGCATAACACCCAGTGCTCCATGCAGAACGTGCCCTCTTTAATACCCATCACCAGGCTAACCCATCCTCCCACCCCCCTCCCCTCTAGAACCCTCAGTTTGTTTTTCAGAGTCCATCGTCTCTCATGGTTCGTCTACCCCTCCGATTTCCCCCCCTTCATTCTTCCCCTCCCGCTACCTTCTTTTTTTTTTCTTAACATATATTGCATTATTTGTTTCAGAGGTACAGATCTGAGATTCAACAGTCTTGCACAATTCACAGTGCTTACCAGAGCACATACCCTCCCCAGTGTCTATCACCCAGTCACCCCATCCCTCCCACCCCACCCCCCACTCCAGCAACCCTCAGTTTGTTTCCTGCGCCTAATCAGTATTTAATACCTTTCACCTTCCTTCTCTCCTTCAAATGTGTTCTGTGGCCTTGGGTGGTTGGCAGGAGTGGGTTGATTGATTTCTTTTTAATTAAGACCATCTCTATAACCATAATGCATGGAAAATAGAAGGATAGATACATTTACTTTACTGCACAAATAGTACAAGTTCCATTAACATGTATTTTTAAATACCTGTCGGGTGCTATGTTAATACTGTATTAGTTGCATAGTTGCTTCAAGGAGTCCTTTATCCTCAAGGAGACTTTGAGAAGTGAATAGTAAGCCATATGTACTCCACAGTGTAAAGAATGGGGGAAAATCATGTAACTTTACAAAATGCTGAGTCTTGATATATTTTGCAGAAATAAAAAAAAAGAGTATATCTCTACCTGTGCTATTTCCTGTCCAGGAGCCATGTTCTCAAGAACATGCCTCTCATGTTCAATGACTAAGGTAGCCCACATCACATGATAGTCATTGCATCCCTGGGACCAGGAAATGCATTCTGACTTCTTTAGCCTATAAAATGCCCCAGGGAAAACCAGGGGCAGGACAAGGGAAAGTTGGAAGTGGCCACAGAAAGATGTTTGACCTTGAATTTTTTAAGACGGCAGGATAGATTTCTCTGACATCTGAGACCTCAGGCTACAGCCTAGTCCTGGTTGTTCTGAACTGCCAGAGTTAGTGCTTAGAAGATGCTTTATATTTTGTTTAGAAGATGCTTTATATTTCACTATGCTGCCACCATACTCGAAGGGCTGAGTCTGTGCATGTATGTAAGTAAGCCTCTTTTTGAGAAGTAGATGTAGAAGAATTGTGAATTATTTATCCCAGTACTTCCCTGTTGAGTTGCAATAAAACAGAGACTTGTTGGGTCTATTAGGGTGGTAAATAGCAACATAACATGAGTTTTTGTTACTTTCCCCAATCTAAAGATCTCATGTCCACTCACCCACCACCACCAAGAGGCTAGGCCCTATGCTGGATTTGCCATTCTACACACTTAGCTACTCCCAGCGTCCCAATCTCTTCCGAGTCCCCTACCTTCCAAAAAAATAATTTTAAGCACCATTCTTTTATCACATTATTTTCTGCTCAAGAATTATTCACAGGTACCTATTTCTCCTTACTTCAAGGCAAGACTTTCCATAATATCCCTGCCCAATCTCCCCTTCCCCTTCACTGTGCTGCTCCACTTGGCCTCACCCTATAATTTCCAACGGTGTCCTCAACATACACGATCTGTACTCGAGTCATAAATTTAATTCATCTTACACAGCCACTCAAGTGCCTTCACCATTCTCCAAGAGCCAACTGGCAGGGAAAAAACATAATATTTATTCACAACTTATGTATCTGGCACTCAACATAAAATATTTCTAACCTCACAGCAACCTTATTTTACAGATAAGGAAACTGAGGCTTGGATCCCAAGGTCATATAACTAGCAATAAACTGTAACTCATCCCATGGTCTTTATAAAGCCCCTTTGATCCCAGCACCTCGCCTATGCTACTAATTTGGCACATTATTGTGTACCATTTTGTTTCCTAACTGTATCCTTGTCTTCCTCATCTCAGTATCTTCACATCGCTGAGCATACTGCAGGTGATAAATGAATACGTTGACTGATTTTATAAATGTTTATAGAGACTGATACCCAGCATTGAGTGACCATTTCAGGAGGCTTAGGACAGACTGTGTTACAACCTGGAACACATACTTATTTGAGTAATGAAAAAAGAGCTATGACTGGCTGTGTTGAGCTTTGCCATTACTCCTGTCTCTTCATTCATCCTCTCTAGAAAATGGCCTTAGGGAATTGGTAGCACTACATGAGCCCTCTGGGCTCTCTTGAGCATAGATAATGCATTTTTACCCTACATGTGAGGTAGATACTGTTCTAAGGACAGGTCCACAATTCTTTGATAGCTTTGAGGGTGTATGTGTTTGAGAAATCAGCATTTTTCAGATTTTAGAGATTAAATATAGAGCTTATGCTATATATTGTATAACTCTCTCTGCAGGGTCTGAGTCAGCACCTAAAATCAGACACAGTAGCTCCACATCCCATCGAGTGGAATAAAGATGACAGCCTCAAGTAAGGTTCTGCCGTCAAATAATTTGCGGTAAACTTAGGAGAGAACTTGGTTTTCAGAGCTTTTTGGATTTCAGGATTGTGAAAATCACGATAAGGGATGTGAACCTGTTATTGAGATGTATTGACTCATTTAATCTCTCAGTAATTTGCAATGCTGTCCTTTTTTTTTTTTTCTTGGAGATGAAGAAACACAGAAAGGTTGTACAGTCTGCCCAAGGTCACATGGCTAGTAAGTGGCAGAGCCAGCATTTGAATTCAGATTGTCTGACTCCAGAACCGCTGCTTTTTACGACCCCAAATACTGCCTTCCAAGAGGACTTTGCAAGTCTCACCGACTGGTGATGTGACCTTGGACAACTGCCTTGGTGCCCTGGACCCTGGGTCCTCTGCTGTTGCTGCAAGGAAATGTAGATGTCAGCTGGAGGCTTTCACCCCAGGAGGGCTAAATCAGATGGACCAGAAGTCCCTTCCTGTATTGCGTAAAGCCTGCTCCAACATTTCTGCAAAGTTCTAGAGGCTTATATTCTCATTGTCACAGTTGGCTTCAGCTTCTGCTAAATTAATTCACATTATGAATCATCTCAGGATCTTGTTTTTGAATAGCAGGATGGAAACTCATGTGAAACTCAGCTCTTCCTCTCAAGCAGACAAATGTCTTTAGATTGCTTGAGATTTCTCCACCTTCTGAAAAGTGCTTTATTTAGTCACCTCTCCCAGTTCCATATTGCCTTGGCTTCTCCCTGCCTACACCCTTTCCCCTCCTTTCTCATTTCATCCTTTATCCTGGCTCATTTCCCTGCCCCTTCTCTCCCTACTCTCCTCCTTCCTCTTCAGAGCAAAACCAAATTCCTCTTTTATTCCTTCCAGAATTTAATAATTTTTTGTGACCTTGGCTTTTGATACTTTTGCCTTCGAGTTATCATCTTCTCCCAGTAAATTTTCTTACACAAAGACAGTTCTGGGCGCCTGGGTGGCTCAGTTGGTTAAAGCGACTGCCTTCGGCTCAGGTCATGATCCTGGAGTCCCGGGATCGAGTCCCGCATCAGGCTCCCTGCTCGGCAGGGAGTCTGCTTCTTCCTCTGACCCTCCTCCCTCTCATGCTCTCTGTCTCTCATTCTCTCTCTCTCAAATAAATAAATAAAATCTTTAAAAAAAAAAAAAAAAGACAGTTCTAAGAATTCCTTGCCTTTTGCCCTCCCTTGATGCCCACCCTAAATGCTATCTCCTCCCACTTCTCAACCTCCAGTCAGTGGTATCTATGTTTCTTGCTTAGCTACTTAAGCTTCATTGTGTGGTATGCAAATGTCATGCCTACCCTAAAGCTGAAACTTCTCTTAATTACCTTCAGTTCCTAGTACCAAATTTTATTTTTAGTAGGTGTTCAATAACTACTAGAATAAATCTGACGGGTGTACCAAAAGGTAGGAAGCCACTAATATATTCACTCAGTGATTAAACAGTTAATAGAAATTCAAGTCTATAGACTTATAACACTTGTCTTCATATTACCCTCAGTGGAGTAAAGTACTGGGGTTGAGATTTCCAAGACAACTGTAGTGCCTTAGTTGGGAAAATATATCAGATGATAGCCAGGACAATGCATTATGTTAATCCTCATCCCCAGCGAAATGTAATTTGGCCGGGATCAAAATACTTAAATAACTCAACCTTGGTTATAGATTCTCGCTAAAACCATAAATGAGAATCTAGGAGGTTTCTTTTTTTTTTTTTTAAAGATTTTATTTATTTATTTGAGAGAGAGAATGAGATAGAGCATGAGGGGGGGAGGGCCAGAGGGAGAAGCAGACTCCCTGCCGAGCAGGGAGCCCAATGTGGGACTCGATCCCGGGACTCCAGGATCACGACCTGAGCCAAAGGTAGTTGCTTAACCAACTGAGCCACCCAGGCACCCAAGAATCTAGGAGGTTTCTTTACAACATAGGCTCAGTGATGCTAAAGTAAGCTCTAGAAAAAATTTTCTGGCAGCAGTGTTTTGTCACACCAGATATTACCAGTTTTAGGACAATTTAACCCATGGTAGGAGCTCCCCTGTTTGCTGATTGAATGAATGAATGAATGAATGCAGTAAAAAATGTAGAAGACCAGGGCACCTGGGTGTCTCAGTTGGTTAAGCATCTGAGTCTTGATTTTGGTTCAGGTCATGATCTCGGTGTTGTGGGATGGAGCCCCACATTGGGCTCTGAGCTCAGTGCGGCATCTGCTTGTCCCTCTCTCTCTGCTCCTTCCCCCCCACTCGCACAACACACACACTCTCTCAAATAAATAAATAAAATCTTTAAAAAAAGAAGAAGAAGAAGAAGAAAGGAGATGTAGAAGACCTACAACACTGGTGGCAGAGGTTTTGAACACTGCCTGTTGCCCTGTCCCTACCTTCCTCCCTGGTCATGTGCCCATTATAGGAGGAGACCTGAATTCTAATTTCTCAGCTCTCAACCCCTAAACCCCTGTATGTGTGACCATCGGCAAGTAATTTAACTGCTCTCAGCTTGGTTATATCATCCTAGTAAAAGTGAAAGCCTCGGGCCAAATGAATACAGGTGTCTTTACAGAACTAATACAGGTATATGGAAACAAATACTCAAATTGTAGTAGAGACACATGAGTAAAAATCTTCCCCGTGCCTCATTCCCAAGTCTCTCTCCTCAGACAAAGTGCCTTTGGACTAATTCTGTCTTATTCCTCTAAATGCTATGTGTATGCCTCTAGTTCTTAATTTATCTACTCTAAGCAATATCATTTATCTTTGCACTCTTCAAGATAAAGAATTTAGTTTACTACTTTTCTCCTATATTTAATTATACGTAGGAATATTTTAATGATTTATATCCATTCCCTTTAATAGACTTAAAGCACTATTTCTTTTTTTAAGCACTGTTTCTTAATCCATCAATTTTAAGTAGTATCCTGACTCCCCACTAAGTAAATGAATGTTCCCTTCACTTCTCTCTACATCTCCTCTTCCTTTAATTTCCTAGCTTGTCAGTGAAGTGATTACTTTTTTTTTCCACCAAAATCATAATTTTTATATCATGCAAAATTATATTTAAATTCTCTTTTGTAACTATGGTTGTCTTTAATGCTTTTTCTCTCGGTTAATTCTGAACATTGAAAGCCGCAATAAAGTATAATTATGTGAATTGTATTTCCTGCAAACCGAGGTAGTGTGCTCAGATGTACATAGGGAGTGGGTGTGTGTCACCAAATGTGGGTCACTTCACAAGGAACGCTGCGAGCATCATAGCCACACTGATTCTCCCATTACACTCTGCATGTTGCTTGAAATCATTTTACAGTGTAGCTTGCTTCCTATTATGAAGGGCTTTCATTTTAAAATGTCCTCAGACTTGAAATTTAGCATGGTAGTTCTCAAATGTGGCTATACTTTGGAATCACCAAAGAAGCTGTTAAGAAACCCTGATATTTAGAGGATCCCACATCCAGAGTTTCTGATTTAACTGGGCTGGAGTGTGGTCTGAACATCTGGTGTTTACGTTTTTGACAGATGATTTCAATGAGTAGCCCTAGTTGAGGACCCTGACCATTAATGCCAGTCATGTCTAGTAGAGTCAAAGGTCATGAACTATACTGAGCCCTTTGGAAGCAGGAGCGGAAAGTAAAACCTGATACCAGCTGAAGGCTTCTAGAACATTTTATTTCTTTTTTGATTGCAGTTGCCTCCTTCATAACCTACCACTGCTACGATTGTTGAATAAGACACACTTCTCCACACTCAGCTTCTGAGGTGGTCATTATTCCAACGGAGAGCTGGTTTTGTTTTCAAGTCTACTCTTTTCTTGGGTGGATACTCTGGGGCATGGGGAGCTGGAGCTGTTGCAAGGAAATTGCATGAAATTTCGTCAGATCCTTGATATTCACGACTACGTTTCAAGAACTGATATTTTTTTCGTTGTGTCTAAGAATTTAACATGCATTGTGTTTCCAGTAGTTCCGATCTGATTTTGTCTAACTTCAGGGTCAGTAGAAAAGTCGTTCTCTTTCAGCCCTCCTACCAAGACACCCAGAAGAGCTGGAGGCAGGCTGGTGGGCCTGGGGTTCTAGTAGGTGTAGGAGGCTGTGAAGAGGGACTGAGTAGAAGTAGCAGCAGAAGAGCCCATGTGAACATACTGTCCTTTGGCTGCCTGGCAGTTAGCCTAAAAAACAAGCGTGAAAAAGGACATGGGGTCAGAGCAAACGCAACCCTGTATTTGACCCTCTGGCTCTCATTTGAAACCAGCTCCACCTGCATCTGGATTTCTCTCTCCTTACAGGGGTTTTGCTAAATATTAGTGCTGATAGCATTCCTTGCCTTCTGTAATACATTATCTCCTTTTTTATCCAAGTTTCCTGAGCATCTCTCAGGCAAGCTGAAGTTTGTGTCAGTTACTGAGAAAGTTTCTTTTTAGTACCAACAATATTGCAACAACAGTATTAGAAACTGAAGTTGATACAGTGGTAAGGGAGTGGATGTTTCTGGTGGAGAAGATTGCAGGGGCTGCTGCAGCTGTTTGCTAGAAAATGGACCAGACATTATGCCGAAGGATCAGGCAAGGTGCAGCCAGAGGTACAAGAGCAAATTTTAAAAACTCTGTTTTAAAAATTTCCATTTTCCATCTATACTTGCCCACAAGAATATATCATTTTTTATAGTTGTAATCATACTATCATTTGGTTCCTTGTGTAAATTCCAATTAAAGGGGAGTTCAGAATTACAAAACCTGCAATAATAGAATTTGAGCACCACTCCATGGTACCATGTCTTCAAGTCCCTGTTGCTATTATCTCGCTCTCTCTGGGACTTGTTTCTACATCCACAGTGATTTTCAAAGCATGTTGCATGGACCTCAGCACTTCTTAGAAATGGAAATTCTCTGGTTTGACCCCAGACATCTCAATTAGAAACTCAGTGGCTGGGGCCCAGAATCTGTTTTCACATGCCGTCCAGGTGATTCGGATACATACTCAAGCTTGAGAACCACCATCCTAAATGAGCTCAGCTTCCCTTCTTTTGTGTGGATGGCTCTTCCGACCCTTACTTTCACAATCCCTCCTTCATATTAGCCACATCTCCCTGCCCCTCATCAGCCACACCCCAGCATAGCCACACCTAGGCTCTCCATCCTAACAAAGTAAGGAACTACCTCTAACATCTTACACCTCTCTTATGCCCCTGAGATGTCTTCTAAGCTTCTCTCGGGTCTGCCTTCCCTTTAAAAGTGCCTCATTGCCAAACTCCTCCTACGCTTGATTCCTCACCCAGCCTCCTCTGTGATCAGCAAGCCGCTGAATACGGCTATTGCTCAAATTCAGCACTCCTCTCTATTAAACTTTTACTCTTCTATCCTATTTCCCATTTAGATTGCTCTAGATCTTCCTGCATGATTAAGAGAGCTATTAGGAAAATTTCAGATCTAAGTTAATGCACTGCAAACTCACTCTTATTTCAGCCGCACCTTGCCTGATGCTTGGCCATTCTGTCTGGTGACTCTCCTAGCGGACTACTTCAACAGCTATCCCAGGCTTCCCTGCTGTGAAGAGGGAAGTCTTCATTCCCTTATCCCCCTCAACAGATGCCCTCGACAGTAATCAACCGCTACATCCCTTCACGTCTACAGACCCGATTCCAAACCCATTTTTTTTTCTTCTTTGCTGTCTCTTCCCTGCTCTCTGAGACCAACTCGGCCACCTGCATTTAATAGTCTCACGCAATCCTGTTTCTTCTAACTCCGTGTCCTCTCAATTATCCCCACTGTCCTCATCTTTAATCTCTCCTCTGGCTCCTTTTGCTTTACATTTAATTTCTTTATTTTTTTATAATGTTCAATTAGCCAACATATACATCATTAGTTTTTGATGTGGTGTTCAACGATTCATGAGTTGCTCACTCATCAGTGCTCATCACCGCACATGCCCTCCTTAATACCCATCACCCTTGTGCTTTACATTTAAACATGCCCGGCTGTCTCCTATTTGGCTAAACTCTAAGCTCCCTGAGGCCAGTATCTGTGTCTCCTTTGTTCACCCCAGTCCTTGGCTCACAGTAGATATTCAAAAAGGAATGGTTCCTGACTGAATAAAATCCTTTTCTGTCCTCATTTCTCCTGGTCCTTCTTCTGGCCCTTTTCCTGACAATCTTCTTGAATGGGCACTTTTCCTCTTCTCTCTCTATTGAAACTGTTGTGTTGAGGGTCACCGGTAGGCTCCCACATGCCAATCTCAGCTTTTTTTCTCAGCCTTTATTCTGAATCTCTCTATAGTGTGTTATGACCGACCCCCTTGAAACTTGTTTCTATTGGTTCCCAGGATCCTCGGCACCTCCTATGTTATTACTGCTGCTTGTCCTAGTGGCTTTCTTCTATTTTTTCCTAAAATGAAAGGTGCTCTGGTTCAGTCCTTGGCCCTCTTCTCTTCCCTCTCAAGTGTCTCTGTGGAGATTATCTACTGTCCACTGTCATCAACTATACTCCCAGTACAAATCATCCACAACTCTCCACAACCCCCACCTTCCTACTGAGCTCTAATGCCACCTTTTCAACTATCTAGTAGACACTCTCTGGATTTACGGTCACGTTCTGAAGAAAACAATGCTTCTCCAGGTAAGAGAGCCAGGCTCCTAGTATCCACTCGATCAAGTAGATAAGAAGTAGAAGCATCTTAGGGCGCTTGGGTAGCTCAGTCGTTTGAGTGTCTGACCCTTGATTTCTGCTCAGATCGTGATTTCAGTGTCGTGGGATCCAGCCCAGCACTGGGCTCTGTGCTCAGCAGGGAGTCTGCTTGAGATTCTCTCTCTCTCCCTCTCCCACTGCCCCTCTCCCTGCTCTCTCGCTCTCTCTAAAGTAAATATATAAATTCTAAAAACAACAACAACAAAAAGGAATAGCATCTTACCAGGGCCCGCTTCATGAAAGCCTCCTGGGTGGCCTTCTTGTTGGCAGCCTTGCCACCCCAGGCAGCCAGTGCACTGGCCTGCAGGGCCCGTCCGTAGGAGAAACTGAGTTTCCAGGGCTTTGGTAGAGGGCAAAGGTTGATAGCATTGAGGTTGAGAGTAGCATCCTCTTCGCTCATGCCCCCGGACAAGAAGCAGATGCCTGGAAGGAGAGAAGCCATTGCACTCTACTCTTCCCAGCTTCTTTACCCAGCTGGAGAGAGCAAGCCAGGAGCCTAAAAGAAATGGAATGCCTCCATCCTTTCTCTACTTGATTTGCATGGAACTGGGTTGGAAAAATTAGTTTGCTTCTCCCGAGGCTAGCGGGGCTAAGGAGAGAAGGGCTTTAATAAATAAGGAGGGTGGTGACCTATTGAGGAAATCAATGGATTGTGTGCATTTGGACAGATGCAAGCTTGTGCTATCATGGAGTGTGAGGGGACATGCTGGCCGCCTGTGAGACACAGAGGTCCGTTTCCTGGATACAAGACTCCTGGGCAAGCACAAATGCTGGTGGAGCTCCTTCACGGGATAAGGGCTTAGACCTCAAGTCAGAGAAGAAGGAAAGCCTTACCGGGAACAGCTGCGGGAACAGTCCGGTGGAGAGCAGTGACGGTGGCCATAGCCACTTGCTCTGGAGTATACTTTTTGGTGCAGGCATGTCCGGCAGTCACCATGTTGGGCTTCAGCAGGGTGCCCTCCAGGTAAACGTGATGGTCATTCAGGGCCTTGTAGACAGCCGCCAGGACCTGAGGGACAAGACGTCCAAAAGCTGAAACCCAGCGCCAGCCTGACAGTCCCCTGACCTTGACACTTTCAGGTTGCAGGGCTGAGAGACAAAGGAATCCTCGTATGGGGCCTGGCCCAAGTTTCCTCATCAGAGCAATGCACAGGCAACTGCAAGCCGTGGCCATTGAGCACAGCCAAGCTGGCCTAGCCCCACCTCCCCTACTCTGACTGCAGGCAGGTGGCATGGCTCTGCTTCCTGGAGCCCCTTCACTCCTTCCTTCCCATCACTGCCTTTGGCCAGTTGAGCCTGCCTTGATTTAGCTAGTTGGGGGACATCTAAATTGGCCTCCATTCTCCATCCCCATAGAAGCTGAGGAGTCACAGAAACATACATTTTAGAGACAGAAGCACTTTCAGACCTCATCTCAGTCCACCAACTTTTGCAAGTGGAGAACGTGAAATCAGGTTGCATTGCAGATATGAACAAAGTACCTTCTAATTACATTTTGTCATGTGAGTCTCATCTTATTTTTAAATTTCTTTGTTTACATATAATGTAACTGATCCCAAAAGATAATAGGATTTGCTCATGGGCCCACAACTGGGAACATGGATTGTCATATCCAAGTCTTGGTACTGCAAATCCTATCCTTTTTCCATGTGGAGAATACCATTGTACCAAAAGAGTAGAAGGTTTGATAAGTACCCCCTTATCTTCTCAATGCTACATAATGATTCCAACTGAAGAATATTTCATATATAACAGCTGATATATATTAAGTAACAGGTTTTACTTAAAAATAAGATATTTCAACTGGAATTGGGACCTTTATATTCAAGACTTACCTTCTCAGTAACATACTGGCAGTGTTCCAAGTCATGGTCTCCATCAGGAATGACCTCTGGTTCAACAATGGGTACCAGCCCATTCTAAAAAGGAAAAAGGGGGAGACAAAGTGCAGCTCTGCTCACTGTGATCCTTTCCTTAAGAAGATATTTGACAGTTGCAATTGGGATAAAATGAAGCCCTTATAGAGAAGTGCCATTCACTGACTTAAAGGCAGTATCAGGAAATTTAATGGGATTTCTAGTGAGCATTTGTGGCTTAGCCAAAAAAGAACAATGAGGTTAAAAAAAAAAAAAGTTCTCCTAGGAATGGGTAAAATAATGCAAATCCTTAATTTCTATAGCTAGAGATTCTTCTAGAGACTATTCTAGCTACCTCAGAACCTAGCTGTCACCCCTTTAGGGCAGTCAAACTTCAATCACTAATAAAGATGCCCCTTGTGTGGGTTAATTAAGGAATTAAACACTGTGTGTAGCTCTAATTGGGACTCTTTAGGTGCCCACAACTCAGGTAACCTCAACATAGCACCCACACAAGCAAATCAGACTTAACTGGGATCGATCCCAGAGACACTATGTTGGAAAGTAGTGTCAGGTCACCATCCTCCAAGATATTATTTGGACTGGGGCTAAATCAGAGCTATCACTCTCGAGCTAGGGATCTAAGAGGATCATGTTTTAGATGTGATGGAGCATAGGTAAGCAAGTGCCCTGGCCATAGGGGCTGGATCACGCTTAAGACTCAGCCTATAGAACTTTGGCAGAGGGCAGCCATTGATGGCATTGGCCTTTTGGGCTCATAGCCGACTTGTGGGACCAAATCTTTCCCTACCACACTTGGCTATAGCAGAAGTGGTGGAAAATGCCACCAGGATATAGTGGTGAGATAAGGTTCATGTACTTGTAGTAAAATTGGAAAGAGAGGTTCTGAAGAAAGCTCTTTCTGACTGCTTTTTAGCCCAAGGGGAAGGCAGAGCACCTGCTGGCAGATGCTGGCGTAGCGGGCCAGGGTGTTGGCATTTTCCTGGATGGCAAGGTTGGATGGACACTGGTTGTCAATCCTCAGCACAGCACGCCATTTCCCAAAGTCAGCACCGTCTTTCTTGTACTGAGCACAGCGCTCAGAAAGGCCATCAAGACCTGCAAGTCACAAAAGAGAGAAAGGCTTCTTTGCACCCATGCCCCTGATCCATGGGGCCACTGATAAAGTGAAGGAGTTCTTCCTTGCCTTACCTTTCTTTCGGTCAGCAGAGTTTAAGGCCTGAAAACATTAATCCCAATACTTAGCCCAAACTGGGGCTTTATACTTAATAAGAAGAACAGAGGGAACTAATATTTGTTTAGTATTTACTATGTTCCAGGCATGATTCTAGGCATTTTGCATATGTACTCTCATTTAATTATGATAACAATTCTAATAGTTAATATTATACTTGTTTTACAGATGCGAAACCTGAGGGTCCAAGAGGTTATGTGACTTTACCAAGTTTGCAGAGCTAATGAGTGACAGAGTTGGCATTCAAATTCTGCTTAACTAACCTAATGCTATGGCTTGTACTTGTCCACTTGGGCAGTGAAGCACCTTGCAAAATTGTCTAATTAGTAAATGATAAAACTAGGAGTCAAACCCTGGTGGGTCTGATCCCAAAGCTTGGGACCCTTCCTCTCTTCTGCTGCTGGATTTTTCTCTAAAAATTATATTCTCAGGTAAGAATATCTTCTCTGTGCAAAGCACCGTGGTAAGCACTTTTTATGTACATTGTCTAATTAATCCCCATGACTACTCTGCAAAGTAGATATTGTCATCCTATTTTAACTGACTCAGGACATGTATATGACCAGCCTAAGGTCACATAGTTATCGAATAGAGGAGCTAGGGTTGAAAAGCAGATGTGTGTGGCTCTAAAACCAGGGCGAGATTCATATTTTGTTTTCCCTTGCTCACCTCTTTGCTTGCCTTCCTTTCTAGCATATATTAGCATGATTCATATCAGCAGGTGATATCCTTACCTTGAATGGTGGTTTCTTTGTTGGTTCCTGCAAGGGGAGCACCTCCCTGGTCTAACTGTGAATATAAATAATTAACAAGTAATTAGCAGGTGTCAGGGGTCCCAGGAAAACAAAAGCAGAGCCCCTGATACTAATAGTTCTCATCTTTCACAAGCTAAGGAGTTGAATTAGGAAGGTGTATTAGTCATGGGGGTGTGTGTGGGGGAGACAATTAAATCCATAGTGGAAGGGAAGTACCTGGAAGAAAAAAATGCAAGTGTCAACACTAGGAGGATGGAAAATATGGAAAGCACAGGCCTGGAGCTTGGGAAGTAAGAAGTAATCTGACAGTACCTGGGATGCAGAGGGGCCATATAAGAGCAGTTTCTCTTAACTTATTTGTTCAAGGGACATTTAGGGAGCACCTACACATACCGAGCACGACATTATTCCAGGAAATCGAAAGAATAAAGATGCAGCCCCTACTCTCGGCATAGCAGAGGCTGAGATCATGAGCCTGAGAGGTAGACAGGCTGGGTTTGAACTGGCTCTGGTTTTGTCTTGCTGTGGGCAAGTTATGCTATGCCTTGTAAGTCCATTTTCTCCCCTCATCTCTAAAATGAGGATAAGAACTGAATTGACCTCCAGGGGTTACGAGAAGGATTAAATGAGTGCTTGGAGTTGTAAGCACTCAACAGATACAAGTTTTCACTTGTGAGAAGTTCTTGCAGTTTTGGAAGACTGAATTGTACCCGAATAGTAAGTGGTTTAATCATTAATAGTGACCATGAACTAAATAATAATTACGTGACAGGAACTGTTTTACAAACTCCTTTCATCCTTATAAGAGCTTTATGAGGTAGGCACTACTATTCCCATTTCAGAAATGAGAAAATTGGGACACCAGGAGATTGAGTACCCTGCATAAAACTTGGTTGAAAGAAGAAGACACCAGCCGAAAAATCTAGAAGAGGACCTGTTTCTCAGGGGGGAGGCTGATGACGGGAAGGGCAGAGGGAACGGCAACTAGATGAAGAGGGTGTTCAGAGCGTCAGCCCGGAGACTGGGCTGGGCATTTGGCTGGAATGAGGCAGAAGGGAAATGGGAATGGAAGTGTTCACCTTAATTCCCACCACAATCCCCTTTTCCTTGAGGATGTTTCTGAACAGCTTTCCCTGGCTGTCCTTCTGGTAGAGGGTCTCATGGAACAGGATCACGCCCCCGATGCTCTGGTTGATGGAGTTGTCCACAGTGAAGAGGATTTCTCGGAACTGCCGGCGGTTCTCCTCGGTGTTCTCCACCTTGATCCTCTGCAGGCGGTTTCCCATGGTGCCTAGGGTGGGAGGGACAAAGGCAGCTTGAGGAGCCAACCAGGTCTGTACCGCCGCCTCCTCCCCTCTAGTGACCCTCAGCAGGATGGAGGGCAAGACTCTTTTATTCAGATCTTTAAAACTCCTGTCTCCTTTTTCGGCTCCCAGGGGAAAGACCTTGACTGCTGCCAGGATGTTGGATAGGAAGCGTATGGACTGGATATGTCAGGGTCACGATGGAAGCCACCAGTGGGTCCAAGTGTGTATATTAGGCCCTCAGGCCTCTCCAGCCATCACCACCCCGACCCAGGTCCAGGCCTCAATCTAACTAGATGTATGTACAATAAAAGGAGGGGTGGGGCGGGCTCTTGACTTCCCTGGTTTCTATCATTTTATGGTGGGCCAGACAGGCCTGCCACAACCCTCCCTTGTGTCATTCTGGGCTTCTGTCAGCCACAAGCCCTTCCCTGTTCCAGATGAGGACACTTCCCTGCCCTCCCTGCCCTTCCTTAGCTGACCTTACACTGACTTCTCATTAGCAGCAGAGGTCTATGTATCTGATCTCATTCTGGTTCCTGAGTTCTTGGCCTTGCTACAGTCTAGATTCAATGATCCCTGGCAAGGGGCCTTGAAATGGGGGGCTTGAACCTCTTCCCTTGGTTTTCAGAAATCTGACTACTGGAACTACAGGACTCAAAATGTCTGTCTATGCTTGCTGGGTCTTCTGCTCCCACTCCTGTGTACCTTTACTCCTCTGAGAGGAAAAAGAATATAATTGTTGCTTGCCTTGGCTAAGTTGTAGAAATAAGAACACACTTGTTGTATGACGTTACTTGCACTCACCTACAGACTCATCTGCAGCCAGGATCCCCTTCCCACTGGCAACAATGCGCTGTGCAATTTCGGAGAGCTCCTTCTTCTGTTCTGAGGTGAGGGCTGGAAATCGGTGGGCCATGGTGACAGGTCTGGAAAAGAGTGCAGGAGTGTCCTGAACAGAACTGCAGGTGGCTCAGACAGATTCGTGAACAAGGCAGGGAAGGTGTACAAACAAACCCTCTGGGCTCCTCTTACACTTTTGGCCCACTTCCATAACTGGATGAACAAATGAGGTCTGGGTTTTTCCCCCTTTAGCTTAAGTAGTTGCAATTAGCCATAGTGGATGTAAGTGGGATGCCAAATTTCCTGGTCATCCTAAATAGAATATCTTCCAGGAGACCGTTGGGTTCACTGATCTGGAGACTGAACCAGCTCATTAGTGACCCACTCAAATCTGATAAATAGATGGCACTGCGGTACTTGACTATCTCTCTGTGGATTGCTGGTAGCTTTGTGTGCTCTGGATGACTTGAGGCCAGGACAGTGAGGCTTTTAGCCTCTATGGCCATCTCCCATTTTGTTCTGTTAGCCTGTGTTATTCTCTGGATAGCAAGCTTGAGAGGCTTTGGCCTTGCAATTAACCTCCCTTAGCTTTGGGACATAGAGAGTATGGTGTGTAAGGCTCTTTTTTCTTATATTCAATGACCTATGACAGCATTTGGGATAGATGGGGAAGATTTTCCCTAAGTGCCTCTGGGCTGGAGACTCCCATGGACTCTAAGGATGCCAAAGTCATCTGGTGATCCTTGCCCCAGTAATTCTCAGTTTCACTGCTCTAGCAAGGAAGGACTTTGGTTTGAAGATCCCCTATCCAAGCGCCCTTCTCAGCAGTGGTCCTCTGAAGGGGATCATTGCTTTTGTTGGGCTGCCACTTTGGGCCAGTCTTGAAAATGCAAGTTCACAGGGCTCTCATCTTGGATGTTAGAAAGAGTAATTTTGCATGTGTTGGACTATCAAAGAAAAAAAAATGGTAGTAAAGATCATCTTTAGTGGTTTCCTATCCAATCTTATGACCTTCTCCTTTCCCCGGTCTCCTTCCTCTCATACACTCATCCATAGGGTAGATGCCCCATGCCTGCTTTCTACTTCCTGCAAGCCCAGGGACACCTCAGTACTCATTTGATCCACTCAGCAACCAGGTAACCAGGGCAACTAGTATCTTTGTTAATTAATGAGCAAGCTAAGACTCAGAGAAGTTAACTGATTTGTCCAAGGTCTCAGCTAGGGGGAGGCAGAGCTCCCCACCCGGTCCTGCCCCTCCTGGTAAATCAATTTCTTCACATTTTGTGCATCCCTTCAAGGCAGGCTTGATATAAGAAGTAGGTGGCTACTGAACTGATTCTTGAAAAAGTATCATTGGTATCACTGATGCTACTCTCACTTCAAGAGTCCTCGTCTTAACCCCAAAGGGTGGAACCACGGTGCTGTCACTGGGGACAGGACAGGCTAGTGGGCAATGATCTCTAGAGAAGATATTCTTCCAAGGCTGCTCCTATCCCAGCCACCTAACGATCATGTTTCCCCTTGTTTACACATGAGTTCCTAATATTGTAGTCAGGGATTACTAGCTGTAAATCTGGTCACTAGATCTTTATGTGGAAAAAGCCAACCTGAAGTTGGCAAATTTCAGGCCAAAGTACAAATTCTCTCTCTCAGTTTAGGTAACTGCATAAAGGAATTCACAATTAAGAAATAAAGATGTTTCCTTAATGAAGCAAAAGGAAAACATAGCCCAATAATAGCCAATCACCATTAATGCCAAGCACTCCGCTAATTGCTTTACAAGCACTGTATAATTCATTCCTTATTATAACCTCCAAAGGCAGCTGGGCTTCCCCCACCACTGCCACATAATAGATAAGGAAAGAACATAAGGGAGTTTAATTATTTATCCAAGGACATTTAACTAATAAGGCGCAAAGTTGGGATAAGGGGCAGTACTCCCCTCCTTCCAGGAAAGAGTGAGCCTGGTGAAAGGAATCAGCCTTTGGGTGACTCTAAGGTGACTCTTGATAACACCCCCAGAGTTCTTGTTGAGGACACCCCCAGAGTATTCAAAATCCGTGGGCTGTGGCTCATCATCCATACACCATGGACCTCGTCAATTCATAAACATCTCACACATTCACACAGGTTCTAGCTACTAGATCAGACAGACCTGGGTTCAAGGACCAGTTCTGCTTCCTCCTCACTGGGACCACGGGCTCTGAGTCTTAGTTTACTGTGGAATAAATGGTGCTAATGTTTGCGCTGGGTGTCTCATTGCCAAGTGGATCTCCTGTGACCTGTGAGCACCCTACTCATCATAGTTGCTCAAAATATATTTGTTGGGTTAATTGTATGATAAATATGAAGATGTTTTATAATATATTATGAAAATGTTGGGTATTACTATTTCTCTCTTTTTAAATTTTTAAAAAAATTAAAAAAAAAATAATTGCCTGTGATTCCATGTTTCTATTTACTACCAAGCTATTTTTTCAGTCTGAATGTGCTGACTCGACCAGAAAAAAAACAGAAAAGGTCAAATTGAACCAATACTGTTTATGGAAGTTAAACTTCTACAGAGGGATTAAAGGTCTATATCACCTCAGCACAAATGTTGCCCCTCTGTTAATCATAAAACAGGGTCACAGACCAATGTTTATCCCTGGGAGATAGGAGGCCAGGTGGGAGTGGGTAACCATAGAGAGTGATCTTGGTCTCCTAAGCCTCTGCTCATCGAGGTCTCAAGCCAATTTGATTTTAAAGTGTGATGGGAAGTGGTTCATATTATATTATTAAGTAAAAAGAAAAACAAAGCAAGTTTCAGAGAAGTATGTGATATAAAATATCATTCCTGTTTAATTAAAAAAATGGTATAACACATACGGTACATACGGTTTGTAGATCTATATAAGCAGAGAATAACCACCCTGGTGTTATCTGTGGGGATTGGGATGGGATGGACTAACTCTCACATTTTACTTTATAAATTTTTTGTAATGTTTGATTTCTCAAATAGGTCTATATATGACATTATGTATTATACATAATATATTAACAGGTGATACATATACAAATCTGGGAAGAGGAATATGAAAATATAAGAATAGAGGGCAATCACAGGAAAACAGCTGCAAATGACCTCAGGGATATCTATATCAACCCTGCCAACTTTAAAGATGGGGAAACTGAGGCTCAGAAAGAATATGTCTGATGCCCCTTCTAAACTGTGATGCTCTAGGATTATAAACCACATCCTACTGGCTTATGATTTGGAATCCCTTTTCCAATCCTTTTCAGCAAAATAGCACATAAAACCTACAGTATGGTTCTTTCTGCCTTCCTTCAAGAGGTTCTGTGAAAAGAGAATGATTTGTAAAATATGAATATTTAACTCCTGGAGAAATATCAAGGAGTAGAGAGTCCATTCACTTCTCCAGTGTACAAGGCAGATGGGTTTTCAAGAGGACATGAGGGGCTTATTTGTTGAAAGTCTATGATCTCCAGGCACTGTGAGCAAGAATTTTATATACAGATGTGTGAAGATGCCCACAGCTTCATTACCCACCCCCATGTCACAGCGACAAAAGCAGTGAGATGCCTTATGACAGCCTGGTGCCTTTGAACACAGGTGAGGTAGCTCGGAAAGAGAGCTGAGCGTTGCTCTTTCTTCTAGGATTACAGCATCTACACTGCATTCAGCACCTCGGGCTCTAGCGTCAGCCTGGGGGGTGCCCAGATGTGCCTTGGCTTAATGGCAGCAGAGCTAAGCCCCCGCTGGATCCAAACTGGCAAATGGAGCCCTAGGTAACTATTTAGGAGAAGTTTATTTTAGAAGGCAACCTATCCTCACAACATGTCTATTTTTCAGATAGTAGAGCAAACGTCCCAAAGGACATCAGCCGCTTTTGATTCCAAATAACTTAAGCTGTAGGATCTTTAAAGTAGGAAATGTTATAGGAACGATCAAATGAGTAGAAGTTTGATAATTCATAATCAAATGACGGTGGTGCTCTGTGGCGATTCCAAGCCTGTTCCGTGTTCTCATTTGAGCCGTGGGGGAAGGCAAGGAGTTCATTTGTGTGACCAAAAAACTTCAGTGCCAACACTAGTGGGTATAGGAAGAGAATAAAGAAAATGACGTAGGACGACAGGTCTGTAAAGAAATCATGGAAATAAGCAGTTGTTATGGGGAGAGTAGAAATGAGCAGGAATCTCGAGAAGTGATTAGAACCTAGCCAAATAAGTGTATTCAAGTTGTTTCTCCCAGGCCAGAGACAGAAGCGCCTTCATATGGGTAACACTGGGAATGGTCTTGAACATTTGCCTCCACTCAGAGAGTCAGCAAAGCTGTGGATGAGCATTTACGCTTAGGGAGAAAAACAACCATTTCAGCACACCAGCACGTTTTTGGCCACCACCAAGTTTCTCCTGAAAATAAAAGCAAACGGACTTTCTCGGCTACATGTGTAGCACCATCAGTAACCCTCACTCCCTGGTGCAGTCCAGGTAGACAAAGGAAGTTCTGTTACTTACAGTTTGGGAGAAGAAAGTCCTCTTAGCGATCAGAAGCTGTGGAGGAGTCAGCAGCTGCCAAATAGGACGAACCTTTGGGAACACGCAGTTTTTATAGACCTCCTGTCAAAGTTTGTTGTTGTTGTTGTTGTTGTTTTAACTTTCACCCTCCCCTTCCCACTGTTTATCCAGTGCCTGATTGGCTCATAAACAGCCAGTCCTGATCATGCTCACACACTCATTGGACTCAGGGAATGTTAAAGCTACAGGGGCTATCTGGAGACCCTGTAGTTCTTCAACCAGTCGGTTCATTTTTCAGGTGAGGAAACTGAAAAACAGAGGACTAGGGGATTCCCCTAAGTTACACAACTAGTAAATGACAGAGCTCTAGAGCCACCAACAGAACCTGTGAAGAATGTCACCTTAGCTCTAGCACTTACTAAACACACGACCTTGGCCAAGGTTTCTTTTCCTTTTCTTTCCTTCTTTCTTTCTTTCCTTCTTTCTTTCTTTCTTTCTTTCTTTCTTTCTTTCTTTCCTTCTTTCTTTCTTCCTTCCTTCCTTCCTTTCTTCCTTCCTTCCTTCCTTCCTTCCTTCCTTCCTTCCTTCCTTCCTT